>NC_082709.1:61497279-61805384 GCF_030144855.1 Hypanus sabinus | reverse complement strand
CGGATCAGCTGGCAGGGGCATTTGGAGACATTTTTAACTTCTCCCTGCTTCAGGCTGTGGTCCTCTCCTACTTTAATACCATTATCATTTCAATACCCAAGAAAAACAAGATAATGTGCTTTCATAATGACTGCCCACTGGCTGCAACATCCACATCATGAAGTACTTCAAGAGGCCGGAGCATCAACTCTAGACAATCTTGACCTTTGCCTACTCACTTAACCTATCTATCTCTCTCTGCAGACTCTCTAAATCCTTTGTACAATTTGCTTTCACACTAAATTTGGTGTCATCAGCAAACTTACATATGCTACACTCTGTCCCTCTTCCAAATCATTCATGTGTATCATGAAAGTTGCTGATCCAGCACTAATCCCTGTAGCATTCTGCTCTCCACTGACTGCCAACCAGTAAAACACCCGTTTATTCCAATTTGTTAGTACTATGTTAAAAGCGAATATCCCTAAATCAGAAGGTCCAAATTTTAAAGAAGTCTCTCTCTCTCTCCATTCCTCCTCCCATAGATGCTGTCTGGCCTGCTGAGTTCTGCCAGCATTTTGTGTTTTTATCCCTAAATCAGCATCACCAAGGAAAAGTCATAGAATTGTAAATAAAGTAGTTTCAGACCATTCTGCCCATCAAGTCCATGCTGAACTACTTAAACTGACGACTCCTATTGACCTGCACCTGGACCACAGTCCTTCGTGCCCCTACCATCCATGTAACTATCCAAATTTCACTTAAAAGTTTAAAATAGAGCTTGCATGCACCATGTGTTGGCAGTAAGTTTCACACTCTCACAACCCTCTGAGTGAAGAACATGACCATCATGTCCACCTTAAACCTTTCACCCTTAACCCATGACTTCTAGTTGTAGTCCCACCAACCTTAGTGGAAAAAGCCTGCTTGCATTTTCCCTATATATACACTCTCATTATAATTTTGTCTACCTCTATCAAATCTCCCCTCAATCTTCAATGTTCCAATAAATAAAATCACAATCTATTCAATCTTTCCTTATAACTCAAGAACTCCAGGCCCCGCAACATCCTTGTAAATTTTCTCTGTACTCTTTCAACCTTAATTACATCTTGCCTGTAGGTAGGTGATCAAAACTGCACACCAAATTAGGCCTCACCAACATCTTATACAACTTCAACATAACATCCCAACTACCGCACTCAATACTTTGAATTTATGAAGGCAAATGTGCTAAAAGTTTTCTTTACGACTCTATCTACCTGTGCCATCACTTTCAATGAACCAAGGACCTCTATTCCCAAATCCCTCTGTTCTACCACACTCTTCAGTGCCCCAACATTCACAATGTAAGACCTACCCTGGTTGGTCCTACCAAAGTGCAATGCCTCACACTTGTCTACATTAAATTCCATCTGTCATTTTTCCAGCTGATCCAGATCCCTCTGTGATGTCTGACAGTCTTTATTGCTGTCCACAGCACACCCAATCTTGGTGTCATCCACAAATTTGCTGCTCCAGTGTTACAAGGTAACAGGTTCATGGGTTTGGTCAGTGAGACAGAAGACATGATTATGAATAAGCACATTAAGATATTTATTTACAGAAAACACTAAAAGATTCAGCCTGTTATGTGCCAGCAGCAATAGACCACAGACTCAGTTTTTAATGTTAAACAGCTATATTTCAGTAACTACCCAGAATTCAGACAATTGAACAAATTACTTCCCTAAATAAAAATTAACAGTGCTCTATGCATTTGTAGCTCACAAATGGTGTCAGGTTTGGGAACAGTTCTTCTTAAACCTTACTCAAACACAGTCCCAGAAATGTCAATCCAGATGATTCCAGAAACCCACAGAAACAGGCGAGGGAAAGGCACACTAAGATGACACGAGGCGGCGATCAGGGAAAATTCCAGAGGATTCACGCTGGGAAAACACGATAGCAGTCACAGCAGATTCCAGACGTTGAGTAGCATTCCAAATCCACCGAAGGATTATCACAAGGCGACAGTCACGGAATATTCCTTAACACAAGTGGTCGCCACCTAACACACCCAGATCCATGTATGAGTTAACAAAAAGTGGTCGCCACAGGAATATTCCAGAAATCCAGGTATGGATCATGTAAAGCAACAGACACGTATCCAATATGCACTGTGTGCCACTAATTATCACAATCCTCTGGACATGGAGGATTAGACTCGTCCGCTGCTGTAGCGAACTCTTCAACAATCTCCACCCAGCTCGCTCTCCTGGTGGTACTTGCAGTCCGCTGGTCCTTCTCTGCCGAATGTTCCAGAATCCTGTCCACATTTTATAATGACGTCATCCACCTGCCTCATCCAGGCGCTTAAAATGACACTCACCGTAAAAAAAAATGTTGTCATGTAACACCTCCCCCCAAGAAAATTTTGATCTGTAGGAGCAAAATTTTAACTACAAAATGTGAAACAATACATATACAATTACTATATAGCACACTACAGAATAATAACATATTGCAGAATAGCAACTTCTATTCCCCTATCATAAGTACATTGCAAGCTTAACACCTAGAAAGGCAATTGGCAGTTATAATATCACTGCCTTTAATGTGAGTCATCATGAGATCATACTCTTGTAAAAATCAAGCTCCAATTCAACAACCTTCTATTTTTGATTTTCACCTTACTCAAGAACACCAATGGATTATGATCTGCATACACAAGTGGTTTCTGAGCTGTGCAAACATAATTCTGCAAATTCTGTGCAAACATAAATCAAAATTCTGCAAAGCCAAAATAAATGATAGTAATCCTTCCTCTATGGTGGAATAACTTTTTTGGTGCTTATTGAATTTCTTTGAAAAGCAGGCCACAGCATCATCGTAATCACCCCTTTGTGGTAACACTGTTTCTGCAGCTTCATCACTGGCATCCACAGCTATGGAAAATGGCTTTGCAAAGTCAGGCGACCTGAGCACAGGTTGGTGACATAAGATCGCTTTCAATTTATCAAATAATGCCTCCTGGCAAGGCTCTGTCCAAACAAATTGTTCACCCTTCTGCCGGATATTAGTCAATGAGAGGGCAATATCAGCAAAATTCCTACAGAACTTGCAATAATATCCGACCATTCCCAAGAATCTTCTAAGAGCCTTCTTATCAGTTGGAATGGGAAACTCAGAAGTTGCTGGAACAGGAACCAACCTGCCCTGACCTACAACATAACCAAGATAGGCCACAGTGGCATGGCCAAATTCACTCTTAGCTAAATTAACTGTAAGGTTGGCCTTTGAGAGCCTGTCAAACAGCTTTTCCACTGCAGAGACATGGGCTTCCCGGGTGTCATTTCCTGTGACCAAGTCATCAATATAGGTGTCTGTGTGTTCTAACCCTTAAATTACAGAATTAATCATCTTCTGGAATGTTCCTGGAGCATTTTTCATTCCAAATGCCAGAACGTTGTATTCATACAACCCAGAAGTCGTTAGAAATGCAGAAATTCTCTACCTTTATCCATTAATGGAACACATCAATAACAGATTGATTTTTGTAAGAAACTTAGCTTTTCCAACCTTATCTACACAATCATCCACTCTGGGGATTGGATAAGCATCTGTTTTTGTTATAGCATTCACCTTTCTGTAATCAGTGCAAAACCTGACACTACCAACTGGTTCAGGCACCATGACACAAGGTGAGCTCCAATCCGAAGTAGAATGCCTAATAATATCATTTTCTAACATATACTCAATTTCTTGATCAGCAAGTTTACATTTTCCAACATTCATGCGATACGGATGCTGTTTCACAGATCTGCATCATGTGAGGCCATTGTTGTTCTTTTTGGAACATCAGGGAACAAATCCCGAAATTTCATGATCAATTGCTTCATTTGCTGCTGCGGCTGTAAATGAGCCAGCTTTTCATCAAGGTTTTCTGAAATAGTGGAATTTGGCAATCTAGCCAGAACAATGTTTAGTTTAAAATGGGCCTCAGAAGGATCGTCCATTAAGTCACAGAACCCAGATTCCTTCCGATTCAAAGCAACCACCACGGCTGCAGTCAGCCTTTCATGATATGGTTTAAGCATGTTTGTGTGACAGAAATGTGTTGGTCTCCTATTTGGTGTTTTGACTACATAATCTACATTATTGACCGTGGACACAATTTCACAGGGACCATGGAATCTGGCCTGCAGAGGATTTGTCTGCACAGGGAAAAGAACGAGTCCCTTACCTCTTGACTTAAATGTCCTAACTCTGGCTTTCTTATCATACCAGGTTTCATTCTACTCTGAGCAGATTTTGAATTCTCCCTAGCTAGGTGGCAAGCCCTCTGCAATCTGCCCTTGAATTTTAAAACATAGTCCTGTGGCGACCCATTTCCTAGCGTATCCGAACCGACTCACAATTAGATAGCCTATGGGGGTTTGCGAGCACAGAGCTTTGGAGCCTCTGCGCCATGGGGGGCCAGTTGACAGAGGCTTAAAAGTGAGGCTGAAGTTTTCGAATAAAGTTTTTTCCTTCGACTGCAGTTACCGACTCCGTGTCGTAATTTTAGCGCTGCGTGTAGCACACCGCTACAATTGGTGACCCCGACGGTCCAAACGATTTTTGGACCAGAAATGACCGACGCCGCCTCTGTTCATGCAGTTTCGTTGAAACTGCCAGGTTCCTGGACACAGCGCCCGGACCTATGGTTCCAGCAAGCCGAAGCCCAATTCCACGTTCGCCAGATCACCTCAGAAGACACCCGCTACTACTACGTGGTGAGCTCCCTCGACCAGGACACAGCGGCCCAGGTCGCGGAGTTCGTACAGTCGCCCCCAGCAGACGGCAAGTACACGGAATTCAAAGCCCTGCTCCTCAGGACTTTCGGACTCTCACGGCGCGAGCGGGCTGCCCGTTTACTGCACCTGGATGGCTTGGGCGACAGACCTCCATCGGCTTTAATGAATGAGATGTTGTCTCTCGCCGACGAACACACACCCTGCCTCATGTTTGAGCAGGCATTCCTGGAGCAGCTGCCCGAGGACATCCGCCTGCTGCTGTCCGACGCGGATTTCAGTGACCCCCGGAAGGTGGCAGCCCGGGCGGACTTGCTGTGGAACGCCAAAAAGGTGAGCGGGGCATCCATCGCACAGATCTCCCAGCCACGCTCCCAGCAGCAAACCAGTTCAGGCCCGGCCGCAGAGCCCGCCAACCCCCGGCCCAATGAACACTGGTGCTTCTACCACCAGCGGTGTCGCCCGCACTGCGAGTTCCCGGGAAACGCCAGGGCCAGCCGCCGCTGATGGCTACGGCGGCTGGCCATCAGGATAGCCTCCTGTATGTGTGGGATAGAAGGTCGGGACGCCGGGTTTTGGTCGATACTGGGGCTGAGATCAGCGTTTTACCTCCGACGAGTTACGACACCCGCAGCAGGGCACCGGGTCCCCCCCGAGGGCCGTGAATGGCAGCACCGTAAGGACCTATGGCACCCGCCAGGTGCAGCTACAGTTCGGCTCCTGCCAGTTCACGTGGGACTTCACACTGGCCGCCGTAGCCCAACCGCTTCTGGGTGCGGATTTTTTGCGGGCTCACAGCCTGCTGGTCGACCTGCCCAAGAAGAGACTGGTACACGCCGAGACCTTTCAGACGTTCTCCCTGGGTGCAGCCCAGTTGCCGGCCCCTCACCTCGGCTCCATCATGCTGTCCGACAACGACTTCACCAGGGTCCTGGCGGAGTTCCCATCGGTTCTGGCACCGCAGTTCACAGCAGCCATGCCCAGGCATGACGTACAGCACCACATCCCGACCCAGGGACCACCCCTCCATGCCCGTGCTCGGCGGCTTCCCCCGGACAAGCTCCGACTGGCGAAGGAGGAGTTCCAGAGGATGGAGGAATTGGGGATCATCCGGCGGTCCGACAGCCCATGGGCTTCCCCCCTGCACATGGTGCCCAAAGCGACGGGGGGCTGGAGACCGTGCAGCGACTACCGCAGGCTGAACGAGGCTACCACACCGGACCGCTACCCTGTGCCGCACATTCAGGACTTTGCGGCAAACCTGCACGGCGCACGGATCTTCTCCAAGGTAGATCTCGTCCGGGGATACCATCAAATCCCGATGCATCCTGACGACGTCCCCAAAACGGCTCTCATCACCCCATTCGGCCTTTTCGAGTTCCTCCGCATGCCGTTCGGCCTGAAGAATGCCGCACAGACGTTCCAGCGGTTAATGGACGCGGTGGGACGGGACCTGGACTTCGCGTTCATCTATTTGGATGACATCCTCATAGCCAGCAGCAGTCATCAGGAGCATCTGTCCCACCTCCATCAACTCTGCACCCGACTGAGTGAGTACGGTCTTACAATCAACCCCGCCAAATGCCAGTTCGGACTCGATATCATTGACTTCCTGGGCCACAGGATTACTAAAGACGGGGCAACCCCTCTGCCCGCTAAGGTAGATGCGGTCCGCCACTTCCCCCGACCCACCACGATCAAAGGCCTTCAGGAATTCGTAGGTATGGTCAATTTCTACCGCCGCTTCCTCCCTTCAGCTGCCCGGATCATGCGCCCCCTGTTCGCCCTGATGTCGGGTCCGAGCAAGGACATTACCTGGGACGAGGAGTCCGCCGCCGCTTTTGTTCAAACGAAGGAAGCTTTGGCGGACGCCGCAATGCTAGTACATCCCAGAATGGACACCCCTACCGCCCTCACAGTGGACGCATCCAACACGGCAGTCGGTGGGGTGCTGGAGCAGCTCATCGCAGGTCGCTGGCAACCCCTGGCGTTTTTCAGTAAACACCTGCGACCACCCGAGCTTAAGTACAGTGCTTTCGACCGGGAACTGTTGGCGCTCTACCTGGCAATCCGGCATTTCAGGTACTTCCTAGAAGGTCGGCCCTTCACCGCGTTCACGGACCACAAACCGCTTACCTTTGCGTTTACGAAAGCATCCGACCCCTGGTCATCCCGCCAGCAACGCCACCTGTCCTACATCTCTGAATACACGACGGATGTCCGGCACGTCTCGGGTAAGGACAATGTCGTGGCAGATGCGCTCTCTCGCACTACCGTTCATGCCCTTTCCCAAGGGGTAGACTTTGAGGCACTGGCAGAGGCGCAGCAGGCGGATGAGGAGATTCCGAGTTACAGGACCGCAGTCTCCGGTCTGCAGCTCCAGGACCTCCCCGTGGGCCCGGGTGAGAGGACCCTACTCTGTGACGTTGCCACCGGCCAGCCCCGTCCAGTCGTCCCGACAGCATGGCGGCGCCGCGTTTTCGACTCCATTCATAACTTGGCGCATCCCTCCATCCAGACAACTGTCCGGATGGTTTCCAGCAGGTTCGTTTGGCACGGACTCCGCAAACAGGTCAGTGAATGGGCCAGAACGTGCATGCACTGCCAGACGGCCAAGGTGCAGCGGCACACCAAAGCCCCACCGCAGCAGTTCCATCCCGCCCACGGGCGTTTCGACCACATTCATGTGGATATCGTGGGCCCCCTGCCAGTGTCGCGCAGAGCGCGTTACCTCCTGACTATCGTGGACCGGTTCACAAGATGGCCAGAGGCGGTCCCGCTCACCGACACCACCTCCGAATCTTGCGCCCGAGCCCTGATCGCCACCTGGATATCTCACTTTGGTGTACCAGCCCACATTACCTCCGACAGAGGCGCCCAGTTCACCTCCAGCCTGTGGTCAGCTATGGCCAGCCTTTTGGGGACTCAGCTGCACCACACAACTACCTACCACCCACAGTCGAACGGGCTAGTGGAGCGTTTCCACCGTCACCTGAAGTCGGCCCTCATGGCCCGCCTGCGAGGAGCCAACTGGGCGGATGAGCTTCCCTGGGTCCTACTCGGCATCCGCACAGCGCCCAAGGACGACCTGCACGCCTCGTCGGCCGAGTTGGTATACGGCGCGCCCCTGGTCGTCCCCGGGGAGTTCCTACCAGCCCCAAGGGGGCAACAGGAAGAACCCGCAGCAGTCCTGGGCAGACTTCGCGAGAAGCTCGGTAACCTGGCCCCCATACCCACTTCACAGCACGGACGGCACCCGACCTGCGTACCCAAAGACCTACAGAACTGTAAGTTTGTGTTTGTACGAAGGGGCGGGCATCGGCCACCGCTGCAGCGGCCATACGAGGGGCCATTTATGGTGCTCCGGAACAACGGGTCCACGTTCCTGCTGGACATTGGGGGGAAGGAGGAGGTTTTCACGGTGGACCGCCTCAAGCCGGCCCATGTGGACCTGGCGCAACCGGCCGAGTTTCCGGCGCCTCGGCGCAGAGGCCGACCTCCCAAGCAGGTTCTGGCCCAGACTGTGGACATTGGGGGGTGTATCGCCGGTTCTGGGGGGGGGTTATGTGGCGACCCATTTCCTAGCGTATCCAAACCGACTCACAATTAGATAGCCTACGGGGGTTTGCGAGCACAGAGCTTTGGAGCCTCTGCGCCATGGGGGGCCGGTTGACAGAGGCTTAAAAGTGAGGCTGAAGTTTTCGAATAAAGTTTTTTCCTTCGACTGCAGTTACCGACTCCGTGTCGTAATTTTAGCGCTGCGTGTAGCACAGTCCAACAAATTTAAGCGCCGGTCATTGTTGGTACATTGCTCTCCTAACAATGCCAAACACAAGCTCAAAGGGGCTAAAGCTTAGGGACTTCTGCACAGACTCCCTTACTGCAAATAAAAGCAAGTGAACTCCCTCATCCCACTCCTTCTCATTTTCAAAACAGAATGTCCTAATCATGGTTTTGAGAGTAGAATGAAATCTTAGGATTCTGGATGGTACGCAGAAGACATAATTTGTTTGGCCCCCAGTTCGTAAATTACCTGCTGGAATAATCCTGACATAAACTTACTTCCTTGATTGGACTGGATTTCTTTAGGTAAACCAAATAGAGTGAAAAATTTTATGAGAGCCTTCGATAGTGTTGGAGCTTAGATACTCATGAGAGGTACTGCTTATAGAACATAGAACAGTACAGCACAGTACAGGCCCTTTGGCCCACAATGTTGTGCCGACCCTCAAACCCTGCCTCCCATATAACCCCCTACCTTAAATTCTTCCATATACCTGTCGAGTAGTCTCTTAAACTTCACTAGTGTATCTGCTTCCACCACTGACTCAGGAAGTGTACTCTCTGAGTGAAAAACCTTCCTCTAATATCCCCCTTGAACTTCCCTCCTCTTACCTTAAAGCCATGTCCTCTTGTACTGAGCAGTGGTGCCCTGGGGAAGAGGCGCTGGCTGTCCACTCTGTCTATCCCTCTTAATATCTTATACACCTCTATCATGTCTCCTCTCATCCTCCTTCTCTCCAAAGAGTAAAGCCCTAGCTCCCTTAATGCTTCCGGAAATCTAGATGTACACATGATAGTTAGCAAATACTGATAGCTGGACCTGATCTTTGGCAATGGGACAACACAATCCACAATAACTTTAGAAAAGGATTCACCAAATGCAGGAATAGGCTGCAACAGAGCCACTGGGGTGACCCAATTAGGTTTAACCACAACTTGACAAGTCCGGGAAAATGACACAATATCTTTCCTTAATCCAAGCCAGGAAAATTGTTTCAAAATCCTATTCGTAGTTTTATTCACACCAAGATGGCCACCCAAGGGCAAACTCAAAATCTCATTCCTATAGACGTTAGAAACTACAACCATTCCTACTTGCAGGGATATCAGGTGGTCTCCACTTCCTCAATAACACTCCATCCTTGAAATAGTACCCAACTGGCACTTTCTCAATCTCATCACCTGAGAGAGCTCTATCTCTCAATGTAGCAATCTGATGGTCTCTGGTCTGTTCCACTATAAACTCCTTCCTGGACACAGACAAATCTTTATAATCAGACGTAATACAAGGATCCTGGTCCAACAATGAAGGAAGGAAAGTCACTGACAGGTCATCAAAACCTGAGTCCTGATTTAACATAAGAACATAAGAGATAGGAGCAAGAGTAGGCCAATCTGCCCCTCAAGCTTGCTCCGCCATTCAACAAGATCATGGCTGATCCAATCTTAACTCTAGTTTTCACCAAATCCCACAAGGCAACAGTGCCAACCAACAGGGCACCATGCCGCCCATTTTATTTTATTATTCATCCCGCCCAAACCCATGTGATCACCCAGGGTAAAAAAAACGATTTGCCAATTGAGGAGAAAAAATCTGGAAAATTCCTCTCCAACCCATCCAGGCTATCGAAAACTGGCCCAGGAGATCACATGGCTGATCTAAACCTAGCCTCATGTCCACTTATCTGATCGCTCACTGTGTCCCCTAATGCCATTTTTATCCAGGAAAATGTCTATCTCCGTTTTGAATTTATTGAGTGTAGTAGCTTCCACAGCTCTCTGGGGCAGTAAATTCCACAGCCCCACTACCCTCTGAGTGAAGAAATTTCTCCTCATCTCAGTCCTGGAATGGCATCCCCTTATTTTAAGATTATGCCCTCTAGTCCTAGTTTCACCCATCATTGGGAACATTCTCCCCGCATCCACTCGATCAAGCCCCTTCACAATCTTATATGTTTCAATAAGATCTCCTCTCATTCTTCGGAACTCCAATGAGTAGAGTCCCAATCTACTCAACCTCTCATCATACATCAACCCACCCATCCCCAGAATTAACCTAGTGAACCTTCTCTGCACTGCCTCGAGAGCCAGTATGTCCTTTCTTAAATATGGACACCAGAACTGCACGCAGTACTCCAGGTGTGGTCTCACCAATACCCGGTACAACTGCAGTAAGACCTCCCTGTTCTTATACTCCATCCCCCTAGCATTAAAAGCCAGCATTCCATTGGCCTTCTTGACCACCTGCTGCACTTGCATACTAACTTTTCGTGTTTCCTGCACCAGGACCCCCAGATCCCTTTGCACAGAAGCACTTTCCAGTTTCTCTCCATTTAGATAATAACTTGCTCTATTATTTTTCCTGCCAAAGTGCAAGACCTCACACTTGTCAGTATTATATTTCATCTGCCAAATGTCTGCCCAATCACTCAGCCTATCTATGCCCCCCTGCAGGGTTTCAAATTTGGGCTATCATAGGTAGCAGGACCATCTGCATAGGCAAGCTTCCTGGCCATAGCTCGAGTTACTGCGCAGGATGGACAAACGTTTGGATCATCAGTGACTGGCTTAGTCCTCAACCGTACACTGCAGTGACAACTCAGCCACCTGCTAGGTAATCCCCTAACAACAAAGAAACACCTTTCACTGGTAAACTGGGCTGTAATCCTATTGTAACAGGTCCTGAAACTGACTCTGACTTCAAAATGACCTTGTGCAGAGGTACAGAAACAATGCCTCCTCCAATGCCTTGAATAAGATTCACTTCGCCAGTGGCAGTCTCATCACAAAACTCTAGAACACTGTCCGAACGAGTGACTGAGAAGCCCCAGTATCTCGAAGAATTTTCACTGGCACCGGACATGACCCTTCATTTACTGAAACAAATCCCTCTGTCACAAAAGGAATGAATTCGTCCCTAACTAGGTCAGACATCTCAGCCCTCCACCAGAACGCCCGGAACCCTGTGGGTTCCCAGGTGTTTCAAAGCGCTAAATATAGGCATCTGGAACTACCTCTTCTCCACCTTCTTCCTCAGAAGGAAACAGTTAGCCATAACATGACCAGGTTTCTTGCAATAATGACAAACAGTACCAGAACGTTTCTCCTTTAGTTGCTTTCCTTCATCCTTACCTTTGTCACTACTCCCAGATTTGACTTCTGATTTACCCTGATTATCCATGCTATTCTTCTGGAAAGCCTTACTTGGGACAACCTTAAACTTATGGGTGAGAGCAAACTCATCTGCTAGGCTAGCAGCCTCCTGCAAAGTTGCAGCCTCCTTCTCCTCTAAATATGTCTTTATATCATTAGGAATTACCTTTTAAACTAACTCTTTCAATTTGTCATAATCATCATTCATATTTTTAGATATGCACCATCATTTGACTTTTCAAAAGCAAATTCCACACGAGCCTGGCTCACAGATTTTCTCAAATTCCTAAACCTTTGTCTATAGGCCCCTGGAACCAGTTCACAGGCTATAAGTAAACCCCACATTACTATCTCATTGTCAGCTGCATCTTCAACTGATAGGGCAGAATAAGACTGCTGAGCCTTACCTTTAATTACACTCTGCAACATGAGAGGCCAACACTCTCTTGGCCACCATAGGCTCTGAGCAACTTTCTTAAAATGCTGTAAGTATTTATCAACCTTGGCCTCATCAAATGGCGGAACCAATCTAACTTCCTGACTGGCAACAAACCTATCCCTAGAGCCAAAGCGCAAACACGAGGAAATCTGCAGATGCTGGAAATTCAAGCAACACACACAAAATGCTGGTGGAACACAGCAGGCCAGGCAGCATCTATAGGGAGAAGTACGGTCAACATTTCAAACCGAGACCCTTCATCAGGACTAACGGAAAAAGCAGATAGTAAGAGATTTGAAAGTGGGAGGGGAAGGGGTAAATCCGATATGATAGAAGAAAGGAGGGGGAGGGATGAAGCTAAGAGCTGGAATGTTGATTGGCGAAAGTGATACAGAGCTGGAGAAGGGAAAGGATCATGGGACGGGAGGCCTGGGAAGAAAGAAAGGGGGAGGGGAGCACCAGAGGGAGATAGAGAACAGGCAAGGAGTGATTGTGAGAGGGACAGAGGGAAAAAAGAGAGAAAAGAAAAAAAGAGGGGAAAATAATCAATCAATCAATCAATAAATAGATAGATAAATAAATAAATAGATGGTACGGGATGGGATAAGAAGGGGAGGGGGACATTAACGCAAGTTAGAGACATTAACGGAAGTTATTTCCGTTAATGCCCCTCCCCTTCTTACCCCATCCCTTATTTTTTATTTTTCCTCTTTTTTTTCTTTTCTCTCTCTCTCTCTCTCTCTCTCTCTCTCTCTCTCTCACAATCACTCCTTGCCTGCTCTATCTCCCTCTGGTGCTCCCCTGCCCCTTTCTTTCTCCCTAGGCCTCCCATCCCATGATCCTTTCCCTTCTCCAGCTCTGTATCACTTTCGCCAATCACCTTTCCAGCTCTTAGCTTCACCCCACCCCCTCCGGTCTTCTCCTATCATTTCCGATCTCCCCCAACCCCCCCCAAAATCTCTTACTATCTCTTCTTTCAGTTAGTCCTGACGAAGGGTCTTGGCCTGAAACGTCGACTGTACTTCTTCCTATAGATGCTGCCTGGCCTGCTGCATTCCACCAGCATTTTGTGTGTGTTACTACAGCCAGAAGTTTGACCCACAAGCCTTAGCTTCTCTAACTCAAACTGCCTTTGCTTTTCTCTTTCCTCAGCTTCTAGCAGCCTTTGTTTTTCATCAGCCTCTTGCTGTCTATTTTTTCTCTCTTGACAGCTTCTAATCTA
Source organism: Hypanus sabinus (assembly GCF_030144855.1). Classification (NCBI taxonomy): domain Eukaryota; kingdom Metazoa; phylum Chordata; class Chondrichthyes; order Myliobatiformes; family Dasyatidae; genus Hypanus; species Hypanus sabinus. The sequence goes on along the minus strand of NC_082709.1, from coordinate 61,792,033 downwards.
AGTTTCTCTAAATTTCGTTGTTCCACCTTGTACCGGAGCTCAGGGTCATCTGGTTTACTTTCAGTAAACAGGTCTAACACCACGGCCGCAAACACATCCTTAGCCACGTAGTGCTCAACTGTTTTCCTTTGAATCTCTGCCTTTCTCATAGTCTACTTTACCATAATAAGTTTTAACTTACTAGCAATGGTCAACAACTCTATCTTTTTGCCTTTCTGCAATTCATCAGGGGTTGGTGATACTGCCGTTGCTGCCAGTTTACATACACAACTCAATCAAAAGGATGGAATCAATCAAATCAATTGTCAATAAGCCCCAATTTGTTCAGATACCAGGGCCAGCCCCCACCTTATGTTATGTGCCAGCAGCAATAGACCACAGACTCAGTTTTTAATGTTAAACAGCTATATTTCAGTAACTACCCAGAATTCAGACAATTGAACAAATTACTCCCCTAAATAAAATTAACAGTGCTCTATGCATTTGCAGCTCACAAACAGTGTCAGGTTTGGGAACAGTTCTTCTTAAACCTTACTCAAACACAGTCCCAGAAATGTCAATCCAGATGATTCCAGAAACCCACAGAAACAGGCGAGGGAAAGGCACACTAAGATGACACGAGGCGGCGATCAGGGAAAATTCCAGAGGATTCACGCTGGGAAAACACGATAGCAGTCACAGCAGATTCCAGACGTTTGAGTAGCATTCCAAATCCACCGAAGGATTATCACAAGGCGACAGTCACGGAATATTCCTTAACACAAGTGGTCGCCACCTAACACACCCAGATCCATGTATGAGTTAACAAAAAGTGGTCGCCACAGGAATACTCCAGAAATCCAGGTATGGATCATGTAAAGCGACAGACACGTATCCAATATGCACTGTGTGCCGCTAATTATCACAATCCTCTGGACATGGAGGATTAGACTCGTCCGCTGCTGTAGCGAACTCTTCAACGATCTCCACCCAGCTTGCTCTCCTGGTTGTACTCGCAGTCTGCTGTTCCTTCTCTGCGGAATGTCCCAGAAACCTGCCCGCATTTTATAATGCGATGTTTTTTATAATGCATTTTATAATGTGAGTGAATGTCATTCACCCACCTCGTCCAGGCGCTTAAAATGATGCTCGCAGCAAAAAAAATGTTGTCACGTAACAAACCAAACACCTAAGTCACCCTAAGTTACAAAGCTCTGATACTGTGGAAGTCGAAGTCACTCAGAGACCGTATAAGTAAATATGTAGCGGTGTGCTACATGCAGCGCTAAAATTACGACACGGAGTCGGTAACTGCAGTCGAAGGAAAAAACTTTATTTGAAATACCCAGCCTTGCTTTTAAGCCTCCCTCAACTGCCCTCCGTGGCGCAGAGGCTCCAAAGCTCTGTGCTTGCAAACCCCCGTAGGCTATCTCCCTTAGCCGGAACACTGGCTAATTGTGAGCCGGTTCAGATGTGCCAGGAAATGGGTAGCCACAAATACTCTTTATTCAAAGCACCTGGGGCTTACTCAGTAGTCGCTTAAACAGTCTGTGACTCTTCCTGCCCGATCCACCAAACTAACTCACAATTCCCCTTCAGAAGGGATATATTCGTTCAGATACCCCCCACACACACACATACCAAGCTGAAGTCAGACTTTATCTGTTGCTTGACAGTACCGAAAGACAAATTACTGAATAGGCATAATGGCCTAAATGCACAAAACAGACTGGAGTGGTCCTATCTCTACGCTTGGAGTGTACAAGGAGATAAGCTTCCTGAAACCCTCGCTAGCTACCTTCAAGAAGAAATATTGCACAGCAATGAATAACAAAATTAGCACATCTGTTGATCATCAGCGGTTTCTTTCAGAAAAACAGGCTGCTATTGTTTAATGAAGTGGTAACCATTTACATACTTTTTCAATACTAAACATCCAGAAAACTTCAAACTCAACAGGTACCTCATTAAGTCTCCCCAAGTTAAACAAGTACAAAACTAAGCATTCATCTAGCTAAGAGTGCACGTAGGCACTCCTACATCTGCAGCACTTTGCCAATAGTGCTTCAGCAACCTCAGTGTGAAGAGAAGCCCCCCCCCCCCCCGGAGGCAAAGGAAAAGCCCCTGGGGCACTTGAATCTGTGGCACACAAGGCAACCAATGAGAAAGAGCTGCTGCATCCTTTGAATGGGCCAATCGATGACCAGCACAGCAGAAGTGGCTTTCGACTGACTAGTAAATTAATCCCTCGCATTACCTTCCACCCCTCAGAAGACGTGACACCATAACAATCCGGCACCCAGACTAGAATGCCCCATTAAACTACATATAAAACACAAAGGTACAATACCAAGTACTGCAAACCCAAATTGTCACTCCTCAGTATACTACTGCAGTCCAACAGCCTTCCCCCGAAATATAATAGCAAAGGAACTGGTCCCTCACTTACTCTTATCTACTGTTATTGGAGTATAAAAGTTGCATTGTTTGCTGTGTAATCAAAACTATGTAGTCAGCTTTGAACTTGCTATTTGCTATGCATGTATCCAATTTAGTAGGAGAATGAAATCTTAAGAATGTAGAAGACAATGGTGTGTTAATGAGGTAGCTAAGAGATGTAGAATAGAACATGAATAAGTCAATGGGTAGAAACAATAGTGGCGGATGTACTTGTGATACGCAACTGTAGACCGATTGGATATGCTAATGCAACTAAACCAGGAGATTGCTATAAAAAATGCTATGTACAAGGATAGGTGGGCAATCAGCGACTAGCTCAATGACTGTCTCAGCTTTGATTTGCAAATTAAAGTTTAATACTTCTTGAAGAATCTTCTGTGTCTCCTGGTCTTCTGGTCTTCTGTGTTTGTGGGGCACGAGAAACCACAACAATATTGGCGACCTCGGCAGGACCGGAAAGAGACCCGCGGAAAGGGAACGGCAGATTGGGGACGCTTCCCAGTCCTCTAGGGACCCCCACAAGGCTAACAGAATTAAGGGTGCACCCAAACAAAAGGTAAGCGCTTTTTGCGAAAATATGGACTAAGAATTCTGTTGGTTTTGGGGATGTCTTGGAGTCTCAGAAGTGTGGAACCACTGACGAAGGGTCTCTCTAGTCCAAAGAATCTGGCAGAATTGGGGGTTAACAGGAGGCTCAGAGGATTGGTCAAGAACACTGCAGTAAGAGTAAGTACAATAATAAGTCCCTGTGGATACCGCTTCATATGAAACGAAGGTCTGAACGGGCAGGGAAAGGAAAATAGAGAAAATCCTCCTGGATACCGCCTTAAGAGATAAGGGTCTGAATAGACGAGGTGCAAAGAGAAAGTTCTGTGGGTACCGCTCTGAATAGAGGTCTGTACGGGCAGAACAGAATAGGAAACAAGGACAGTCCAATATAAAGTTTAAAGCGCTGGTAGATAGACGATAGACTTAGGCATAGAATTAGAGTAAATAATATTATCCAGTAAACAAACTGTGAATCTCTGAAATACCTTAAAAAGAGAGAATAACATGACAGATAAAGGAACGGCAGTAGAGATTCAGAGCAAAAAAATCCCGGTAAATAAATATGAGACCACAAAAACTTCAGAAAAATGGGAAAAAAGAACCAAAAACCTGGTCACAAAGTGGCCAAGAGAAGGAACGTTTGATGTAAGCTTGTGCGAAGAAATGGAGGCACTAATTAAAAATTACAAACCAAAAGATAAATCTAAGAAAAGAGGGCAAAAAAGAGAACAAGAAATGGAAGTGCTAAAACTCTTCAGAACGGAGGGAGAAAGGCTGAGGAGGACAGGTAGGATATTGATTACAAGCGAGGAAGACACTCAGGTGCTGGAGAAACAGCCTGTTAGAGAGAGAGGAAGGTACAGTGAGAAGCTGGCTTTAGCTCCGTACCCGGATGCGACAGAGACAGAAAAGCCCCCTCCCTATAATAAGGAAGGAACCCCTAAGCAGTGCCCCCTGCTGACGGGAACAGTAAACATGCAGGGAGAAGTACAAGTTTGGGATAATGAGGAGGAAAAAAGACAATACGAGAAGGAAAAGCAGCGATATGGAAGGAGATACAGGCAGAAAGGATAAAGGTGGAACAGGCAAAGAGAAATGGAAGAAGAGATTGAACGGATGAAATACTTGAGAGAGGAAAAGAAGTATGAGTATCGGTTATACCATAGAAATGAACAGACTAGAAAAGAAAGTGGCTCATCAGGGCAGGAAGAGATGAGGCATTCAAGAGGAAGTGGAAAAAAGATAGGAGTTGAGAGTCTTGGAGAAACACAAGAGAGAAGGGAATCAAGCACGAGTAAGGATCATGAGGTCTGTACACCTGCCACAGGTGTACAGACACGGACAGGAAGAAAGAGAAGGTGACTCATTGGAGGAGCAAGAGTTAAGTGGAGAGAGAGAGGATGCGAGAATTTGTGGGGAAGAGGTAGGAGGCAGAAGCCTAGAAGAGCAGAAGGAGGTGGTAGGGGAGCGACTTTGGGAAGTAGAGAGAGAGCCAGCTAAGTTATTGAGAGGGTATTGCCAGAGGTGATGTGAAAAATACTCCGGGGCCAACCAAGTATTGCATCAGGACAAAAAGGAAGGACTCCACAGGGAGACCGAGAGAAGAAGAGGACCCCGGAGAAATTTGTGTGGGAGGCAGTAAAGACATACCCTGAGACAGATGGGGAGTCAGGCGAGGAGGAGAGCCAGGGCAGTGTGGAAACAGAGAGGTTTTAAAAAAAGCAGTGGAGATCCCATACAACATTGTCAGCGAATTCTAGACTTAATAAAAGCCATGATGAAACCTAAAGCATTGGCTATAGTAAAATGCCAGGCACATAAAAAGGGAAATGATGTAACAACAAAGGGAAATCAAACTGCGGACGAGGCAGCCAGAAAAGCGTCTGGATGTACATCAGCTGTCATTGCCCCCCAGGTAAGCCTAGCTCCAGAACCTGTGGCAGAGGACCTAATTGAAATACAAGGTAAGGCAACTTTGGCAGAACAGACAATGTGGAGACAAAGGGGGGCCAAGCAGAACCCGGAAGGCCTGTGGAGCACGGAAGACGGTTTGTTGGTAGCGCCCACCCCTCTACTGACAATTCCGATTTCAGAAGCGCATGGGATTGACCATTGTGCAAGGGGGGAAGTGATAAAGAAAATAAAGAAGGATGGTTTTTGGTCACCTTATTTACAGGCTTCAGTGGACTTTGTCTTGTCACAGTGCGAGGTATGCGCACAGAATGCAGGTTTGGGACATCAGTTCTTTGATTGGTTAGAAAGTAGACTCGGAGGATGGGGAGCATGGCTGACTAAAATGGCAATAACTGTCAGTATTGTATTGTTGAGCTGTGCGCTTGTGCTGTGCTGTTTTCTTCCTTGTCTCAAATCTCTTGTAGTGCGTGCTGCAACCAAACAATTTCCGATGCTCGTGGCAATTACTGAAGCAAGCTTAGTGGAGAAAGAAACACTGAAAATGTATCGTTACAGCCTACAACACCCGCAGGATGAATGAATAAGAGCAAAACGACAGTGTGGGAGTAGATTATAAGGGCTTCTGAGTCTTTTTCCCTGGCTCAGGTACAAAGGGACAGGTTTTTGGCTCAGCGGCCCAGGGTAACAGGGAGAGAATACTCTGAGGTCTTGACGCAGAAAATTATAGTTTAATCCGAGATTTGGGAGTAAGTGCTTGAGTTTATTGGGGCTTTTGTGCGCAGACTCTTAGTCTTTCTCTTTTTATATTGGAGTATAAAAGTTGCATTGTTTGCTGTGTAATCAAAACTATGTAGTCAGCTTTGAACTTGCTATTTGCCTTGCATGTATCCAATTTAGTAGGAGAATGAAATCTTAAGAATGTAGAAGACAATGATGTGTTAATGAGATTTAGCTAAAAGATGTAGATTAGAACATGATTAAGTCAATGGGTAGAAACAATAGTTGCCCATGTACTTGTAATACACAACTGTAGACAGATTGGATATGCTAATGCAACTAAACCAGGAGATTGCTATAAAAAATGCTATGTACAAGGATAGGTGGACAATCAGTGACTAGCTCAGGGGTGGGCAAACTTTTTGACTTGTGGGCCACAAAGGGTTCTAAAATTTGACAGGGGGGCCGGACCAGGAGCAGATGGACGGAGTGTTTTGGTAATACACCTCATAAGAGAAAATAAAATATCATGGGATATGTAGAAAACATGTGCTTTAATTTCAATTGAAAATGAACAAATGCATTACAACAAAATATCTATCTTTGAAGTCCCATGGTATTTAGCTATTTATTGAAATGACTTTTAAAACACTGAAAACTAAATGAATAAAATACAGCTTTTTTTAATAGTAACAGTTATTATTTTAAAGCACTGAAAATTTTGTTATCCTTCAAGATATTATCATCATCACTCTCCTCCTGACTGTCTTTATTTCAAAAACAGTAGGAGATGCAGGTCTACTTGTCCTGCTCCTTCTTATTCAATTGTCCCCTGTGCCAAAACTCAACAACGACCAGCACAAGGACAGAACAGTGACAGCACGCCAGTATGCGGAGCGCGTTATTTGATCTGGAGCGCATTTTTTATTTTGAGAACGTACGTGCACCTGCGCACTACTCATGTCCATCACTTAACAGAAATAACATGTAACATGTAAGTCTTATTGAAAAAAATATTTTCAAATGGATTTTTACATAACACAACGAAGAAACATTTTTAATTTCAGTGGGAACAGTGTTGTTGGTCTCCCTTTTTAGCCAGCGCATCAAAGTCTAGATTTAGATTTGTTGTGGCGATTCTCAGGATGGATATGAGGTGTTGGTCAGTTAACTTGGATCTGTGGCTGGCTTTGTTGATGTTCATGACGCTGAACGCCTGTTCACACAAATAGGTCGAGCCGAACAAAAAGTAAAGCACAAATGTGGAGTAATACGCTGCACCTCAACAAAGGTCAATGTGTAGCGGTGTGCTACATGCAGCGCTAAAATTACGACACGGAGTCGGTAACTGCAGTCGAAGAAAAAAACTTTATTCAAAATCCCCAGCCTCACTTTTAAGCCTCCCTCAACCTGCCCCCCTGCGCAGAGGCTCCAAAGCTCTGTGCTCGCAAATCCCTGCAGGCTATCTCCCTTCGCCGGAACGCTGGCTAATTGTGAGCTGGTTCGGATGTGCCAGGAAATGGGTCGCCACAAATGTATATAGAGTGCATCATCTATTGGGAAAACGCCAGAATTGCGGGGAAAAACGTTAACAAGGTTTATTAATATAATTTCATCAAGTTCTGCGGGCCGGATTAAAAAGCTTAACGGGCCGCATATGGCCCGCGGGCCGTAGTTTGCCCATGCCTGGACTAGCTCAATGACTGTCTCAGCTTTGATTTGCAAATTAAAGTTTAATACTTCTTGAAGAATCTTGTGCGTCTCCTGGTCATTTGTGGGGCACGAGAAACCACGACACTGTCAGGTGTGATCAGCCAGGCGAGGAATGTTCCCCAACTCGTCAGGAATGTAGGTGCAGCATTCCTGACCAATAACAACACAAGAGCCTCCTTTCTTTGCAAAAGGTAGTCTAAGGCCATTCATTTCAGTTCCTGGGACAGTTTGGCCGTACTGTACTGGGAAAGGCCGTCATCTACAACCTTTCTGCCTCTGTGATAGTCCTCTATCACTGACCAGCTCGTCCCAGACAACAGCAGCTCGTCCCAGACAACAGCAGCCGTACCACCCCACAGGATAGGCACGGGAGCCGTATATCTTAGTACCTGCCCACCACCGCACCATTCAGCATAGACAGTCGCCCAGGATACTGATCCTTCTTACACTTGCTCTATCTCACTGACTGGTTGTACTTGTGCTTATCGTACCACCTACACCAGCATTCCCTTCCTTGCCCTGCCAGATGGGGAATCACTTTGAGAGTCGGGACCTTCCAGTTCAACAAATAGTCCATAGGGAAATGCCTGTCCTTAAAGCCCTTACTCCACTGGGGGTTACTGAGGCTCAAGTTCATTAAAGGTACTGCCATACTATGGGAAGAGGTTGTCCCGAATAAGCTATTCCCTCATGGCTTCCCCCAAAACAAAATGCTAAAACCCAAGAAGATGGACAATTTTCCCCAACAGTCTTTTTTTTCATCATTGAAAGGGATCGATATGAATGGCATCCTATCTGCGGCGTGGTTTGGAGTCCTCAAACAAATCAAGCAGTCCGGCACATTAGCATATTCACACACCCTCCATGTAATACGACCGCCCTCCGCAGATCAGCATCCACCACTTTGCCATTCCGTAATTAGGGAAACAGAAACTCACTCACTCCTGATTAGTCAATGGGTATTAGACATAAAGCAGTCTGCGTTAGCCAAAACAACTCTTAGGATTGCTACCCAAATATTCTAAAATATGAAATCCAAATTCCCAATTTAACTGTCCACCAATGAGAAATTTCCTAAAATGCCCATTTCCCTCTGAAATGTGAGCATCTCATATCCAGGATAAGGATGCACAGATTTCCATCACCTTAACCTGGTTTCCACATGGGCAGTGTGGAATTGAGGTCTCTCCCTAAACCCAATTTTATGGAAAGCAGATGACAAAACAAATTAAAAATACAGTCAGGACGAACAAAGATCCAGGCTTGTAGAAGCTTTTCAAGTAAGTGCAGAATTTAGAACAAAATAGTTAATTCCCAGTGAAAAACTAACACATTTTCTAAAGAACAAAGAGAAGGGGAAAAAACAACTGGGTGGGGGCCCAGGTACATTTACACATTCACACAGCCACTTAAAGGCACAACTCTCACTCACACACATACACTCACCCAACTGATGTGTGGCCACACCTTACGCAGTATTTCTCACTAACTCAAACTATTCACACTTCATTATAGGCAGAGGGATTTGAGTGACCTCCTCCCTCTGTGGGTGAGGTGGGAAGGTGCCACTTCCCCCCCCCCCCCACCGATGTCTGCTGCCACTGAAGGCTCATCAGTACCTTTTGCACAGCCTCCTGCTACCCTGAATAAATGTGAGAAATACGGAGGACAAAGGGACAGGTACAGACAGAAGCCTGGAGAGTCCATGACCATGTGGATATTAAGGATATGGGATGAGGGAGATGCCAGAGTCAGCCTATCTAGTAGAGATACAGTGTTTTAAGGAGCCTTGCATCCCAACATGCAATCAATAATGCCCTGAGGACTCAGCTTGCGTCCCATGAGGATCATGCGTCATTATGGGATGGGGTGGCAGCAAGTACCCTTCTCCTCTTGAATGGGCAGAGTGGAGTACAATAATGGAAGGAATTGGAGCCCTTCAGCATTGGGCTCGAATTACAGCCGTTTGTGGTGATGGTGACAGTGATAACTTGCTGGAGAATTTTGAATGCCTCTGTTAGGGCATTTGATTACAGCAGCAATCCCTACCTGAAAGGGGTGATGTTGGTTCTAATAGGACCAGCAGTTGGACGTCCCATTCTGTATCACAGTGTTTGGTGCCCGTAGAAGGAAGTGCATGGAGCCAGGTAGGGAAGCTGGATAAGCGGACGGGGAGTGGAGGATCTGAGGGATCCAGCATGGCCTGTAAGCTAATGTTTCTGATGTTGCTCAAAACTGGGGTCCCGAAGGAGCAGGTAAATGGGGTTCCCACTCCAACCCTCTATGCAGCGTGGAGGGTGTAAGGCCAAGGAAAGAGAGGTCGGGATTCCACGCAAGGGTTGATTTTCAAGCCCTCTCCGAGAAAAGGGCTCCCTTTGTCCTCCGTATTTCTCACATTTATTCAGGGTAGCAGGAGGCTGTGCAAGAGGTACTGATGAGCCTTCAGTGGCAGCAGACATCGGTGGGGGGTGGGCGGGGGGGGGGACGTGGCACCTTCCCACCTCACCCACAGAGGGAGGAGGTCACTCGGTTTGCAATCCCTCTGCCTATAATGAAGTGTGAATAGTTTGAGTTAGTGAGAAATACTGCGTAAGGTGTGGCCACATATCAGTTGGGTGAGTGTGAGTGAGGGTTGTGTCTTTAAAGTGGCTGTGTGAATCCAGCTTCCCTACCTGGCTACATGCACTTCCTTCTACGGGCACCAAACACTGTGACACAGAATGGGACGTCCAACTGCTGGTCCTATTAAAACCAACATCACCCCTTTCAAGTAGGGATTGCTGCTGTAATCAAATGCCCTAACAGAGGCATTCAAAATTCTCCAGCAAGTTACTGTCACCATCACCACAAACGGCTGTAATTCGAGCCCATTGCTGAAGGGCTCCAATTCCTTCCATTATTGTACTCCACTCTGCCCATTCAAGAGGAGAAGGGTACTTGCTGCCACCCCATCCCATAATGACGCATGATCCTCATGGGACGCAAGCTGAGTCCTCAGGGCATTATTGATTGCATGTTGGGATGCAAGGCTCCTTAAAACACTGTATCTCTACTAGATAGGCTGACTCTAGTATCTCCCTCATCCCATATCCTTCATATCCACATGGTCATGGACTCTCCAGGCTTCTGTCTGTACCTGTCACCAATTCCTTAGTGGAGAATTCCCTGATCTCTGCTGTCATGAGGGGGCCTGTTGTAACACTCCCCACATGTTTCTGATCCTCCTCCTCCTGGGAGGAAGAGGCTGCAGGCAAATGTCGCTCATGGCGGCCTGTATCGCTTCAGGAAAGGAGAATCCCAGAACTCTACTCTTTCCCATTCGCACCATCCAGCCAGACGTCCCCATCTCCTATCCCCAAGGTGAGTTCATCACCCCACCGCATCAAAGCTCAGACCTTAATGGGATCCGGATGCCTATTAGCCCGTCAAACCAGCTCTAACTGGCTATCTCCGTACTTCTTCCAGCTGTGTGGCACGGGTCTTAGCCAACCGGGCAACTTCCCCCATGGGGGCACAGCACTGGTGCAGCATCTCCACCTCATTCTTAAGGGCCCCATCTCCTGCAACTTCCGTGTGATCATGCTGTGCTGGTGCTTTATGACAGCATCCCTTCAACTATCCTTTCTCCTGGGGAATCCTAGCATGTTATGTATGGACACAATGTGGCGTCCAGTTTCAACCCCAGGAGAATCCAACTGATCTAACCAATCTACAGGCACCCCGTTACCCATTAGTAGGATGACTAGGCTCCCAAATCCCACACCGTTGTCGGTTCACCCTGTGGCTCAGCATTGCTCACATATGGGGAGAGGTGTGTTCTCTCTTTTAATTAATCGTCTAAGGATATTCATCTTCTGTTCAATCACCAAACCCTGCTCACTGTGCCAAATGTCACAAGAAAGCAGGTTTGGCAAGTGAGACAGAAGACAGCTTACTAATTTATTTATTTATAGAAAACAGGAAAACATTTGACCAAACATCCAAGCCACCCTAATTCACAAAAACGACAATGCTAAACATTCAGTAGCACTTCAAACTCAACAGGTACTTCATTAAGTCTCCCCAAGTTACACAACTACAAAGCTAAACATCCAACAGATACTTAGCAAAGTGTGTGAACGGACCCTCCTATGTCTGCAGCACTTTCCCAATGGTTCATCAGCACTGGTCGTGACGTCAGGGTGAAGAGGGCTCCCTGCAGACAAAGGAGACCCCCTTGAGAATGGACACCACCACCATGGCACATACAGCGACCAATGGGAAAGAGCCACTGCATCATTCGAATAGGCACAACAGAAGTGCCTTTTGACTGACAAATAAATTACCTCTTCACATTACATCCAATAAACCACATTAATCGCCCAGATCATTGATATAGATGACAAACAACAACGGACCCAACACTGATCCCTGCGGCACTCCACTTGTCACAGTCCTCCAGTCAGAGAGGCAACCCTCTACTACCACTCTCTGGCTTCTCCCACAAAGTCCAATGACTAATCCAATTTACTATCTCATATTGAATCAGCCTCCCACGCCAGAGCTTGTCAAATGCCTTACTAAAGTTCACGCAGACAACATCCACTGCCTTGGCTTCATCAACTTTCCTGGCAACTTCCTGGAAAAGACTGGTTAGACATGACCTACCATGCACACAACCATGCTGAACTATCCCTAATCTTGCAGGATGGTAGAAGGCAGAGAGACCTCAAGTGTCCCTGACAACTACACTGGTGAGAAGCACATCCAGCTGCAGCTTCTAACACACGGTGTTATCAGAGCTGGACAGGAACTGGATAAACTCCAGATCACTGGGGGGTGGTCGTTAGGAGGTAGTTACACCCAAGCTGCAGGACACAGGAAACTGGGTAACAGTCAGGAAGGGGAAAGGAGTTAAACAGTGCAGAGTACTCTATGGCTGCCCCCCACCAGAACAGTTTGTATACTGTTGGGGGGAGCGACCCAGCAGAGGAGATTCACAGTGGTCAAGTTTCTGGCACTGAGTCTGATTCTACAATTCAGAGAGTAGCGGGGAGAAGAGGTGAGATGCGGCGAGAGGGGATTTGTTAGTTAGGGGAACAGAAAGAAGGTTCTGTGGATGAGAACAAGATTCCCGAATGGTACGTTGCATCCTAGGTGCCAGGGTCTGGGACATGTTGGATCGAGTCCTCAGCATTCTGAAGTGGGAGGGTGGACAGCCAGAGGTTGTGGTCCATTTAAGTACCAATGTAACAGGTAGGAAGAGTGATGAAGTTCTGCTAAAGGAATTCAGGGAGTTAGGTGCTAAGTTAAAGGTCCCAGCCTCCAGGGTTGTGTTCTCAGGATTGCTACCCATGCCACGTGCTAGTGAAGCCAGAACTAGGAAGGTTATGCAGTTTAACATGTAGCTAAGAAGCTGGTGTAGGAGGAAGGGTATAAGATTTTAGGATCATTGGGCTCTCTTCCAGGCAAGGTGGGACCTGTACGGAAGAGACAGTTTGCTCCTGAACTGGAAGCAGATCCTAGCTGGAAGGTCTGGTAGTGCTGGTGGAGTTTAAACTAGAGAGTTTCAGGAGGATGGGAACTGGAGTGCCAGAACAGTTAGTGGAGACAGATGTTGTTAAGTCCTCTGGCCTTGAGATTTCAGACGAAGTCAGGAATCAAAAGAAACGACTAATGTCCCAAACTGTGCATATATTTCAATGCAAGAAGTATATTTTAAGAAAGGCAGATGAGCTCAGGGCATGGATCAACTCCTGGAATGATGAAGTTGTAGCCATCAGTGAGACTTGACTGGTGGAGGGTCAGGACTGGCAGCTCAATATTCCACGATTTGGCTGTTTTAGACACCAGGGAGCGGGAGGGACTGAAGGAGGAGGAGAGGCACCACCTGTCAGGGAAAATGCCATGGCAGTGCTCAGTCAGGACAGAGTGCAGAACTCACCTAGTGAGGCTTTAAGGCTGGAACCGACGAAAAAGAAAAGGATGACCATGTTAATGGACTTAGAACAACAAATTTTTGGAGATCATAGAATATAAGATCAAAAGAAACATAAGGTTGTTACAGTAGGTGATTTTAACTTTCCGCATACTGATTGGGAGGGCTCCACAACCTCTCCACTATCTGTTCTGGCACTCAGGTTTCCATCCCCCTGCAACTCTAGTTTAAAACCCACCTCCCCCATGCAGCAGCAGCAAACCTTCCAGCTGGGATATTATCACCCCTCCAGATCAGGAGCTAACCATCTCTTCTGTACAGATCCCACCTTCCCTTGAAGAGAGCCCAAAGATCCAAAAATCTTATGCCCTCCCTCCTCCACCAACTTCTTAGCCACGTGTTAAAACATACAATCTTCCTATTTCTGGCCTTATTAGCATGTGGCATGGGTAACAATCCTGAGATCACAACCCTGGAGTCCTGCCATTTAACTTAGCACCAAACTCTCTGAACTTACTTTGCAGATCCTCCACCTTCTTCTATTGGAGTATAAAAGTTGCAACTTGCTATTTGCTAGAGAATGAAATCTTAGGAATGTAGAAGACAATGGTGTGTTAATAAGAGGAAGCAAAGAGATGTGGATTATGTAGTCTGAGCTTGCTATTTGCTATGCATGTATCCAATTGAATGTAGAAGACAATGGTGGGTTAATGAGAAGTAGCTAAAAGATGTAGATTAGAACATGATAAGTTAATGGATAGAAACAATAGTGGCGGATGTACTTGTGATACGTAACTATAGACCGATTGGATATGCTAATGCAACTAAACCAGGAGATTGCTATAAAAAATGCTATGTACAAGGATCGGTGGGCAATCAGCGACTAGCTCAATGACTGTCTCAGCCTTGATTTGCAAATTAAAGTTTAATACTTCTTGAAGAATCTTCTGCGTCTCCTGGTCGTTTGTGGGGCACGAAAAACCACGACAAAATTGGCAACCGCGGCAGGACCGGAAAGAGACCCGCGGAAAGGAAACGGCAGATTGGGGACGTTTCCCAGTCCTCTAGGGACCCCCACAAGGCTAACAGAATAAAGGGTGCACCCAAACAAAAGGTAAGCGCTTTTTGCGACAATTTGGACTAAGAATTCTGTTGGTTTTGGGGAGGTCTTGGAGTCTCAGAAGTGTGGAACCACTGACGAAGGGTCTCTCCGCTCCAAAGAATCTGGCAGAATTGGGGGTTAACAGGAGGCTCAGAGGATTGGTCAAGAACACTGCAGTGAGGGTAAGTACAAATAAGTTAATAAGAAGTTAAGTTAAGAAAAATTCCACGTGGTCTTGGTAAATCCCTGTGGATACCGCTTCGTATAAAACGAAGGTCTGAACAGGCAGGGAAAGGGAAAATAGAGAAAATCCTCGTGGATACCACCTTAAGAGATAAGGGTCTGAATAGATGAGGTGCAAAGAGAAAGTTCTGTGGATACCGCTCTGAATAGAGGTCTGTACGGGCAGAACAGAATAAGAAACAAGGACAGTCCAATATATAGTTTAAAAGCGCTGGTAGATAGACGATAGACTAGGCATAGAATTAGAGTAAATAATATTATCCAGTAAACGAACTGTGAATCTCTGAAATACCTTAAAAAGAGAGAATAACATGACAGGTAAAGGAATGGCAGTAGAGATTCTGAGCAAAAAATTCCTGTTAAATAAATATGAGATCACAAAAACTTCAGAAAAATGGGAAAAAAGAACCAAAAACCTGGTCACAAAATGGCCAAGAGAAGGAACGTTTGATGTAAGCTTGTGCGAAGAAATGGAGGGACTAATTAAAAACTACAAACCAAAAGATAAATCTAAGAGGGCAAAAAAGAGAACGAGAAATGGAAGTGCTAAAACTCTTCAGAACGGAGGGAGAAAGGCTGAGGAGGACAGGTAGAATATTGATTACAAGCGAGGAAGACACTAAGGTGCTGAAGAAACAGCCTGTTAGAGAGAGAGGAAAGTACAGTGAGAAGCTGGCTTTAGCTCCGTACCCGGATGCGAAAGAAACAGTAAAGCCCCCTCCCTATAATGAGGAAGGAACCCCTAAGCAGTGCCCCCTGCTGACGGGAACAGTAAACGTGCAGGGAGAAGTACAAGTTTGGGATAATGAGGAGGAAAAAAGACAATACGAGAAGGAAAAGCAGCGATATGGAAGGAGATACAGGCAGAAAGGATAAAGGTGGCACAGACAAAGAGAAATGGAAGAAGGGATTGAACGGATTAAATACTTGAGAGAGGAAAAGGAGTATGAGGAGTATCGGTTATACCACAGAAATGAACAGACTAGAAAAGAAAGTGGCTCATCAGGGCAGGAAGGGATGAGGCATTCAAGAAGAAGTGGAAAAAAGATAGATGAGAGTCTTGGAGAAACACAAGAGAGAAGGGAATCAAGCACGAGTAAGGATCATGAGGAGTCCCTGCCACAGGTGTACAGACACGGATAGGAAGATAGAGAAGGTGACTCATTGGAGGAGCAAGAGTTAAGTGGAGAGAGAGAGGATGCGAGAATTTGTGGGGAAGAGGTAGGAGGCAGAAGCCTAGGAGAGCAGAAGGAGGCGGTAGGGGAGCGACTTTGGGAAGTAGAGAGAGAGCTAGATAAGTTATTGAGAGGGTATTGCCAGAGGTGATGTGAAAAATACTCCGGGGCCAACCAAGTATTGAATCAGGACAGAAAGGAAGGACTCCACAGTGAGACCGAGGGAAGAAGAGGACCCCGGAGAAATCTGTGTGAGAGGCAGTAAAGACATACCCTGAGACAGATGGGGAGTCAGGCGAGGAGGAAAGTCAGGGCAGGTGGGAAGAAGGAAGAAGAATGATGCCGTTGTTAGTTAAAGGATCAGGACAAGTGCAGTATATCCCTTGGGGATCCCAGGATCTAGAAGGGCTGAAAAACACTCTGCCCAATCTACATAAGGAGCAGGGAAATGGATTAGAGCCTTTGAAGAAGAAATGGCAGGACGATTATTGGCTATGGGAGATTTGAAGGCACTATTGATAAGGTTGATGGGAACCTCCAAATTTAACGAACTAATGGAAATGGCTGGCATAGTAAACTCGAACGACCCGAGAACTGATGGAGACGGGTTTGACAGAGTGAGGCAGAGGGTATGGCAGGCCCTCAGGAAGCTTCATCCACCCAAAGCGGACCCCAAAGCCTTAAAGGGGGATCCACTGGGAGACACTGAAAACCCAGCAGCCTACGTAGAAAACCAGTTGAAAAGGTGGAGACTGAGCAATAGGTGGAAAATAGTTTATTTATCACCACACTGTTCCGACATAGCATTCTGGATGCAATGCCTCCGCAAGTAAAATCCAAGCTGGAGGAAGTGGTTGGGCTGATGTCAATGACCCCACAAGAATTTAGAGACCACATAGTCCATGCAGTTGAGAAATACCGGAAAGACAAATGAAGGTTGGCTGAGCAGCAGGAAGAGGTGCAAAGAAAGTTAATACAAATGCAGCTCGAAGAACTCAAAAAGAAGGAAAAAGAGAAAAGCAAAAAGATGCTGCCAGCAACCACCGGTCCGAGTACAGCCATCGAACTGGATGAAGCACTGCTATATGGAGGAACCGATCATACTGTAAGACAAGGGCTGGAAAACCCCATGCCAATAATCAACGTCTTTGGAGGAGCATTCACACAAATGCCCTATCAGGAACAGACTAAATTCAAACAGCCCAGACAGGACTGGAAGTCCCAAGGAGGGGGACAGAGGAGCTATGGGCAGAGGGGACCAGTGAGGAAACAGGGGGAAAGAGAGGGAGAGAGACTGTGCTGGGGATGTAATCAGCCAGGTCACATGAGAAGAGATTGTCTGTTTACACCATGGCCTGTCACACACCAGCAGGAACCAATAAGAAGGGAACTAAAGTTTAGCCAAGGACCAGCCCCCACAGGCCCAAGCGGACCTGTGAATCCCTATGCAAGGTATTGGGGTGCCCCGAGAACTCGAGTGGGAAGGGACATTACCCAATGATAACAAGGGAGGCAGACGAGGAACCCATTGTTCAGGTTATGTTAGAAGGGCAACGGACACCAATGATGATAGATACTGGAGCCACGTACACTTGTGTATAGCCACAGTATGCCCTTCACCTTCCCATGTAAGGAAAGTTTATTAAGACGGTAGGTGAGAGAAATGATTAAATTAAAGACGGTACTTAAGGAGTCCATTTAGAATGTGCTGACACAGAAAGAGCGTGCAAAGCAACTTGCAGGGCAACGTATAAACCAATTTGCAAAATGAGGATGAAACAATAGCTTGCTGATTAAAGAAGCGATACGGGTAACGGGAAGACATGCTTAACGGTTGAACAATAACGGTGTTAATGCGCTGAGGCTGATAAGTGGGCCAAAGGGTAATCACATTTGTAATTTTGTAATGAGATTAAGGAAGAATGTCTGCACCTCACATGGGTGCAACTCACAAAGTCGTAAACAAGTAGGGTATAAAAAAACTGTGCAAAGTGTAATTCGGCACTCAATCTAGCAGGAGCTGGTTGGGTCCGACTCTGCAGACTCGAAAACTAAAGTTTACCGTTCTGCAAATTGCTGAGTGTGTTTCTGACAACGTGGGGGCTCGTCCGGGATCCACACTCCGGCCGCGGTGGACACGAGGAAGGACATCGGAGACGGTGCACCCCGCCGAGTTTGGCGGTCCCTGACTCCTTGCTCGTCGCTCCGGCGCGGCTTGAGCGAGTGATATCCGGACAGCGCAGAGCGGTAAACGGGGAGAAGGGGACAGTACCTGGTACTGGAAGTCCCCAGGACGCACCGGGTAAGTGCCTACTATTATAGTAGAAGGGTGCAGGAATAAGTAAGGACGGAGAAGACCGGGATAGCTACCCGGGGGTCCTCCTGATAAAAGTCCTTGGGACGCACCGGGTAAAGTGCCTACTGTTGCAGTAGAAGGGTGCGGGATTAAGTAAGAGCGGAATAAGATGGGAGGGGGTGGCTCTAAAAAGAAAGAGGAAACGGAAAGACCGGGACCATACCCGGGGGTTCCTCCTGATAGCCCCCTCGGTAGAATGTTTGAGAATTGGGGATGTGGAAGACTAAAAGGGAAACAAAAAAAAAATGATACAGTACTGTTTAATTTGGTCGAAACAGCCGATAGAAAAACCTGCGGTCTGGTGGCCGCGGCTTGGGTCTGAGGAGGATTGGGTACGACAAGCCTTAAACATTTACGTTAATTCAAAACCAAATGTAAAACCGGAAGAAATTGCTTATGCTTTTTGTTGGGCTCCCTGGCCAGGAGTAACAACAAAGAGTTTTTAAATTGGGCATTAAAGGGGAGCGGAAGTGGGACCCACTCGATCATTTACCCCCTCCCTATGTCCAGCCTTCTGCGCCCCTTGCGGGAGCAGAGGGAGGACGTGAAGAAAGTGAAAAAACAGAAGAAATAGACCCGGAGAGGGAAGAGAGGGATGTTAGGGAAAAAGCAAAGGCAAGGATCGAAACAAGGAGTGTGACAGGAGCAGATAAGAAAAAGAAGGACGAATCAAGAAGGGAAGAGGTATCGATGTATCCCCTTCGAGAGGTTCCAATGGGAGGAGCACGAGGAGGGACAGGATTTGTAAACGTCCCTCTGACAAGTACCGAAGTACAAGGATTTAAGAAAGATATGAAAACTTTATTAGAAGATCCAATGGGACTGGCAGAACAGTTGGATCAATTCTTAGGACCTAATGTTTACACTTGGGAAGAAATGCATGCGATTATGGGAACGCTATTTTCTGCACAAGAGAGGCAAATGATACGACAAGCTGCAATATCAATTTGGGGAAGGGAACAGCCGAATGAGTTACCGGGGGACCGGAAATTTCCAGTAAACGTCCCACAGTGGGACAAACAAGCAGAAGAGGGAAGACGCAATATGCGACAGTGGCGAGAGTACATCATTAAGGGAATAAGGGAGGCTGTGCCAAAAGATCACAACTTTGCCAAGGCGTTTGGAAACCACCAAGGGAAAGATGAGAGCCCAACCGACTTCCTCGATAGGGTGCGGAAAAATGTGCAACAGTATGCGGGGGTGGACCCTAATTCGGCAGTAGGGGAACAATTCATACGAATTGAATTTGTATCAAAAGCATGGCAAGACATCCGGAAGAAGCTTGAGAAACAGGAAGATTGGAACGAAAAACCACTAAGTGAATTACTTAGACAGGCCCAAAAGGTCTATGTCCAGAGAGATGAGGAAAATCAGAAAAAGGCAGCGAAAGTAATGGTTCAAACCATCCGCCAAGTAAACTCAGAGAACAAAGAGAACTATACCTCCCTGGTGAAGTTTACGTACGACAAATTGGCAAAGGAAGACCGGGGAATAATCAGCTGGACCGAAGAAGAAGAACAGAAGTTCAGGAAAATAAAAGGGCAACTAATTCGGGCCCCGGTATTAACACTGCCAGCACTGGAAAAGCCCTTTCAGCTGTATGCAACAAACAATGAAGGAACTGCGTTAGGAGTACTAACCCAAGAAAAAGGAGGAAAGCGGCAACCTGTGGCCTTTTTATCAAAAATGTTAGACCCGGTATCCCGGGGATGGCCGACGTGCATACAAGCCGTAGCGGCAGCAGCCGTACTAGTAGAAGAAGCACGGAAATTAACCTTTGGGGGAAGAATGACGGTGTGTACCCCGCACTCCGTTAGCACCCTCTTAGCCCAAAAAGCTCAGCGGTGGTTGACGGACTCTCGCATACTGAAATACGAAACCATTCTGATGGTCGGGGATGATTTAAGCTTTGAAAAGAACAATAGTTGTAACCCGGCACAGTTCTTATACGGGGAATCAACAGGGGAGGAAACCGAGCATAACTGTGTGGAGCTAACAGACCTTCAGACAAAAATAGGGAAGATCTACAAGAAGTTCCCCTAATTGAAGGCGAGGAACTATATATTGACGGCTCCTCCAGATGCATCAATGGGGTACGACACAGTGGATATGCTATTATAAACGGGAGGACTAGGGAGACGGTGGAGTCCGGCCGGCTCCCGGGTAATTGGTCAGCCCAGTCTTGTGAACTATATGCCTTGCAGAGGGGACTGCAACTGTTAAGAAACAAAATAGGCACTATATACACCGATTCTAAGTATGCCTATGGAGTGGTACACACCTTCGGAAAGATTTGGAAAGAACGGGGGTTGATAACAGCCAGGGGAAGGGAATTAGCTCACGAACAAATGATAAGCATGACTCTGGAAGCCCTAACATTACCTCAAGAAATTGCAGTGGTTCACGTTCCAGGACATCAACGAGGAACAGCCCCGGAAGCAATAGGAAACCGGCTCGCAGATGAAGAAGCCAAACGGGCAGCAATGGAAAAAACGGTCCGACTTCTAACCCTGATACCAATAAGGGAAGGGCTTAACAAACTACCAGTCTTCACCCAAGTAGAAATAGACGCTATGAGCCAGCTGGGAGCCCGACAAACATCAGAAGGCGAGTGGAAGACCCCCGACGGACGGCAAGTACTGAATAAAGAAGTAACTCGTCATATACTGCAACAACTACACCAACAAAGCCATTGGGGAGTGCAAGCTATGTGCGACACTATCCTAAGGGACTATGTTTGTAAAGGGATATTCACACTAGCTCAACAGGAGGTGTGGGGCTGTTACACCTGCCAAAAGGTAAACAAGAAAATGATGCGTGCCACCCATAAGGGGGGACAAACACTAGCCGTCCGACCGTTCCATCGGATCCAAATAGACTTTACGGAACTACCACAAGTTCAGAGATGGAAGTACCTGTTAGTAATTGTGGATCACTTCACTCGGTGGATGGAAGCATTCCCAACCACTAAAGCGGACGCCCCTACAGTGGCACGGATCCGATTAGAAAATATAGTCCCGAGATATGGAATAATGGGGTCTATTGATTCAGATAGGGGAACACACTTTGCCTCAAAAACACACCAGCTAATCTGTGACGCCTTAGGAATCCAGTGGAAGCTGCACACCCCCTGGCACCCTCAGAGCTCAGGAAGAGTTGAGAGGATGAACAGTACTCTGAAGACGCAATTGACAAAACTAATGATGGAAACCAAGCTACCCTGGACCAAGTGTCTACCCCTGGCCCTACTAAGAATCCGCACGGCTCCTCGAAAAGATATAGGAGTATCCCCTTATGAAATGTTGTTTGGCCTTCCATGTTGGAACAAGGTGGAGGGCTATCCTTCCCTGCAAGGGGGAGATGTCTTTGTAAGGGACTATTTACAGGCACTGTCTCGTTCTTTTGCAGAATTGCACAGGAAGGGGTTACTCGCACAAACCCCACCTCTGGACTTCGCACTCCACCGAACTCAGCCCGGTGACTGGGTCCTGATTAAGACTTGGAAGCCAGAGAAGTTACAGCCGCAGTGGGAAGGCCCATTCCAGGTGCTACTGACCACCGAAGCCGCAGTAAGGACAAAAGAAAAAGGGTGGACCCACGCCGCGAGAATCAAGGGACCCGTAAAGCCCGAAGAAGGTGCAGAATGGACTTGCGTTCAGGGAGAAGACCCAATGGTGCTAAAGCTCAAAAGACGGACAGAATGAACTTTGGGACTGTAATGTATATACTGCTATTGTTGAGAAGCGCTGAAGGGGGATGTGATAAGTGCAGGACGACGGTAAGGGTGGGCATGACGGTTTTTCCAGGGTCCTTTGTATCACACTCGCATGTAAACGAGAAATGTTATGACTACAACAAAAAGGAGGAGTATGTGGAAAGTTTAATCTAACCAACTGCTGCTTAAAGATAGATGACAACGGAAAGGTGGTTCAAAAAATATCAGATAAAATAAGGAAACTGGCCCACGTGCCGGTACAGACCTGGAAGCCGCTGGGGTATTGGGACTGGCTGGACGGATGGTTGAAAGGAGGCTGGTGGCGAACCGCTTTAGGGGTTATAGGAGGGGGATTGATGGTCCTCCTTCTGCTACTATGTCTGATCCCCTGCTTGCGGGAGCTAGTAGCTCGGGTGGCAAGACAAGTCATGCAACCAGGGGCCCCAGCTGATCCTGTTCAGGTACTCCTACAAAGGGAAATAGGGCTAGAGGAAGAAGCCTATGTAAACCCGTGGCAAAAGCCCAACTGATAGCACATTCTAAAAAGAAAAAGGGTGGATTGAGAGAAATGATTAAATTAAAGACGGTACTTAAGGAGTCCGTTTAGAATGTGCTGACACAGAAAGAGCGTGCAAAGCAACTTGCAGGGCAACGTATAAACCAATTTGCAAAATGAGGATGAAACAATAGCTTGCTGATTAAAGAAGCGATACGGGTAACGGGAAGACATGCTTAACGGTTGAACAATAACGGTGTTAATGCGCTGAGGCTGATAAGTGGGCCAAAGGGTAATCACATTTGTAATTTTGTAATGAGATTAAGGAAGAATGTCTGCACCTCACATGGGTGCAACTCACAAAGTCGTAAACAAGTAGGGTATAAAAAAACTGTGCAAAGTGTAATTCGGCACTCAATCTAGCAGGAGCTGGTTGGGTCCGACTCTGCAGACTCGAAAAATAAAGTTTACCGTTCTGCAAATTGCTGAGACTCAGTGTGTTTCTGACAGTAGGGTTCTCGGGGAAAACACAGTTGACACAGTGCACGGCTCCAGTGCGGTTGAGAATGGGAAATAAAGGAATTGTTTTGCCCGTGCTAGTATTTAAAGGAACTCCAATTAATTTGTTAGGCAGAGATGCCTTATTGAAACTGGAATTAAAATTAGAATGCACCAGAAATGGGCTGAGTGTGGAAAGAGCAGAGGCTCAATTGATAGTGCGAGAAGACACGAAGGCTATAGTGTCTTTTGGATAGGAGACATCGCAGATCAGATTCAGGAAACCTGGGAAAAATGGACAAAGGGCGTGCAGGCTATATTACCCAGGGCGGTAATGCCCAAATCTGAGCTACATTGTACAGTGATTTTTGACGAGACTCAGAACAGGGAGTTAGAGGAGAGATGGCACCTGGAGGCATGTACCCAACAGCACCTGGAAGGGGAGGCTGTGATAATTGGAAAGCAAGGGGCAGCTTTACAAGTTAAGTGGAACACCTTTTTAGAAAAATGGTACAGGATACCAGAGGCTGCGCCCCACATAACGTTGTTGGTAAACAAGGGATATCAGTCTAAAGACTTAGGACCCTTAGTTAAGAGTGCTGAAACCGTAACAGTATGGAGGAAAATCACGCCAGAGGTGTGGATATCAGAAGACAACAATTGCATTAAAATAATGGTAAGTGTAGATATGGTAGGGACAGTGAGAGAGGTCGAAATAACTCCCCAACCACACCTGCCCTTGCTGGGAAAGGAAAGAGGCCAGCCGAAAGATAAAAGGTTAGATGAGTTGCCGTCTATTCTGTGGTCACAGCATGACACGGACGTAGGGAAAATATAAACAGCTAGTCTGGTGGAAATAAGGCTGAAAAGAGGAGCAATTCCACCCAGGAGACCACAATACCCTCTAAGACCAGAAGCAGAAGAGGGAATAGCATCGACAGTACAGGGGTTGCTTGAAATAGGAGTGCTTAAAAGAACAGTCCATGCAATACCCCGTTGCTGCCGGTCTTAAAAGCAGGTAAATCTAAGTGGAGATTGGTGCATGATTTGCAAGCGGTAAATGATGTGGTAGAGGACTGGCCAGCGGTAGTCCCCAACCCACACACACTAATGTTCCACCAGAAGCAAGTTACTTTTCATTGATTGATTTGTGTTCAGCTTTCTTCAGCATTCCTCTGGCCGACCAGTGTCAGTATCTGTTTGCATTTACTTACAGAGGTGCTCAGTATACCTATACCAGAATGCCGTAAGGATTTAAACATTCACCACACGTTTTTAATCAGGTGTTGAAGGCAGACCTAGAGGGCATACCATTGGAAAGTACATTGTTACAGTATGTGGATGACCTGTTGATTTGCTCCCACAGTAAGGAACAGTGTGAGCAGGACACTGTAACTCTATTAGAGAAGCTGGCACACGGAGGACATAAAGTATCCAAAAAGAAACTGCAATTTTGCACGCAGCAAGTGGAATACTTAGGCAGGGTAATGTCCAAGGGAGCGAAGGCGATAGCACCAGATCAGATTGAGGCAATAACTAAGGCCCCAAAACCCCAGACTGTAGGGCAGATGATGACGTTTTTGGGAATGGCAGGGTACAGCTCAGATTGGATAGGAGAATATGCTGAGATTGTGGCACCTTTGAGAAAGATAATGAAAGAAGCAGGACATACCAATTTGAAGAACGGCTTACAGTGGAATGGAGAGGCGGAGATAGCTTTCAATACTATTAAGCAGGAATTGCAGTCAGCACCAGCATTAGCTTTGCCTGACTACAAGAAGGTTTTTCATTTGTATGTATCCAACCGACAGGAGGGTTATGTCACAGCGGTTCTAACACAGGAGACAGGCACAGGAAGAGCAAAGCAGCCGATAGCATACTACAGTACGAGACTAGATGAGGTGGCTCAGGGGTATCCACCCTGTTATCAGGGATTGGCGGCGCTGTACTATGCATATGGAAAGGCATCATCTGTAACCCTGGGCTATCCTGTGACTCTGTACACACACCACAAAGTAGCAGAATTGCTGGAAAGAGGGAAATTTGTGCTGATGCCAGCCAGGATAGCAGCGTATCAGATGCTATTGACATTTCCTGACATAACTATACAGAGATGCACTACCAGTAATATATCCGATTTTGTCCCTTTGGGCTATGAAGGAGAACCCCATGATTGTGTAGGGAAGACGATGACATATGCCAAAATGAGAGCAGATTTATGGTCAGAACCACCAGAGGATGCAGATAAAAAGGTTCTGTTCGTAGATGGCTCTTGGAACAGGGACTATGATGGAAATCATGCAGGGTTCTCAGTAGTGCAGCAGGATCAGTCGAGCTATAAGATTATTAGGATGGAGTCCTGTCCCCAACCGTGTTCCGCCCAACTAGCAGAAATCAAAACCCTGACAGCTGCGTGTGAAATGATGGAAGTTGAGAAAGTAGACATCTGTACTGATTCGGCATATGCCCATGGAGTATGCCATTTGTTCGGAGCAGTGTGGAAACAGAGAGGTTTTTAAAAAAGCAGTGGAAATCCCATACAACATTGTTTAGCAAATTCTAGACTTAATAAAAGCCATAATGAAACCTAAAACATTGGCTATAGTAAAATGCCAGGCACATAAAAAGGGAAATGATGTAATAACAAAGGGAAATCAAGCTGCGGACGAGGCAGCCAGAAAAGCAACTGGATGTACATCAGCTGTCATTGCCCCCCAGGTAAGCCTAGCTCCAGAACCTGTGGTAGAGGACCTAATTGAAATACAAGGTAAGGCAACTTTGGCAGAGCAGACAATGTGGAGACAAAGGGGGGCCAAGCAGAACCCGGAAGGCTTGTGGAGCACGGAAGACGGTTTGTTGGTAGCGCCCACCCCTCTACTGACAATTCCGATTTCAGAAGCGCATGGGATTGACCATTGTGCAAGGGGGGAAGTGATAAAGAAAATAAAGAAGGATGGTTTTTGGTCACCTTATTTACAGGCTTCAGTGTACTTTGTCTTGTCACAATGCGAGGTATGCGCACAGAATGCAGGGTTCGGACATCAGTTCTTTGATTGGTTAGAAAGTAGACTCGGAGGATGGGGAGCATGGCTGACTAAAAGGGCAATAACTGTCAGTATTGTATTGTTGAGCTGTGCGCTTGTGCTGTGCTGTTTTCTTCCTTGTCTCAAATCTCTTGTAGTGCGTGCTGCAACCAAACAATTTCCGATGCTCGTGGCAATTACTGAAGCAAGCTTAGTGGAGAAAGAAACACCGAAAATGTATCGTTACAGCCTACAACACCTGCAGGATGAACAAGAGCAAAATGACAATGTGGGAGTAGATTGTAAGGGCTTCTGAGTTTTATTTTCCCTGTCTCAGGTACAGAGGGACAGGTTTTTGGCTCAGCGGCCCAGGGAGAGAATACTTTGAGGTCTTGGCGCAGAAAATTATAGTTTAACCCGAGATTTGGGAGTAAGTGCTTGAGTTTATTGGGGCTTTTGTGCGCAGACTCTTAGTCTTCTTTCTCTGTGTGAGACCCTCTGGGTCTCAAAGGGGGCATATATTGGAGTATAAAAGTTGTAACTTGCTATTTGCTAGATAATGAAATCTTAGGAATGTAGAAGACAATGGTGTGTTAATAAGAGGAAGCTAAAAGATGTGGATTATGTAGTCTGAGTTTGCTATTTGCTATGCATGTATCCAATTGAATGTAGAAGACAATGGTGTGGTAATGAGAGGTAGCTAAGAGATGTTTTGCTTTGAACTTGTTTGCTGTGTAACCAAAACTATGTAGTCAGCCTTAATGTAGATTATGTAGTTTGAACTTGCTATTTGCTATGCATGTACCCAATTTAGTATGAGAATGAAATCTTAAGAATGTAGAAGACAATGGTGGGTTAATGAGAGGTAGCTAAGAGATGTAGATTAGAACAGGATTAAGTCAATGGGTAGAAACAATAGTGGCTGATGTACTTGTAATACGCAACTATAGACCGATTGGATATGCTAATACAACTAAACCAGGAGATTGCTATAAAAAATGCTATGTACAAGGATTGGTGGGCAATCAGCGACTAGCTCAATGACTGTCTCAGCCTTGATTTGCAAATTAAAGTTTAATACTTCTTGAAGAATCTTCTGCGTCTCCTGGTCATTTGTGGGGCACGAAAAACCACGACACTTCCTACCTATGTCTCCGACTGCTCACCGTCCCTCTTAAGAATTCTGAGGACTTGCTATTTCTATCTTTAATATCTTTATTTTTTCTTTTCAGGGTTCTTTTGAAGACCCTGACCTGGAGTTACATGCAGCTTCGGTTCTTTGCGGGAATGGGACCCGTTCTCGGGGTTCCACGACTGGCCGCTATTCAACATGCCAGAATCTCGATCGTGTTTGAAAGCCTAAGATCGTGGGGCTCTGGAGATGGGCGGATTGAGGGTCGATGTCATGGCAGGAGACTCTTGTGTCGTCGGGGAGGCCGGAAAATCTTTTGCTGTGGGCTCGAAGACCCGAGATCTTTGTGATCTTCAGACACAGAAGCTTGAAAAAAAGCAACGAACGGACTTTTTCAGATCGAAAACCAGCGGGTTGGTGTTATGTCTCCTGCTTGCTGTGAAAATGTGGACATGCCCCTCTCCCTTGCCAGGGAGAGAGAGAACCTGTGGATTGTCAAATTCCGGTTGAAATGCAAAGCTTTTGGGGCAACTGCTTAGCACACACTTGGGCTCGGTGATAGTACCGACGTGTGTTTTGTTTGCTAGTGGGGGGAGGGGGGATCGTTGCTTGCTGTCGCTTATGTGCGGGGGGAGGAGCTGGGGGGGACTTTGGGATTCTCATGTTTAACTGTTGTGCATTCTTTGGGGCACTTCTCTGTTTTCATGGATGTTTGCAAAGAAAATGCATTTCAGGATGTATATATAGTATACATTTCCCAGACATTAAAGTTGACCTTTGAACCTTTGAAGATGTTCTGAATCCTGCCACCAGGGAGGCATCAGGGTAGCTCATTCTTGTCCACAGAACCTCCATTCTGTTCCCCAAACATACCCCCTATCATCACAGCTCGTCTCTTCTTCTCCCCCACCCCCCACTTCCCTTCTGAGTCACACAGCCAGACTCAGTGCCAGAGGCCTGATCGTTGTGACTTTCCTCTGCTAGGTTATCCCCCAGAACATTACCCAAAGTGGTATAGCTATTGTTGTTGAGGGAGTGGCCAGGACGCTCTGCACTGGCTGTTCCACACCTTTTCCCTTCCTGACCGTTTCCAGACTCCTGTGTCCTGCACCTTGAGTGTAACTACCTCTCTATACGTCCTATCTATCACCCCCTCAGCCTCCTGAGTGATCTGGAGTCCATCCAGTTCCAGCTCTGGCTCCTTAACACAGAGTGTTACAATCTGCAGCTGGATGCACTTCTCATAGGTGCAGTCGACAGGGACACTAAAAGCATCCCTGCCTTCCCACATCCCGCAAGAGGACCATCCAGCTATTCTGCCTGGCATCTCAATTGTTCTAACTGTACAAATATAAAGAAGAAAACAATGAATAAACTGGGAAAAATATTCTGCTTGTTATTAGAATCTTGCTTGAGGGATTATGCCGAGTTAAAAAACTAGCATCATGCAAGGAAGCCAACCAACATCCCAGAGGTGAAGCAGTTCTGTAAGGAGGAATAGTCTAAAGTTCTTCCAGGCTTATGTGCAGGACTGATCAACAGTTACCAGAAATGTTTGCTTGAAGTTATTGCTGTACAAGGGGGTCATACCAGCAAAGGTTCACATACTTTTTTAATCAAACATCAGATAATTTTCTCAATAAAGAGATGAACAAGTATAATGTTTTTGTGTTACTTATTTAATTGGGTTCTCTTTATCTTGTTTTAGGACTTGCATGAAGGTCTGATCACACTTTAGGTCATATTTATGCAGAAATAGAGAAAATTCTACAGGGTTCAAGGTTTCTCGCGTCACTGTATTCTGTTTTCATTCTCCTCAAGACACAGACCAACATTCCATTCTTTTTATGATAAAGTTTGTACCTCTCCTCTACACATTTGCATTCCCTTGTCCCTCCCCAACCTCCAACTCTCCCACAGTTATCTCCAGCTTTCCCAGTTTTGTCTGCTCTCTTCATGAACATCTCTTTGTAGTTTCCCGGTCCCATGCTAGTTGCCCTCCCTTTAAATACAGTGACATCTGGGAACTAGCTGTCACCTACTTTATGCAAATTGTGTGATGGAAAGATTCTCCTGGTTACATCACTCACTCCACCCTGTCAATCAAACTTCATTTCCTTTATTACCTTTCTCCCAACCAATTAACAAAGCACATTGTTAGGTTCTCTCCAAATCCATGTTTGCTTCTGCTACTAGTTTTTAAAATTTGAAATATAATTAAATGTTTTCTGGAAATCTTCCAATAGAAAACTTCTTAAATGAATGACATTCACTGATAATCTCAAATAAAAGGGGGCAACAAGATTGGTCAATACTAGGTGATGCTAAATTAAAATCACTTTTGCCAGTCCCTGATCCATATGCCTCCATTGCCTGCATATTATATCCTCATGTCATCTTAAATGCCACCATCATATCTACACCACCACTACCCCTGGAAGCCCATTTGGGATACTCAGCAGTATTTTTAATAAAAAAGCTTGCCCCATAAATTTCCTTTAAACTTTTCCCTCTCATTTGAAATGCATGTGGCACGTGCACGTGGCATTTCTACTCTGGGATAAAGATTCTGACTGTCTATCCAATCTACGTTTCTGATAATTTTATTATATTCTCTCAGTGCCCTGTCGGTCTCTGACCCCGTCAGAAACAACCCAAGTTTATCCAATTTCTTCTTGGTGCTTGTAACCTGTGTTTCAGTAAACATCCTCTGCGCCTCTTCCAAAGCCTCCTTATCCTTCCGTAATGGGGCAACTACACAATACTCCAAGTGCAGCTTAACCAGAATTTTATACAGCTCAACATGGCTTCCTTTCTCTTATACTCAGTGCACCTACCTGTGAAGGAAAGTGTGCTATATGACTTTGTTACCATGCTATCTAACTGTTTAGTCACTTTCAAGGAGCTATGGAGTTGCACCCCAACATTGGTCTGTAAATCAGTACTGTTAAGTATCCTGCTATTAACTGTATACTTTCACTACATGTGACCTCTCAAAGTGCAACACCGTACTCTCAAGAAGGAAGGGTGATGGAAGAAAGAAAATTGTAGGTCAGTTAGCCTGACCTCAGTGGCTGGGAAGATGCTGAAGTTGAATGTTAGGGCTGAGGTCTCATGATAAAATAGGCCAAAATTAGCATGGTTTCTTTAAGGGAATATCTTGCCTGACACATCTGTTAGAATTCATTGACAAAATGACAAGCAGGAGAATCAGTAGATGTCGTTTACTTGGACTTTCAGAAGGCCTTTGACAAGGTGCCACACACGAGGCTGCTTAGCAAGTTAACAGCACAGATTATTGCAGGAAAGATACTAGCATGGATACAGGAGCCTTTTCTGATTGGCTGCCGGTGACTACTGGTGTTCAGTGCTAGGACTGCTTCTGTTACATAAATGTCGAAGACTTGAATGATAGAATTGATGGCTTTGCGTCCAAGCCTGCAGACAATAGGAAGATAGGTGAAGGGGCAGGTGTTGAGAAAGCAAGGTGTCTGCAGAAGTACTCAAGACAGATTAGGAGAAAGGGCAAAAGTGGTAGCTGGAATCCAGTGTCAGGAAGCTTTCAGCAAGAAGGCAGGAGAATGGGG
The DNA here is from genome assembly GCF_030144855.1 of Hypanus sabinus. NCBI lineage: Eukaryota > Metazoa > Chordata > Chondrichthyes > Myliobatiformes > Dasyatidae > Hypanus > Hypanus sabinus. Next base: position 61,761,457 of record NC_082709.1, on the reverse strand, counting down.
TGGAGACAGCCATGGTAAAATGGCAGAGTAAACCCAATAGACTGAATGGCCTAATTCTACTCTTTCTTATGATCCTGTTCAGATTAAACTTGATTTGCATTTCTCTGATCTATATTCTGCTGTATTCTTTGACAACCTCCACATTGTCAACAATTCCACCAACCTTTGTGCCATTTGCCATCTTACTAACCGACCTATCTACATTTTCATCTAAGCTATTTTACAGGTATCACACATGGGGACCTCAGCACTGCTCACTGCAGAACACCACTGGTCACAAGAATCCAGCCAGAATAATACCCTTCCTGTACCCTCTGTCTTCTGTGGACAAGCCAACTTTCAATCCACTCTACCAAGTTACCATGGATCCCATGCATCTTAATTTCCTTTCCTGCATCAGCCTACCATGAGGGGCTTTGTCAACTGTAATTCCTCTCTCCTTTAACAAGTCATCAACTGATTGTTATCTTAAACTTTACAGATAAAATTACAGGATTTAGGGATTGCAAATAATGTACCATAATTTACTCATTCCTCTTTTTGACATTCTGGGATGAAATCCATTGCATCCCAGATCTTTATCCCATCACAATTTAAAACATATATAATAAATACTAAATATAACCTCACTGGGACTAGGAAATGAACACAAGACCCTTAAGTGAATAAACCTGTTGACATATCAGATGTTCAAAAGTGGCCTATCAAGATATACTACCTTAGGTCATTCAAAAGTTCTGACAATTGGGTACTTTTCTGAAGTACTGCCATTGCTCCACTTAACAGTGGCTGTCAGTCTGCATATGAGAAAATCCAATTAGCATTGCCAGTTACATCCCAGATCTGATCAAATATTATCAGTTTCATTTGAAGTCCTGAACTAGTCTTTATTGAATGTAGCTTGTGACACAACTGTGCTCTGTTGTATTCCTACAACTTCAGTGCATTTCCACTGATCTCTATATTCAACACTGAAGAGAGACAAGGTCTCAGCTTAATGCCTCACCTGAAAGATGGTTTTCCCAACAGTGTGTTTGTAAAACCACACTTGAACCACAAATCTGAAACTGATTCCACAACCTACAAGACTCTACAAGTTGACTTTACAACTCAACTTCTCAGTATTTTTTTTTATTTGCTCAATCTGTATTCTTTTGCACATTAGTTGTTTTTTGGGCTTTGCTTATGTATAGTTTTAATAAATTGTATTCCTTTATTTTCCTGTAAATGCCTGCAAGAAACTGAATCTCAAGGTGGTATATGGTCACGTATACTTATTTTGATAATAGATTTTAGTTTGACTTTGTTTCCACAATTTTCTGGATCCAAAATAATTAAACTGCTCTTGAGGCATGGTTGAAGCAGTAATAATAATATTCTACTTGATTCTGAAAAAATTAAACAAGTCGCTGACTGCAATAAAGTGTGTGTGAGTGAGTGAGTGAGTAAGAAAGAAAAAATCCTGACCTCATTCTGTTCTCAGTAATCCCCTTCCCCAAACTCCCTCTCCTTGTTTATCACGCCTCCCTGCCCAAGTCTCACTTTACACGGTGTTTGCCGACACAGAAGACCGACCGAGTTCTTTTACCTTCCTTTGGCGAACCTGCAGTTGTCGAAGAGGAAGAACTTGCACAGATGGAGTTGTCTGCAGTCACCATCGCTGCACTTTCTTTTCAGAAAGTCACTGCACAGCCTGGCAGGAGTGGTGGCGACGATCAAAGAGTCTCCGCTGAGCTGTGGGCCCGGGAGACCTGAGACCTCGGCCGGCACTTTGGTGAACAACTGCCCGTCGGCCAGTAACTTGGACAGCTCTTCGTCCGACACCTTGAAATACCTGGAGACCTCCCTGCGCAAAGTGCTGTAGCTCAGCGAGCCACAACGGGAGCACAAAGCCTGAATGCAGTAATCTCGGACACAATCTAGAGACATGGTGCCGCCCGCCCGCCCGTCCGTCCCCCGATCCTCTCTCCTCCCTCCTCCTTTTCTTTAAACCCGGTCCGGAAAACAAAGTGGAAAACGAAACCGAAATTTTGGGCTGCCCCGCCTTCCTCAGTCACGATTGGCTGCTTTTGCAAAACACGTCTTTTCCCCTAAACAACACACACAAAATGCTGGTGGAACACAGCAGGCCTGGCAGCATCTATAGGGAGAAGCGCTGTCGATGTTTCAGGCTGAGACCCTTCGTCAGGACTAACCGAAAGAAGAGATAGTAAGAGATTTGAAAGTGGGAGGGGGAGATCTGAAATGATAGGAGACCGGAGGGGGTGGGGTGAAGCTGAGAGCTGGAAAGGTGATTGACAAAAGGGATACAGAGCTGGAGATGGGTGAGGATCATGGGATGGGTGGCTTAGGGAGAAAGGGGGAGGGGAGCACCAGAGGGAGATGGAGAACAGGCAAGGAGTGATTGTGAGAGGGACAGAGAGAGAAAAAAATAAAAATTAGTGATGGGATAGGAAGGGGAAGAGGGGCATTAATAGAAGTTGGAGAAATCAATGTTCATGCCATCAGGTTGGAGGCTACCCAGACTGAATATCAGGTGTTGTTCCTCCAACCTGAGTGTGGCTTCATCTCACCAGTAGAGGAGGCCATGGATTGACATATCAGAATGGGAATGGGACGTGGAATTAAAATATGTGGCCACTGGGAGATCCTGCTTTCTCTGGCGGACCGAGTGTAGGCGTTCAGCGAAATGGTCTCCCAGTCTGCGTCGGGTCTCAACAATATATAAAAGGTCACACCAGGAGCACCGGACGCAGCATATCACTCCACCCGACTCACAGGTGAAGTGTCACCTCACCTGGAAGGACTGTCTGGGGCCCTGAATGGTGGTGAGGGAGGAAGTGTAAGGGCAGGTGTAGCACTTGTTCCGTTTACAAGGATAAGTGCCAGGAGGGAGATCGGTGGGATGGGGGGGGTCGAATGGACAAGGGAGTCGCATAGGGAGCGATCCCTGCGGAAAGCAGAAAGAGGGGGGGAGGGAAAGATGTGCTTGGTGGTGGGATCCCGTTGGAGGTGGCAGAAGTTACGGAGAATTATATGTTGGACACGGAGGCTGATGGGGTAGTAGGTTAGGGCAAGAGGAACCATATCCCTAATGGTGTGGCGAAAGGATAGGGTGAGAGCAGATGTGCGTGAAATGGCTGGTGGCGTAGTGGCATCAGTGCTAGACTTGGGGGGTGCGGGAGGTTCTGAGTTCGAATCCAGCCAGCACGCCTGCACACTTTCTGTGCTGGGTAAGAGCTGGTGATCTCTTTGAAAAACTCACCTGGCAGAAGGCAATGGCAAACCACTGCTGTAACTTGCCTAGTACATGATTTCCCACTAGGTCAGAGTGGCATAGGAAGAAGTCGACCGCTAACCAGAAAAATTCTGGATGCGATGTACCTTTTCTTTCCTACCTCTTTCCTTACACAGAATTTTTTATAAAAATCCACCAACTCTGCCCTCAAATGCATCTCTCCCATTTCACGCACATCTGCGCTCACCCCATCCTCCCGCCACCCCACTAGGGATATGGTTCCTCTTGTCTCCCCTCTGGTGCTCCCCTCCCCCTTTCTTTCTCCCTAGGCCTCCCGTCCCATGATCCTTCCCCTTCTCCAGCTCTGTATCCCTTTTGCCAATCACCTTTCCAGCTCTTAGCTTCCCACCCCCTCCTGTCTTCTCCTATCATTCTGTGTTTTCCCCTCCCCCCACTATTTTCAAATCTCTTACCATCTGTTTTTTCCATTAGACCTGACGAAGGGTCTCGGCCCGAAACATCGTCAATGCTTCTCCCTATAGATGCTGCCTGGCCTGCTGTGTTCCACCAGCATTTTGTGTGTGTTGTTTGAATTTCCAGCATCTGCAGATTTCCTCATGTTTGTGTCTTTTCCTCCATCTCACAGTGGGTCAAAAACATTTCCTCTGACAAGGTATAGGATGAAGCTCTGTTGCGAGACATGCACAGTGGGTGAAAGCGAATGTACAAGGGGGTAGAAACTGAACTGTTGCGTTTTTGTATGAATAGGGGAGGAACGCAATGGCACACACGAGGGACAGTTCTATACAGAGCCAGAGACTCTGGAGTAAATGTTTGAGGAAAATCCACTCGGTTCTACCAGGTTTTCAATATTTAATCCACCTAATCTTGTAGTTTTTTATTCCGTTTTTGCTTAACTCATTTAGCAGGTGATTTACATTTTACCCCCACAGCAATCGTTACCTCACCCTACCACAGATAGTTTCTTTGTCCCATCTATTCCTGCCCCACATCCTCTGTGACTTAAAACTTTATTTTCCTATCTTTCCTGATTCTGACAGACTATGACCAAAATGCTTACTCTCGTTCCCTCTGACACTTCCTGCTTGCTGGGCATTACTGGCATTTTCTGTTCTTTTTCACCAGAGTGAAGACTGTCAGCAGGTCACAGGGAAACTCAATAAACTGTCTGCATCTTGTCCCCACCTGACACCAAGCTGATATTCAGATACACAAAATGACCGTTTCCAAACATCAGAACACATCAGTTTTGGTAAGGTTACCTACAAACCAGGACAATATACTAATCTATAGCCCCAGCACTTGGGTTGTGGCGTACTGACAGATTGTCAGATGTTATTCCCAATTAATTCTCCAAAGTAATTAACTTGCCTTATTAAAAGTTGGCACTGTTACGTACCCCGTAACTGGGTGTCTGACCAGCAGAGAAAGAAGAATCCGTTGGAGTCTGGTGGTACCAAACTAAAGGTGTTTATTAGTAAACTACACAATACAATATCAAAATTGCAAATATACATATAAAACAAATTAGCAGTAATAAACCTAAAAGTGTAGGAATAATAATAATCAATAATAAACAAGCTCTATCGATGTCTAGGGGTAAATGAATTGTCATAGGAAAGTATAGAGTTCAGTTCATAAATGCTAAAGTAGTTATGGTTGTTGTGTTGAAATCGTTGGAGAGAGAGAGAGAGAGAGAGAGAGAGTGAGCGAGAGGTAACAGCTACAGCAGCCAAACCTTCCTTTGCTTTTTGATTCCGTTGCACTGTTGTGGTGCTCATTCAGTTATGACCCCTCTGGTCTTCAGCTAGACCATTCTTCTGTGGTGGACACGTCACTCTGGCATGAGTGGACACACACACAAGTCCCCACCGGCCCTGCTGTAACACTGTGAGCTTTACTGACCGATCTCCTGGTTTGGTCTCTGAAGCCCCCCACCTCTCTGTGGGTTCCCAACACTCAGTCAGTGTCCACTGATGTGTCTCTCCAGACCTGTCTTTTATCCCCACTCACGGGGTCTCAGCTATCCATCAACTCTGAATGACCGTGTCCATCAAATCAGACCACTCCTGCTGTCTCCTAAGGAATGTTAACAAGCAAAGTACAGTCCTTGTAGTAGAAGGTAAATAATCCAGGAAGAGTCATAATACAGTACATCAACAGTCTCTCTCCCCCTGTTATCTGTAGCAAATGTTCTTGCCTGGGCTTTATCTCTCTCTCTCTCATGAGCAGCATAACAACAGCAATAGTTCGTAGTTCTCAGGAAGGGGGTTGGGGATGGTTAACTCTGCACCCCATTGTCCATCAGGTCTGTTCATCATAACAGCATACAGTACTATCATGAATTTCCAGTGAACCTGTTAAATATAAGGGGAGTGTGGGAACAGAGGTCTCCGTGTGCAATGGGGAACATGTAAGTTGGCACCCAATAAGCCAGATGCTGAACCATGAACCGTGAGGAATTTCAAACAATTGGATATTGGAATAAACTGTACAAGCTTTGTAAAAAAAAAAAATTCATAATACCTTCTGTAATTTCCAAACGTTTTCAGCCAGTGATAGACCCTTTAATTCTAATGCGACGATGAATGCTTTAGTAATTTTATTTGACAATCGGCGGTAGCAAGTACTCCCCTGCTCATTTTGTAGAATATCGGCAAGGATGTTTACCCGTACCTTTCAGGAGTACCTGAAACTGGGTGACTTTCAGTTTCAGTACCTGAAACTGGGTGAACCTGGGTGACTTTCAGGGGCAGGAAAGGAGGAAAGCCAGTGCAGGTCATTGCCCTCAATACCGCTTTGGATATTTTTGGGGTGGAGAACACCTACCAGAAGCTGCAGCAACCTAATCTCTGGCACTGAGTCTGTATGGCTCAGAAGATGGGGTTGCCTCCCAGGTGCCAGCGTCGGGGAAGTCTCAGATCAGGCCACCGATATTCTGAAGGGAGAGGGTGAACAAGCTGCTCAGAGCCCACAGAATGGAGTCAAACTAAATTGCCTTCATCCCTGAGAAACTGCTTTGTAAACTAGTCCCTGCAAAAGCAATGTAATAATGAGATCATTTGTGATGTTTAGTTAAAATTTTTCTTGCCATTCAAACTGGTAACTTCATCTGACAGGGCAGGCAGTCTTCACTGAATACCTCATCCACAAAGATGCACTTTGGCATTTCAATGAAGCTTAAGACTGAGTAGAAAAGCATGCATTCACAAGCCGCAGATGATACCCATCCTTCAGTAAAGGGTAGCTTTCTTGGAGTTGTACTAGGGTTGTAACAAAACTGCCTTCAACAGGATTGAGGCAACCTAAATGATCCAGATAAAACAGTCTATGAATACAATGCATTTAGTGCAATCTACAAGCCATTTATCCTCTCTCACTCCACCCTGTGATATCTCGATTGCATGCACTCCCAGAAATGGAAACCAGGCTGCCATATCCCTTTTCTGTAACCATCCCAGGCACTTCATTCTGACAATTGACTTCCAGTCTCCTCCCTTCCAGTACGGTTTTTTTTGGTGTCAGCATATGACTCAGTAGTCAAAATATTGCGTCTGACTCTACAGTAAATAACAGGAAACACTCCCACAAATTCAGTACTGAAGGGAGAGGCTGTGGTACCAATGACATAGGTAGGAAAAGTGAGGCAGTCCTGAAGAGAGAATATAGGGAGTTAGGCAGGAAGCTGAAAAGCAGTGCCTCCAGGTAGTAATCTATAGATTGCTGCTTCTGCTATGCGCCAGTGAGGATAAGAGTTTAGATGATTTGGCAGATGGCTGAGGAATCTGTGCAAGGGGCAGGGTTTCATATTTCTGGATAATTGGGATCTCTTCTGGAGAAAGTATGACCTGTTCAAAAAGGACGGGTTACACATGAACCCCACACAGGACTAATCTCCTTGCAGTAAAGTTTTCTAGAGGTGTTAGGGAGGGCTTAATTTGGCTTGAGTATGGGAACCAAGGGGCAGTTGGCATGCAAATATATGCAGCATGTATTGAGACTGTGAGGAAGGACAAGAAGATGATGGGATAAAATCAAAGTCAGTGGATGAGTTGAAGTGTAACGGGGCCAAATTCGAAAAGGGTGATGAATACAGGACAGAAGGTGAACTTGTAGGTTGAGTCATTGGTAAAGAAGGCAAATACAATGTTAGCATAAATTTTGCGAGGACTAGAATTTTAAAAAAAGATGGAATGCTGAGGCTTTATAAAATGTTGGACAGTCGCACTTGGTGTACTGAGAACAGTTTTGGGCCCTTTGTTCAGGAAAGGATGAGATGGCATTAGAGAGTGTCCAGAGGTGGTTCACGAGAATGATCCCAGAAATGAAAGGGTTAACACATGAAGAGTGAGCACTTCATGGATCCGGGCCTGTACTTGTTGGAGTTTAGAAGTATGAGGAGGAGATTACATTGAAATCTATTGGAATATTGACATGCTGAGTGGATGTGGAGAGGATATTTCCTATAGTGGGGGAATCTAGGACCAAAGGGCAGTGTCTCAGAATAGAGGGACATCCATTTAGAACAGATATGAGAAGGAATTTCTTTAGCTAGTGGGTGGTGAATCTCGAATTCATTGCCACAGACAGCTGTGCAGGCCAAGTAACTGGATATATTTAAGGCGGATGTTGATAGATTCTTGATTAATCAGGGCTCCAGAGGTTATGATAAGGCAGGCGAATGGGGATGAGAGGGATAATAAATCAGCCACAATGGATTGGGGGCAGACTCAATGGGCTGAATACCCTAATCCTGCTCCTATATCTTATGGTTTACATCTGCCTCGGAGCATGGCATTGGTTCACTTTCTCACTTAAAAAAAGACATACTCCACAGCACCACAGTACTGAATTTGTGGGAGTGTTTCCTGTTATTTACTGTAGAGTCAGATGAAATATTTTGATTACTGAGTCATATGCTGACACCAAAAAAAAACCGTACTGGAAGGGAGGAGACTGGAAGTCAATTGTCAGAATGAAGTGCCTGGGATGGTTACAGAAAAGGGATATGGCAGCCTGGTTTCCATTTCTGGGAGTGCATGCAATCGAGATATCACGGGGTGGAGTGAGAGAGGATAAATGGCTTGTAGATTGCACTAAATGCATTGTATTCATAGACTGTTTTATCTGGATCATTTAGGTTGCCTCAATCCTGTTGAAGGCAGTTTTGTTACAACCCTAGTACAACTCCAAGAAAGCTACCCTTTACTGAAGGATGGGTATCATCTGCGGCTTGGCTTATTTGTGAATGCATGCTTTTCTACTCAGTCTTAAGCTTCATTGAAATGCCGAAGTGCATCTTTGTGGATGAGGTATTCAGTGAAGACTGCCTGCCCTGTCAGATGAAGTTACCAGTTTGAATGGCAAGAAAATTTTAACTAAGCATCACAAATGATCTCATTATTACATTGCTTTTGCAGGAACTAGTTTACAAAGCAGTTCCTCAGGGATGAAGGCAATTTAGTTTGACTCCATTCTATGGGCTCTGAGCAGCTTGTTCCTCTTCGTCCCTGATGAAGTGTGCAGGTTGTCCAGACTCTGGTAGGAAGACAGGTAGGAAGTGCATGATAAGAATGCAAGAGGGGTTGTGCACATCTTCTCCATGGCTTCTGTCGCACAGTATTGTTGCTTTGTATCTCTGCAGATTATCTTCCATTAATTGGCCACTGTAAATTGCCCCAAGTATGTATGAGGGGGAGGGGAGCAATTACTAGAAGAACAAATGCTCTTCATGTTGTGCGTCTCAAACAGCCTCTGACAACCAAGTCCAACTCCTGGCCTTCACGTGTGGCATAGTTCTTGTGCCCAGCGGAGCTGCTCTCACTGACAGGAGAAGGGGCAAAGGCGGGCCACTGGCACCTAAAACCAGTTGTTCTGGGCAGATGGGGCTTGTTAACCATGGATGGTAGCTCATCTGGGAGTGAGAAAACTCCGATTTCAAACCTCCATTGCCTTGCAGCTATACCCACTCATGGGAAAGGCTTTGGGAGTAAACCCCAAGGAAAAATCTGGAGTCAGGAGTCCTGAAGGCGGCTGACTGCTGTACCCAGTGACCGGCACGGCAACTCCTGCGATGCTGCTGCCACCAAACTGTATCGACTTTCGTCCTTCCTTTGGACCGGTCATCAGCGTGGAGAGGAGTCCCAATGCATGGGCAACAGACGGATCTCCATACCAATTCTGCCCTGGCTTGCGCCCTGGAGAAGCCACTCTCAGTGACTACCAGAGGTGCAGTACCCATGGTCGACCACAACCGATGGAGGACACACATACACACACATACCTCACTCTCTCTCTTTTTTTTCATTAGATGCTGCCTGACCTGCTGAGTTCCTCCATCATTTTGTGTGTGTTGCTTGGATTTCCATCTCTGTATATTTTCTCATGTTTGTTTTTACTTGTAGACCCCAGACAGCTTGGATTGGCAACATCTCCTCTATGATCTCCATCAGCACAGGTGTGGATGTGTGCTTAGCCCCCACTCTTCTTGCTTTACAACCATAGCTGTGGGCCAAGTAAGCTCCAATGCTAAATTAAGTTTGCTAATGACGCCATTGTCATTGCCCAAATCAAAGGTACTGACAAATCAGCATTCAGGAGGGAGACTAAAACTTTGGCTGAGTGGTGTCATAACAATAATCTCTCACTCAACATCAACAAGACCAAGGAACTGATTATAGACTTCAGGAGAGAGAAACCAGGGGTTCATGAGCCAGTCCTCATTAGAAGGTCAGAGGCAGAGAGAGATAGCAACTTTAAATTCCTGGGTGTTACTATTTCAGAGGACCTTTACTGAACCATCACCCAAGTGCAATTGTGCAGAAAGCACCACAGCACCTCTACTGCTTAGGAGTCTGCAGATATTTGGCATGACATATAAAACTTTGACAAACTTTTATAGATGTGCTGTGGAGAGTATATTGATTGGCTGCATCACGGCTTGGTATGGACACACCAATGCTTTTGAACGAAGTATCCTACCAAATGTAATGGATTTGGTCCAGTACATCACAGGTAAAGATATGGACAGACAGGAAAGTTTAAATCGGCAGTGCCAATACGGGATTCCGAACCTATGTCTGGCATACCGACCCTGTTTGAGGACAGTGACCGCAATAAAGATTGGGCACCCACCGTACCAGGGGCCAAGTGCACCCAGTGCTCCCGAACCCCATTCCTCCCAGTACTCAGGTGCCACAGTGTGGAAGGCCACACTTTTAGCCCTTAAGTCAAAAGGGTTGCCTGTCTCTCGATGGCAGGAGGTCCTCCCCGAGGCACTCCACTCTATCCGCTCTCTGTTATGTACCAATGCCACCCCTCACGAACGCCTATTCTCTTTTCCCAGGAAGTCTGTCACTGGGACCACCCTACCAGTTTGGTTGACGTCCCCAGGGCCAGTGCTGCTCCGGAGACATGTGAGGAGTACTAAATACTCCCCGCTGGACGAGAGGGTTCACCTTCTACATGCGAACCCCCAGTATGCCTACGTGGTCTTACCTGATGGGCGGGAGGACACGGTCTCCATCCGCAACCTGGCGCCCGCAGGAGCAGCAGACCACTACCCCGAACACTCCCTGGTAACTATGAACACTATACCCGAGGTGACACCGCGCACACTAGGCCCTACACAGACTCCTCACGACACTCCTATACCAGGCGCCTCGCACATGCGTGAGGGATCACTGAAGCCTAGTGGGCTGACACCTCCAGTTAGGCCGGAACCAGCACAACCACCGTCTCCGGTGCAAGCACCACTGGCACCTGTGCAATCACAGCCGGTCTACGTAGATCGCTGCGACAGATTCGACCACCTGATAGACTTAACCTGTAAGAAACTTCACCACATGGGGACTCTTTTAAAACAAAGGAGGGGGGTGAATGTGGTGAATTACATATACCTGTCTGGACATGCCCCCTGCTGACTGCTCTTGTGGCTCCTCCCACAGACCCCTGTATAAAGGCGATCGAGGCCTGAGCCCAGCCTCTCAGTCTCCAGGATGTAGTATGGTGGTCACTCACTGCTGGTTCCTTCTTCCAGTCAATAAAATTGATGCACCATTAATAACTCACTCTGAGACGTAAGGTGAGATATCGGCTTTACTGCTTGTTCCTTCTTCCAGTCAATAAAAGCCGCTATCTCGCCTTACGTCTCAGAGTGAGTTATTGATGGTGCATCAATTTTATTGACTGGAAGAAGGAACAAGCAGTGAGTGACCACCATACTACATCCACATACTATATCACTAAAGTACTGAGAGGCCGGGCTCAGGCCTCGATCACCTTTATACCGGGGTCTGTGGGAGGAGCCACAGGAGCAGTCAGCAGGGGGCGTGTCCAGGCAGGTATATGTACAGGTATAAGTAGTTCATCACATCAGGTACGGTGGCCGCTCGGGTAAAACGGCGGCGGCAGGGAAGGGGAGGCTCTTTATACCCTGAGATCCAGGAAGGGAATACCGAGGATTATTCCGAGACAGGGAGGGAAGAATCCAATAAAACCACAGAGCCAATTGGCCACCCGAATGCTGCCCAATCCACAAGCAGCCGAGGAGGGGCAGCCCTCAGTAATTCCAGTGTATGCACCCTGGAAGCCTCAAGAAATGTTAGTGATCATGAATCAGGCCCCATTATAGAAAAGAAAAACCAGCACAGTTTGCTCAGTATGTCCATAGTACTATACAAATGTATAATGCGACCCCGCAAGATTTATTCAGTCTCTGCTGCATGATTCTCTCAGCTGATGAGGGGCGGAAATGGAAGGCAAGAATTAAGATACCAAACCTACCAGGAGATACAGGCGGGAATCCGTAGTGAGAATGAACAAACAGAGCAGATTATTCAAGCCTTGGAGAGGGCTCTCCAACAACCTGTAAACATCACTAAAGTACTTGAATGCAAACCTAAGCCTGGGGAATCAGGACCAGACTATCGGGAGCGATTTCTGGCCTGCTACGGCTCTTACGCAGGAGACCAAGCCTCTATTGATGGGAATCCGTCCCCCCAGTTTAATGCCTTACTGCTCCAATGCTTACCAAGTAAGTTAGCTAACATGCGACGAACTTCGACATATTATTGGGACCTGCTGTAAGGTTTCATTTACAGCCACCACCAGTCTGGGGTGTAATCTAGCAGGAAGAGACTTGCTCTGTCCTTTGGAGGTCGAGATTCTATGCACAGACAAGGGTGTCACCCTAGGACTAGCGAACAACCGACAGCTTCTCCAGAATCCGACCCCCCAGTGGTGGGCACCTAATCTGGACTCCAGTACGTTTGAACCCCCTCTGCCTAAGGCAGACCCTCATATGACTCTGTGCTGTGACCCTACGGGGTACGCCACTGCGGAAAGCCAATATTATGCACCCCTCGTTCCTAGTCACGGTGATTGGAGAGGTTAAAGGAAAAAAGGGCAGTGCATTACTAACTGAAGTTCCAGGTTTCCTTTGGCAACAGACAGGACTGATGGTTCCCCATACCACCATTAGGATTGGCCCTGGGTTAAAGACAAAGAGTCTAGGATTCCTTGCCTACACCCTGACGAAACAAGCCTCCAGCACCGAAGGAGACTGGCAAGACTTGGCCGCGGGCCAGCTCCGATACTGGAAGGTGTTGGAGGTGAAGACAGGACATCTGGTAAGGCATTCTTTTAATATTAACCGAACTCAAGACATTGTACCCCATTTCTGGGCAATTTCAGGCCATGAAGTCAGCCGCACCAACTGCCCCCCGTCCAGATCACCGTGAAAGTAGGACAGACTCTCCCATCCCTTCCGCAATACCCCCTCAAGCCTGAGGCAACGTTTTATGAAGATGTCTCGCCCAGAAAGCTGAGCTGCTTGTGCCTGTATCCTAGCAACTGACTAAAGTGCGAACCTTTACACAGACTCCTATTAGGCACTGACTATCGAACTTTGGGGATTCCCAATTTCCTCTGGCCACTCCATTAGTAATGCTACCTTTGTAAACAACTTACTCACCACTCTACAGCTACCTCGAATTTTGGCTATTATCGAATGTGCAGCCCATACTGGGGAGTTGGATGAGATATCCAAGGGCAATGCTAGGGCTGGTGAAGCAGCTAGACAGACAGACAGCCTTGAATCCCACACTTTTAGTCCCCTTGGGAACCCAGCAAGCTCCTATTAGGCAAAATCTAAGGAGGGGTATCCCAGATATGGGGGAAATACGAAACTTCCTGGGGAACGCCCCTGAAGGAGAGCGCAAACTATGGTCCTAAATGGGTTGCTTCCTTGAACCTCAGACCAACTTATGGGTGACCCCTGTGGGACAGGTCTGTGTTCCCTTTGTGTTCTTCCCTATTTTGATAGATTATGTTCATAATTGTATACACTTGGGCAAGGAGGGAATAATTAATACTTTATTACAAACTTGGTGGCATCCTGATTTCAAGAAAGCAGCTGAAAAACGAGCTAAAGCATGCTTAATTTGTAAAACGACAAATTACTGGAAAAGGGATGTCCTGTGGTTCTGGAACCACCCCCTTGCCCTTCATGGCCTTTTGCTTGTCTGCAACTTGATTTTATAGAATTACCTGGAGTACATTGTTATAAGAATTGTTTAGGAATAGTAGATGTATTTAGTAGATGGAATAAAGCTATCCCCACAACTTACAATACTACTACGACGGTGGTAAAAATATTGCAAAAGAAATAATTCCTCGCTCTGGACTTCCAGAAGTGCTAAGCTCGGACAATGGGCCACATTTTGTTGTCAAAATAAATGAAGTCTGTAAAGAATTTGCTATAAAATAACAGTTCCCCTGCACCCATCATCCAAAAGCAGCTGGCGTAGTGGAACGAGCCGACGGTAATTTGAAAGATAAATTGGCCAAATTTACACAAGGAACTGGATTGACCTGGTTGAAGGTTTTAGCCCTATGAGAATGACACCATTAAGTAATTATCTACGGGAAGCCTGTGAGAACCCCATGGGGATCCTGATCTTGTTTGCCACTCGTCCCTGACAGTTTACCGGCAAGATTAGATATGCATACCTTGGGGGAGGAGATGGGAAAATATCTGTGTAAATTAACTAAAACTGTCCAAAGCTTGCATTCACAGGTACGACAGGCCTACCGAGAGGACGAAACCCAGCCTAAAGGTGACTGCCCCACGATTGAGTCTGGAGATTTTGTCCTGATCAAGAACTGGGATGGAGGGAAACTCGGACCTCGGTGGAGAGGACCACATTCACCATGACTGATTCTAAACATTTCACAACAACCAAGAAAGGAGAAATTTTTGAACTCAAAGTAGAATTCAACGGTGACAAGAAGGAGAAAAGAAGCAGTGAAGAAAGCGATTGCGTGAATGACTTCGCAGAGGTGTCAGTGCCCTCTTTCCTGATGTTGTACTCTGTATGCAGACAGACAATTTGGAGTTGAAGAAGCTGGTGTACCTCTATCTAATGAACTATGCAAAGAGCCAACCAGATATGACAATTATGGCTGCCAACACTTTTGTTAAGGACTGTGAAGATCCCAATCCACTTATTAGCGCTCCAGCCGTGAGAACAATAGGCTGCATCCGTGAGGATAAAACTACTGAGTATTTGTGTGAGCCCCTGCGAAAATGTCTAAAGGATGAAGACCCTTATGTACGAAAAACTGCTGCTGTCTGTGTAGCCACGCTACATGACATCAGTGCACAGCTGGTGGAAGACCAGGAATTTCTGGACACTCTAAACGATCTGATGTCTGACTCTAATCCAAAGGTCGTTGTAAATGCTGCGGCTGCTCTGTTGGAGATTGCAGAATCTCATCCAAACAGCAACTTGTTAGACCTAAATTTTTCAGACAGTCAACAAGCTTTTAACAGCCTTAAATGAATGCACTAAATGGGGCCAGATATTCATTCTTGATTGTTTGGCCAATTATAGCTCAAAGGATGACCAAGAAGCTCAACGCATCTGTGAGCGTGTGACGCCACGTTTGTCTCACACCAACTCAGCTGTTGTACTTTTGACTGTAAAGGTTCTGATGAAATTCATGGAAATACTTTCAAAAGACTTGGATTACTATGGCACTTTGTTGAAGGAACTGGCTGCCCCACTGGTAATGCTGTTGTCTGCAGAACCAGAACTCCAATATGTTGCCCTCCAGAATATCAACCTCATTATACAGAAAAGGTCTGAGATTTGTAAGCATGAAACGAAGGTTTTCTTTGTAAAATACAATGATCCAATAAGTGAAACTGGACATTATGATTCAATTGGCTTCTCAAGCCAATATTGCACAGGTTTTTGGCAGAATTGAAGGAGTATGCCACTGAAGTAGATGTTAACTTTGTACAAAAAGCTGTGTGTGCAGTTGGACGATGTGCAATTTAAAGTTGAGCAATCAGCAAAACATTGCGGAGTACGCTACTTGACCTCATTCAGACAAAAATAAACGACGTCGTCCAAGAAGCTATTCTAATAATAAAGGGCATTTTCTGTAAATACCCCAACAAGTATTAAAGTGTTATTGCAACACTTTGTGAAAATCTGGACTCACTGGATGAATCAGAAGCAAGAGCAGCGATGATATGGACAGTTGGAGAGTATGCGGAAAGAATTGACAATGCTGATGAGCTATTAGAGAATTTCCTGGAAGGATTCCATGATGAGAACACATGGGTTCAACTACAAATTTTGACTGCTGTTGTGAAACTATTCCTAAAAAAAACTGACTGAGACACAAGAGCTGGTGCAGTAAGTTCTAAGCTTGGCGACACAGGATTCTGACAACTCTGACTTTAAAGACCGTGGCTATATATATTGCTGTCTACTTTCTACAGATCCAGTGGCAGCAAGTTGTATTGGCAGAGAAACCTCATCTTATTGAGCCAATGCTCCTTGATGAATTAATCTGCCATATTGGAACACTGGCCTCTGTGTACAATAAGCCACCCAGTGCATTGGAAGGGCAGTCTTGGAGAATACATCGAACAGACTGCAAACGTGTTATTGAAGAAAATGAGTAGGAGGACTCACTTGGACTAAAGGAAAATGTGTTGGTTGATGGAACAACACACACAAAATGCTGGTGGAACACAGCAAGCTAGGCAGCATCTATAGGGAGAAACGATGTCGACGTTTCGGGCTGAGACCCTTCGTCAGGACTAACCGAAAGGAAAGATAGTAAGAGATTTGAAAGTAGAGGGGGGAGGGGGAAATGCGAAATGATAGGAGACCGGAGGGGATGGGATGAAGCAAAGAGCTGGAAAGGTGATTGGTGAAAGTGATACAGAGCTGGAGAAGGGAAAGGATCATGGGACGGGAGGCCTCAGGAGAAAGAAAGGGTGGGGGGGGGGGAGGAGAGAAGCACCAGAGGTAGATGGAGAACAGGCAAACAACTAAATATGTCAGGGATGGGGTAAGAAGGGGAGGAGGGGCATTAACGGAAGTTAGAGAAGTCAATGTTGGAGGCTACCAGCTGGTATATAAGGTGTTGTTCCTCCAACCTGACAATAGAGGAGGCCATGGATAGACATATTAGAATGGGAATGGTGTGTGATATTAAAATGTGTGGCCACTGGGAGATCCTGCTTTTTCTGGCGGACCGAGCGTAGGTGTTCCACAAAATGGTCCCCCAGTCTGTGTCGGGTCTCACCAATATATAAAAGGCCACACCGGGAGCACCGGACGCAGTATACCACACCAGCCAACTCACAGGTGAAGAGTCGCCTCACCTGGAAGGACTGTCTGGGGCCCTGAATGGTGGTGAGGGAGGAAGTGTAAGGGCAGGTGTAGCACTTGTTCCATTTACAAGGATAAGTGCCAGGAGGGAGATCGGTGGGAAGGGATGGGGGGACGAGTGGACAAGGGAGCAATCCCTGCGAAAAGCAGAAAGGGAAAGATGTGTTTGGTAGTGGGATCCCGTTGGAGGTGGCGGAAGTTACGGAGAATTATATGTTGGACCTGGAGGCTGGTGGGGTGGTAGGTAAGGATAAGGGGAACCCTATCCTGAGTGGGGTGGTGGGTGGATGGGGTGAGGGCAGATGTGTGGGAAATGGGAGAGATGCGTTTGAGAGCAGAGTTGATGGTGGACGAAGGGAAGCCCCTTTGCTTAAAAAAGGAAGACATCTCCTTCGTCCTGGAAAGAAAAACCTTATCCCGAGAGCAGATGCAGTGGAGATGGAGAAATTGTGAGAAGGGGATAGCCTTTTTGCAAGAGACAGGGTGGGAAGAGGAATAGTCCAGGTAGCTGTGAGAGTCTGTAGGTTTATAGTAGATATCAGTAGATAGGCTGTCTCCAGAGATGGAGACAGAAAGATCAAGAAAGGGGAGGGAGGTGTCGGAAATGGATCAGGTAAATTTGAGGGCAGGGTGAAAGTTGGAGGCAAAGTTAACGAAGTCGACGAGCTCAGCACGCGTGCAAGAGGCAGCGCCAATGCAGTCGTCGATGTAGTGAAGGAAAAGGGGTATGGTGATGCACCAATAACTCTCTTTGAGACGTAAAGGCGAGATATCAGCTTTTATTGACTGGAAGAAGGAACAAGCAGTGGTTGACCACCATACTACATCCTGGAGACTGAGAGGCCGGGCTCAGACCTCAATCGCCTTTATACAGGGGTCTGTGGGAGGAGCCACAGGAGCAGTCAGCAGGAGGCGTGTCCAGACAGGTATATGTAGTTCACCACAGATGGATACTGGTATAGCCTTGGAACATGGACTATTCCACAAAGCCAACAAAAAGGCAGGCATAATTGGGACTCATACGGGTGCCCATGGCTACACTCTTGGTTTGGAGGAAGTAGGAGGAGCCAAAGGAGAAATTATTGAGATGTTGGTGTTTTGCATTTGGGAAGTCTGATTGTATTAATTTTGATTATTGTCTGTATCCTATGGTGCCTTTGGCTATGTTTTGTATCATGTTATAGAAGCGACAATCTGGTGTGAAAGGTTATCATGTACTGTAATGATAAAAAGGGAATGATGAAGGATATTGGGGATGTAGGAAATGATTCTTGGAACTCTTGTACATAATGGGTTAAATTAAGAGCCATTTTATGTGTGCTTTGTTCTGAACAATGTACAATTACTGTTTGTCCTTCGCTGTGGAATCTGCCTGCAACTTGTTTTGATTAACTCACAGATGTTCTCTTGAGAACGACATGGGGGCTGAACTCACACAGGTTGCATACACCACTGATGTATGTTCCCTCCTTTGTTTAGGGAAAACTCACTGATAAGGTAAGAATCTGTCTGCAATTAAGACCATGATTAAGTGGACTCTCTTATCTAAGTAATTAAGTTTTGCTCTGACTGACTTGGCTGGAATATCTGTTGAACTGATTGCTCTTTGTATCGCTAGCTCCATAAATTGTAGTGTTTCTGAATGTTAGACAGAGGTCTGATACAAGCCCCCAGGGAGAGAGAGATGGGCTGCTTGTTGGGCCCAGGAATCCACACAACTTAAGCCATCTCTCCTTGACACCCACAATCCCATTTAGGGATGCAAGTAGGAGGTCTCTATGTGGGCTGCTGCTCCACACCCTCCACTTCCTTGCCCTTGTCCACCGTCCTGACACGCCATGGCGGTCGGTCTTTCCACCTGGAGGTGAGAAGGGTTCCCAGTGGAGGTCTCTTTATGGGGGGGGGGGGGGGTTCTTCCCATGCACCTGGGGGATCTCGGCTGGAGGGTGCCTTGCAATGAGTTCTTTAGTTTGTACACGGATCTCCCATCCACATTTAATTTCTGTGGGCTGGAGGAGACAGTGTACCACATGTACCTGGAGTGTGCGAGGCTGCAGCCCCTTTTTGCATATTTGCACGGGCTGCTTCTCACTTTCCGGTTGCAATTTAGCCCCAGCCTATTTATATATGGTCATCCAGTAAGGAGGGGGGCATGGAGGGAGGAGGATGACCTTGTTAACTTGCTCCCGGGGTTGGCGAAAACAGCCATGGAGGGTCTTGGAAATAGGTGGCAGGAGGATCTAGCCGGGCAGAATGCCTGGCAATGCTTAGGGGATATGTTCGTACTCGAGTAAAAGGAACACACACTGTCCATGGTGACCTTAGAAGTGTTCCAGGACTGTTGGGCTCTGTGGGGTGTAAATGCCATCATTGATAGAAATGGGAACATTTTGGTTTAATGTGTATTGTCTATATGTAATGAAATAACTGTTAGTCAATGTTTTGTATGTATTGTATAGTACCAATATTTGTAATAAATGAATTTTGTAAAAAAAAAAAGGGGAGAAGGATTTCTGTCCCTCTAGGTGTTTTGGCTCCGGAGCCTCTAGCCGGCTGAGCTCGAACAAATAAACTGGTGAAAAGGATAAAGTAAAGAACTGTGTGGTGTAGTTATGGATCTGGCGAATTTAAATTTACATTCCAACTATTGAGCACATCTACATCAGACAATGTCATAGGAAAGCATCCATCAGAAATCCCCACCACCCAAGTTGTGCTCTTTTCTTGCTGCTGTCATTAGGTCGAAGGTACAAGAGCCTTCAGGACATGCACCACAGGGTTCAAGAACAATTAATACCACTCAAGCATCAGGCTGTTGAATAAAAGAGGATAACTCCATGCACTTGCCCCGTCATTGAAATGTTCTTACAACCAATGATCTCACTTTAAGGACTCTTAATTTCATTATCTCATGTTGTCATTATTAATTGCTTATTTATTTAGATTTGCATTTATAATTTGTTGTCTTCTGCACTCTGGTTGATCTTTCATTTGATCTTGTTATAGTTACTATAGATTTGCTGAGTATGCCCACAATAAATTGAATCTCAGGGTTGTATATGGTGAAATAAATGTACTTTGATAATGAAATTTACTTTGAACTTAGTTCCTATTAATACCATATATTATTAACTCATTTTTTAAAGGAAACCTGAGGAACAGAGTCCCAATGTACTTAAAAGCAATTGACCTCTGGTGAGGCAGATGCTGAATGAGTGATTTCTAAACAATTTTTCAGAGTTTTTTTTAATGCATATAAATAATTATTTACATGTGACCCAGTCCATGCATCTTCTAGAATATTCAGTGATACCAAAGGTATTTGTCATTCCAAAGTATTATAAATGATACATACCTTTTAATAGCAGCTGACAGCAGATGAGGTGAGTGACATGTATAATAAATCTGAATTTCATCACATATAGTCATGTACCTTCCTTTATTACATCCAGATAGAACTTCAAATAATTGGATAACATCAAGGTTTATTTTTTTAATATAAAAAGGTTGCAATCATGTTACCAGTAATTACTAAACTAAAAAGTATACAGAGAAAATAGTCTTCAAATACAATTTTTGCAAGCGATTGTTAATTTAAGTTAATGTTGAAACAAAAAACTTACATTAAAACAAGAAATGGGGTAGTTGGGTTTAGTTAAGGGGGACTGGATTTAAAAAGAATTTCAGGATAATTTCTTAAAATTTAACATTTTAACTATTTTCTATGAGGCAGAACTGTAATATACAAATTTTACAAACAAGTGGAAGCAGGTTGCTTGTGGTTTTCGCAGGTGGGCAACATGACACGGAGAGCAGAGGGAGCTGCATAAACAATTAAAGAGGGCCCATTCCAGAAACTTCAGATGTTAGCCTAAAAGAGATACAAAAATAAAAAACTGAGTAGTTCTAAGCATTAAATAGACACAGGTCAAACTACATTTTAGCCCTGGTATTTATGGTCCACATAAGCAAAAATTTTACATTCTGCATCAACTTAACATATTTTTAATCTTCCATCTGTTTTTCTTACTTTTACATTAATATTATTTCTTGTAAATTCTTAATTGAAATAGGCAGGGGAATAATTAAAGTCACAGCATCTCATTTCAAACATTTATCTGGCAATCTATATTTATAGTAACACTATAATCTGATTCAGGAATGATAAAGAATTCCAAAACAATGGAAAACTCACTTTGCTTTCTTTAATATCTACTCATGCATTCTTCAGAACATAAATGGTACATGAGGATACAAAGTGAACTTAGGAAATAGTTGTCTCATTATTCATTGTATCATAGCTCTGGAGTGAATTGCTTGCTTTTCACTTGCTTTTGGGAGAAAGTTACCAAACTAAGCTAATGGATAAGAACAAGTTTAACAAGTGATGGGAACATGCCACTTGGGAATATCAGAATGTCTGGCTCATCCAGGTAAACACTCAGTGACCACTTTTAGGTACTTGCTCATTAACACAAGCATCAAATCAGCCAATCATGCAGCAGCAACTCAAAGCATAAACACATGCAGATGTGGTCAAGAGAGTTATTCAGGGGGGGACGTCACGTGATGACGTAGGATCGAGACGCTGGAACTCAGCCCTCCCGTAAAAAAGTTAATAAATTAATGTTTAAGTGAAGAAAAGTCAATCAATACTTTTTTAAGGTTACTCATAAACTACTCTGGATTGTTTTAAGCTATGCCTCATAAACAGAGGATGAAGAAAACTACTTCCGCGAAGACCGCTCAAGTTGGAACAGAATCAAGGCCTACTTCAACCGAAGAACCGCGGACTCAGGTACAACACACCACCGGTGAAACAGAAAAGGAGACCGCGGCAGCATTGGCCATTTCTAAAGGAAAAGATCAACGCGAACTGCGCAAGCGTAAAGGAACAAGCATGCGCAAACAAGTGCAACCAGAACTACAAAACCCAGCAACGACTGAAACCGACAGTGAAAGTGAGTCTGAGAGAGAGTCGGACTCTCTGGAAAAATCAGACGAAGATGGAGAAGAAGAAGAAGAAGATGAAAGTTCCTCTGAAAACGCAAAAAAGACTTAGGCAAATAATGCATAAATTAGAAAAATTAAATGCATTAAAATTAATTAAAGAAAAAATAACAAAAATGGAGGCTATGTTTGATAAAATGACAAAGAAACAGGAAAAAATGGAAAAGAAAATTACAGATTTGGAAGTCAAAGTGGAAGAAATGGATGGAAGAATGAAGAAGATGGAAGATGATAATGATGCCTGGACATCAGAAAGAAAACAACTCGTGGGAAAAATTGATAAGCTCCAAAATTTTAGTAGACGCAACAATATTAAAATTGTTGGACTTGAAGGTACCGAAGGAGAAGACCCAATAAATTTTTTTCAAAAATGGATACCTGAAAAATTGGAAATGGGAGAAGAAATTTCAATTGAGATTGAAAGGATGCACAGAGCCTTAAGACCAAGATCTCAAGATGATCAAAATCCGCGATCAATTCTGATAAGATGTTTAAGATACCAGGATAAAGAAAAGATTTTGAAGGCAGCTGCCCAAGGTGCTAAAAGAAGAAAAGGTCCATTGATGATAGCAGAGAAACCAGTTCTTTTTTATCCTGATATAAGTTATAACCTTTTGAAGAGAAAGAAAGAATTCAACCCAGCTAAAAATGTTTTATGGAAAAAAGGTTATAAGTTTTTAATGCGTCACCCAGCAACACTGATAATTTTTTTGGAGGAGGGAAAAAGATTTTTTTCTGATTATCGAGAAGCGGAGGTGTTCGCACAAAAACTCCCATCTCTTCGCTAATTAAACGTAGAGACTTTTAAATGTAATGGTTAAAGATGAAGACAGAGATAGTGAATGGAACTGATGGACATTTAAGGATGATATAAGGGAGAAAAGTAAAATTTTAGAAATAATAACTGAGAATAGTATGTTTTTTTTAATATATATACTTTTTATGTTGCGGGGGGGCTGGGGAGCTTTGAATCGGTTACTACGGGATTCACGTGTGTAATCATGGCGATTGCCATGACCTGTACAATAGAGGGGGGTAATGTTGTGTTTTTTTTTCACAACATTAGTAGGGGGGTATTTTGTTTTTTTCTTTACTTTCTATTTTTCTTCTATTCTTTTGCCTGGATGATTGGTGGGGACACACATAGCAACATACAGACTTCTAAAAAGATTTCCCAGGATACAATGAAAGTTGAAAGATTAGATATTATTATAGATTGGAGTAACATAATTAAAAATAATGACTAATCTATTGAATTTTTTAAGTTTTAATGTTAATGGGCTTAATGGACCAATAAAAAGAAAAAGAATTTTAACATATATTAAAAAAATGAAAATAGATATAGCTTTCTTACAAGAAACTCATTTAACGGATATAGAACATCAGAAATTAAAAAGAGACTGGGTTGGAAATGTTATTGCAGCTTCATTTAACTCAAAGGCGAGAGGAGTTGCAATTTTGGTTAATAAAAATTTACCAATTAAAATACAAAATGTATTAACTGATTCGGCAGGAAGATATTTAATTATACATTGTCAAATTTTTTCAGAACTATGGACTCTTATGAATATTTATGCACCATATGAAAATGATGTAAAATTTATACAGGAGGTTTTTTTGAATTTGGCTAACGCACATGATAAAATATTAATAGGTGGAGATTTTAATTTTTGTTTAGATCCAGTTTTAGATAGATCAACAAAGGCTATTACAAAATCAAAAGTAGCAAAATTAACTCTTTCATTGATGAAAGATTTAAATTTGATTGATATATGGAGAAGAATCAATCCAAAAGAAAGGGATTATTCATTCTATTAAAATAGACATAAAACATTAGGATAGATTTTTTCCTATTATCAACAAATACTCAAGATAGAGTGAAAAATGTGGAATATAAAGCAAGAATATTGTCTGATCACTCTCCTTTAATAATGACAATGACAATGATAGATAAAGAGGAATCAATTTATAGATGGAGATTTAATTCAATTCTATTAAAACGTCAAGATTTTTGTGATTTTATGAAAAAGCAGATTCAGTTCTTTTTAGATACAAATTTACATTCAGTTGATGATAAATTTATATTATGGGAAGCAATGAAAGCATATTTGAGAGGCCAGATAATAAGTTATACTTCTAAAATTAAGGAATATATGATAGAAATAGATCAATTGGAAAAAGAGATTATAAAATTAGAAAAAGAATCTCAAAGAAATATGACAGAAGAAAAATGAAGACAACTTATTAATAAGAAGTTAAAATATAATACACTCCAGACATATCAAACAGAGATATTATGAACTAGGTGAGAGATCACATAAAGTTCTTGCATGGCAGTTAAAAACAGATCAGATTTCCAAAGCAATAAATGCAATTCGAACAAAAGTGAATGAAATTACTTATAAGCCTCTAGAAATTAATGAGGCTTTTAAGAATTTTTATCACAAATAACTCTTCCAAAATTAAATACAGAAGAACAAAAGGGATTAGATACGCCTTTTACATTGAAGGAAGTTGAGGAAGCTTTGGGATCACTTCAAAGTAATAAATCTCCAGGAGAAGATGGTTTTCCACCTGAATTCTATAAAAAGTTTAAAGATTTATTAATTCCTCCTTTTATGGAGTTAATATATCAAGCGGAAAGAATGCATAAACTTCCAGAATCTTTTTCAACAGCTATTTTAATAGTATTGCCAAAAAAAGATAGAGACCTTTTAAAACCAGCATCATATAGACCTATTTCTTTATTAAACACCGATTATAAAATAAAAGCAAAAATCTTATCTAATAGATTATCTAAATGCTTACCAAAATTAGTGCATATGGATCAAACAGGATTTATCAAAAATAGACAATCGGCAGATAAGGTAACCCGGTTATTTAGTATAATCCATTTAGCGCAAAAGAGGGAGGAAATGAGTGTGGCAGTTGCTTTAGATGCAGAAAAAGCATTTGATAGATTGGAATGGGATTTTTTATTTAAGGTACTGGAAAAATATAGATTAGGAACATCATTTATAAAATGGATTAAAACCTTAAATACTAATCCCAAAGCTAAAGTAGTGACAAATGGTCAAATTTCAACATCATTTCAGTTAACAAGATCAACTAGGCAAGGTTGCCCATTATCACCTGCTTTATTTGTGTTGGCAATGGAACCACTAGCTGAATTAATTAGAATGGATCCAGATATTAAGGGTTTCAGAGTTAATCAGGAAGAATACAAGATTAACTTATTTGCTGATGATGTTCTACTTTATTTAACAGATCCACTACATTCACTACGCAAATTATCCTATTGATTAGAAGAATATGGGAAAATATCGGGTTATAAAATAAATTGGGATAAAAGTGAAATTTTACCTCTTACTAAAGGAGATTATAATCAATGTCGATTAATAACTCAATTTAGATGGCCAGCAAATGGTATAAAATATTTAGGTATAACAGTTGATAATGACATAAAAAACTTATACAAATTAAATTATTTACCACTTTTGAAAAAAATTCAGGAAGATCTTGATAAATGGATGGCATTACCAATAACATTAGTAGGTAGAGTAAATACTATAAAAATGAATATATTCCCTAGACTACAATATTTATTTCAATCATTACCAATACAATTACCCCAGAAGTTTTTTCAAGAGTTGAACAAATATGTGAGGAAATTTCTCTGGTAAGGTAAGATGTCAAGAATATCGTTGGAAAAACTGACATGGAAATTTGATCTAGGAGGATTACAACTTCCAAATTTTAAGAATTATTATAAAGCAAATCAACTTAGATTTATTGCATCTTTTTTCGAGAAAGATAAACCGGCATGGGTTAGAATGGAACTAGATAAAATAGGAGAAAACGTACCAGAAGATTTTATATACAAATGGGAATCTAAATGGATACGGGAAAAGAAAGAATCTCCTATATTAAAACATTTGATTGATTTATGGAATAAGATAAATGTTGATGATGAGACAAAAAAAATCTTTATTAGCAAAGAGATCTTTAATTCAAAATAGACTTATTCCTTTCACAATGGACAATCAACTTTTATATAATTGGATTCAAAAAGGGATTAGATATATAGGGAATTGTTTTGAAGGAGGTATATTAATGTCATTTGATCAATTAAAGAATAAATATAAAGTAAGGGCTTATTTAAGAGAAAAATTAGGTCAAACAATGTTATTGCCGAAACCTAATGAAATAGAAATTTTAATTCAAAAAGGAAATATTAAAAAATTTGTATCTTGTATGTATAATTTGATTCAAAAACAGGCAATTAAACAAGGAGTTCATAAGTCAAGACAAAAATGGGAAAGTGATTTGAATATTAAAATTGAAGAAACAAATTGGTCAAGACTATGTCTTGATAGCATGACAAATACAATAAATGTTCGGTTAAGATTAGTGTAATATAATTTTCTACATCAATTATATATTACACCACAAAAAATAAATAAATTAAATCCAAACTTATCGGATCAGTGTTTCCGATGTAACCAGGAAACTGGTACTTTTTTACATTCTACATGGTCTTGTTCTAAAATTCAACCTTTTTGGACAAATTTAAGACTTTTACTGGAACAAATTACAGGAACACAATTTCCTCATAATCCAATATTACTCTTATTAGGTGATATTGAAGGGATAAAACCAAAACTCAAACTAAATAAATACCAGAAAGAATTTATAAAAATTGCACTGGCAGTAGCCAAAAAAGCTATTGCAGTTACTTGGAAATCGGATACATATTTATGTATAGATTCTTGGAAGAAAGAAATTTATGGTTGTATTCCATTAGAAAAAATTACGTATAATTTGGAGCCCTTATTTACAAAAGACAGGATTAAATCTATAAATGTTCTGAAGATGAAACAATTGGTTATTTGGGGAAAGAAATAAATATACATATTAAAGTTATTACGAATTCCATGGAGCATGTGGGGATCTTCCAACAACCAGGCATTCTTTCTTTTTTTCCTATAGGGCAGTTAGGGGGGAGGGGATAAGGGGAGGGGGGAAGGGTTATATACATTGTTTTTCCATATTTCATTTTGTAACTACTTAAAAATGCAATAAAAAAAAGTTAAAAAAAGAGTTGTTCAGACCAAACATCAAAATGGGGGGGAGGGGGGGGGGAAGGAGAGAGAATGTAATCCAAGTGACTTTGACCATGGAATGACTGCTGGTGCCAGACAGCATGGCTAGAGCATCTCAGAAGCCGATCTCTTGGGATTTTCCACACATACACAGTCTCTAGAGATTGCACAAAATGATGTGAGAAACAAAACATCTAATGAGCTGCAGTTCTGTTAATGGAAGGTCAGAGGAGAATGGCCAGACTGGTTTAAGCTGACAAGGTGACAATAGCTCAAATAACCAAGCATTACAACAGTGGTATGCAGAAGAGCATCTCTGATCACACAGCATATTGAACCTTAAAGTAGATGGACTACAGCAGAAGACCATGAATGTTCACTCAGTGGCCACTTTTATACCTAATAAAGTGGGCCTGTGGTATTAAGGAAACTGTAATTAAATGTTTCTCCTAAAATAAACATTTGTGTTTTAAAAAGTTGTGTTGACACTTCTACAGATTTAACAGTTCATCAGAAAAGGATGTAGTGGCAGAGGACTAGTAGCTAAATAACCTATCTTTGGCTGTAAAGAGAAAGCACAAGGAGAGGTTGGACCAATTCAACTAGAGTACAAATAATGAAATCCACACTTACACAGAACATTGAAGAACATTTCAAAACCAAAACATACAAACTTCATTTGTTTGTTATGTGCTGTGTTGTATGATGCAAGAGATCATGTTCTCCCTAGCTGACCATTACATAAAACCAGAGAACTTCGATTTACGATGCACAGTGAAAGAAAATTCACATTAAAAAGTTGCAAAAAATTGCATAAATTGTTCAAATATACTTAATCCCACAAGTAAAATTATTTCTTTATTTAATACTAGTAAAAACATTTTCATCAACAATTTTAGAACATATATTAGATTGTAAGACTAGAAGATACAGGAGCAGAATTAGGTCATTTGATGCATCAATCTGCTCGTCATGGCTGATCCAAATTTCCTCTCAGACCCAATCTCCTGCCTTTTCCCCATATCCCTTCCTGCGCTGATCAATCAAGAACCTATCAACTTGCCTTAAGTATGTGTTAAGACTTGCCCTCCACAGTTGCCATTGGCGAAGAATTCCAGATTCACCACTATCTAAAGAAATTCCTCCTCACCTCTGTTCTGAAAGGATGCCACTCCATTTTGAGCTGTGTCGTCTGGTCTTAAGACACTCCCAAACATTCCTCTCTACATCCACTCATCAGGGCCTTTCACCATTAGATAGCTCTCAATGAGGTCACCGCTCATTCTTCTGAATTCTACTAAACCATCAAATGCTCTTCATATGACAAGTCATTCAATCCTGGAATTATTTTTGTGAACTTCCTTTGAAACCTCTCCAGTTTCAGCATATCCTTTCTATGCGGCCAAAAATCGCTCACAATACTCCAAGTGAGGCTTCACCAGAGGTTTTTTTATAAAGTCTCAGCAGTACACCCTTGCTTTTATGAAATGAATGCTAATATTGCATTTGCCTTCCTCACCACAGACTCACCCTGCAAATTAACCTTTAGGGAATCCTGCACAAGGACTCCCAAGTAATTTTGTATTTTTTTCTCTACTTAGAAAAGAGCCAACCCTTTCATTTCTCCTACCGACGTGTATGACCATACACTTCCCAACATTGTATTCCACCTGCTATTTCTTTGCCCATTCTCCTAATCTGTCCAAGCCCTTCTGTAGACTCTCTACTTCCTCAGAGCTACATGTCACTCCACCCATCTTCATATTGTCTGCAAACTTTGCAACAAAGCCAATTCCATCATCCAAATCACTATTAGGTAACATAAAAAGAATCGGTCATGCCATAGAGCGCTGTGGAACACCACTAAAAAAAACCCAGAAAAAACTCCTTTTATTCCTACTCTTTGCCTCTTGCCAATCAGCCTCTGCTTTATCCATGCTAGAATCTTTCCTGTAATATCATGGGCTCAAAGCTTGTTAAGCAGCCTTATTAGTGGCAACTTGTCACAGGCCTTCTGAAAATCCAAGTACACAACATCAACCAATTCTCCATCATCTATCCTGCTTGTTATTTCTTCAAAGAATTGCAAGATTTGTCGGGCAAGATTTTCCCCTGAGGAAACCATGCTGACTACAGCCTATTTTATCATGTGTCTAGTACTCTGAGACCTCATCTTTGATAATTGACTCCAACATCTTCCCAACCACTGAAGTCAGACTAACTGGCCTATGGGTTTCTTTCTTCTGCCTCCCTCCTTCTTGAAGAGTGATGTGACATTTGCAATTTTCCAGTCTTCCAGAACTATCCCAGAATCTAGTGATTCTTTAAAGATCATTACTGATGCCTCCACAATCTCTTTCAGAACCCTGGGTTGTACACCACGTGGTCCAGGTGACTTACTTACCTTCAGTCCTTTCAGTTTCCCCAAAAACTGTCTCTAGTTATGGTAATTTCACATAATTCATGACCCAACACCTGGAACTTCCACCATACTGCTAACATCTTCCACAGTGAAGACCAACACAAAATATTTGTTGTCCATTTGTTGTCCCCATTACCACCTCTCCAGCATAGTTTTCCAGCAGTCTGATATCCGCTCTCACCTCTCTTTTTACACTTTATATATCCAAGGAAACTTTTGGCATCCTCTTTAATATTATAGCCAGTTTACTTTCATATTCCATCTTTTCCCTCTTAAATGGCTGCTGTTGGTATTTGAAAGATTCCCAATCCTTTAACTTCCCTCTAGTTTTTGCTCTATTATATGCCCTCTCTTTTTGCTTTAATGTTGGCTCTGACTTCTCATTAGCCATGGTGGTGTCATCTTTTCTTTATAACATTTCTTCCTCTTTGAGATGTTTATGTCCTGTACCTTCCAAATTGCTTCCAGAAATTCCAGTCATTGCTGCCCTGCCATCATCTTTGCCAGTGTTCTTTTCCAAGATTCTGGCCAACTCCTCTCTCATACCTCTGTAATTCCCTTTACTCCATTGTAATACTGATATGTTTGACATTAGCTCCCACTTCTCAAATTTCAGGGTGAATTCGTTCATATTATGATCACTTGTCCACAAGGATTCTTCGACCTTAAGCTCTCTAATCAATTCTAGTTCATTGCACAACACCCAATCCAGAATAGCTGATCCCCTAGTGGGCTCAACTACAAGCTGCTCTAAAGAGCCATTTTAGCACTCCAGAAATTCCGTCCTGGAATGTAGCAACAATCTGTTTTCCCCAATTTACCTGCATATTGAAGTGCCCCATGACTATTGTAACAGTGCTCTTATGGCATGCATTTTCTATCTCCCGTTGTAATTTGTAGGCCATATGCTTACTTTGGGGGTCTGTATACAACACCCATCAGGATGTTTTTACCCTTCCAGTTCCTTAGCTCTATCTACAATGATTCCACACCTTCCAATCCCATGTCAACTCTTTTTAAATGATTTTATTTAATTTTTGTTTTACCAACAGGGCAATGCCATCCCCTCTGCCTTACTGCCCATCCTTTGAATACAATGTTTATCTTTGGACATTAAACTCCCACCTATAATCTTCAGTGATTCAGTGAGGCCTACAATATCACACCTGCCAATTTGCAACTGTGCTGTAAGTTCATCTACCTTACTCTGTACACTGGGCACATTCAAAAATAACACCATCAGTCCAGTATTCACCCTTTCGAATTTGTCTGCCTTTTACGTTGCAACTCATCCTGTTGACTGCAATTTTTCCCTATCATCAGCCTCTCCTCACTACACATGGACTCTTTGCCTCTGTTTGTAAACCAGATACCTCATCTTCTGCCTTCTCTAGGATACTTCTTGCATTGAAATACAGACAGCTAAGGACACTAGTCACACTATGCTCAACTTCTGATTCCTTACTTTGCCTCCACAACTTCTCCACCAACTGTTCTGGCACTCTGGTTCCCAATTCCACTGCAACTCTAGTTTAAACTCCACCATGCAGCATTAACAAACCTTCCCAGTAGGATATTAATTCCCATCTAATTCTGGTGCAAAATGTCCCTTCTGTAAATCCAACCTTCCTTGAAAGAAAATGCAATGATTCAAAAATCTTAAGCCCTCCTTACTACACCAACTCTGCCATGTATTAAACTGTATAATATTCCTAGTTCTGGCCTCATTGGCACATAGCACAGGTAGCAATCCTGTGATCACAATCCTGAAGGTCCTGCCCTTTAACTTAGCACCTAATTCCCTGAACTCCCTATGCAGAACCTCAACCCCTCGTCCTATCCATGTCATAGGTACATACATGGACCAACTACTTCTGGCTGTTCACCCTTCCACTTAAGAAGTGGTTTAACTTCTTAGTAGTTCACTTATGCATTTCATGCTTTTTCACCTTCAAGGAGATAGATGGGCTTGGTGCAGTGAGATCAGCTTCTCAAAATCAGGCTGAATTTTACCCAGGAGTCTCAGATCTGCAGGTTCAGTAATTTGCAGTCTGTTTCATTGCTTTGACAGAAGTTAGGGTGCCTGCACTGAAAGCATACTCCACTAACTATGATATTGGGCAGGCAATAAAGAACACCCTGACCTTCTTCCACAATACAGGACAGTGTTCAGGGATTTCTTTCTGCAACCAGAAGTCTTGATACACTTTTTTTTAAAACCTCAGCTTCAGCTCAAAGTTGTAGTGAACTCAGTTCTCCTCCATGCTACCTGTTAATTCCTCATTACAAGTGTTCAGGAATGGATTTATTAACTAATCTGGAATTTGGATTGAGAGATGATACTGAAATTTCTTTATGTAGCTTACCCAGGTATTCATTATCTGGTATTCTTGCTTTCTCTTCCAACTTAAGAGGCTTGGAAATTGGAAAAGGTTGTGACAGCCAATGTTGCACTTATATAGGGTTAATTTGGACAGAAATGTGTAAATGACTAATTTGACTTTGATAAGATTCACATCTTGCTTTGCAATTGAGGACTGGTTTCATGAAACTTTGGTTATTTGTCAGAATTATTCACAATGTCATGCCTAATGTTCTTAACTTGTTTACTGAATGAAGCATTCGCACCTTCAAAGACATTTTCAGTTTCAAAAAGCGCATAAAAGCATGTCAGCCAGTTTGCTTTTGAGAGCCATCTGTCTTCTGTGTGCAAGTTGTTATATATATTACTCAATATTGTTTGCTTAAATAATTCATTACAACTTACATGTAAAAATACATGAATTGCATACGTCATGACACTACCACGTGATACGCACGAGTTCAGATTATGTGCTCAGGGCACGATGTAACGAGTGTGTATTCTGTAAACCAAGCCCAAGCATTACACAAGTGTGCTGAGACAATTCAAGCAGTGGTGGATTCTCCAAAGAATGCACCATATTTGCACTTCTTTTCAGGATTTGGCAATCTTCCTGTCAAATGTGGCTATGGTGCTCCACCCCTTGAACTCATAACAGAATGGAAAGAATTGGCAATGGATAAAGCAAAGTGAGGTGGTTTTCCAAAAGCTAAAGGAAATGGTGACACAGACAATGCCCTCACACATTTGTGTTCAACATCATCCAGTGAAGCATGCCATAACTACTTCCTGCAGTCCCAGACTCAAGTCCTACAATCGCTACAGAAAAGGCCCCAAAACCTGAGATTGTTTCAGAGCCACACATCTCACTCTGCCAAGCAGTGACCTCCTCTCCCCCACTCCCCAACCCATCAGAAAAGATGTTATCATTCAAGAGCAAAAAATCCTTCACAGCCCTGAATAGGACAATTTAAAATTTACTATGCCTGTATTACATAGGGTGTGTGAGTCTGTCTGTGTTTGTGTGCATGCATCTCCGTGGGCACACTCGTGCGCCCGTGTGTGCGTGTGTATATACACATACAATACATACTTCCATACACACACATGCAAGATTAAGATTTCTACTGCCATGCTGTGAGGTATTTATTTTATTTTAGCAGTTTTAGAAAGCAGTGTGTTGTGCTAGCAAGAGTGTTTTGGCTTCAGATAAAGGCAAGGAACCATGTTATCCAACTTAGAAATGTTGAATTTGGGGTTATGGGATGCAGTGAAGGCTCAACAGAACTGGTCGGGAAGAGATTTCAAAAGGACAGTAGTCTGGTTTGGGGTCCTTCTGGCGGGAACTGCGGAGCAAGGGGAAGATGCCACAAAATGCCCTTGGGAGGAGAGTCCCCATTGCAAGAAGTGGTTTGTGCAAATGAATGGCTCTAAGGACGTAAGAAGGGTCAATACCCCTGAGTAAGACCATCTCCAATGAACTGGCTTTGAGGGAAATTTGGACTGTGGTGATTGCTTTCACACAGATCATGGGTTCAGTGTATGAGGAAAGTGATACACCCCCTACTACCCCAGAAATGAGCTTCAATGTCTGTGCACATTGGACTGGTTTAACTGTACTGGGGCCTTCCCCCCCCCACCCCTTTTCTGTAATTATAAATTTGGTATATATACTTTCATTATAATTTTATTGAAACAAAGAGAAAATGAGAGAAGGGGATGGCATTATTACAAGTAACAGGGTGGGAGGAGGTATAGTTCAGGTAGCTGTGAGAATCCGTGGGTTTATAATAGACATCAATAGCTATCTCCAGAGAGAGACAAAGAAATTTAAAAAGGGGAGGGAGATGTTGGAAGTGGACCAGGTAAATTTGATGGCAGGGTGGAAGTTGGAGGCAAAATAGATGAAGTCGATGACAAGTTCAGCATGGATGCAGGAAGCAGCACCAATGCAGTTGTTGATGTAGCATAGGATAAGTGGGGGATGGATGCCAGTGTAGGCTTAGAATAAAAGACTGCTCCACGTAGCCAACAAAAATGTAGGCATGGCTGGGACCCATGCAAGTGTCCATGGTTACACCATTTGTTTGAAAGAAGTGGGAGGAGCCAAAGAAATTAGTGAGGACAAGTTCCACTGCACAGAGGAGAGTGGTGGTGGAAGGGAACTGGTTGGGACTGGTGTCCAGAAAGAAATAGAGAGCTTCCTGGTAGGGGATGCAGGTGTATAGGGACTGGACATCAATAGTAAAAATATGATGGGGTGGCCAGGGAACTTGAAATAATTGAAAAGATCCAGAGCATGTGAAATGTCACAGATGTAGGTAGGAACGGACTGAACTAATGGAGATAAAAGAGTCGAGGTATGCAGTTGATCTTAGTGGGGCAGCAACAAGTTGAAACAATAGGTATACCTGGACAAAGAGCAAACATGAGGAAATCTGCAGATGCTGGAAATTCAAACAACACACACACAAAATGCTGGTGGAACACACCAGGCCAGGCAGCATCTATAGGGAGAAGCACTGTCGACGTTTCTCCCTATAGATGCTGCCTGGCCTGCTGTGTTCCACCAGCATTTTGTATGTGTTGGTATACCTGGACAATTGGGTTTGCGGATCTTGGGTAGGAGATAGAAGTGGGAGGCGTAGGGTGCGGGTACTATGAGGTTGGTGGCAGTGGATGGGAGATCCCCAGAGCTAATAGGTCAGTGATGAAACATTGAATTTGATATACTTTTTTAAAAAACTGTTCACTGTTGTTCATACTAATATTTTGATATTTAGAAACTTTTCATTTTATGTTTGAAACACCTTCCTTTGACAAGAATTTTGTACAGGTTGAGATGCATTCTATATGGAGTTGGAGTTTATAGCTAAGCACGGAGGAATGTGCATATTTAATATTTCAGTTGAGTTATATTGTAAATATATTGTTTGATTAAGAATTCTTCTTATTTAAATAATTCGTTATGGGTTATATGTAAAAATACATGAATTGCACATGTCATGATACTACCATATGATATGTACGTGCCTCTCTTAAGGTAAAAGTGAAACTAAGGACTGCTCTCTTGGGCTCCCATCTTCGTTCAGCAATTACAGTGCCTATAAGTAGTGTTCACCCCACCTTGGAAGTTTTCATGTTTTATTGTTTTACATCAAATAACAGTGAATTTAATTTGGCTTTTTTGACACTAATCAACAGAAAAAGTTTTTCTGTGTCAGTGAAAACAGATGTCTACAAAGTGATCTAAATTAATTACAAATATAAAGCACAAAATTTATTGCGCAAGTGTTCACCCCCTTTAATATGACACAGCAAATAGTCACTGGTGCAGTCAATTGGTTTTAGAAGTCACATAATTAGTTAAATGGAGATCTGTTTTTGGAGACCTGTGTGCAGTTAAGGTGTTTCAATTGAATGTAGTAAAAATACACCTGTATCTAAAAGGTCCAACTGTTAGTGAGTCAGTATCCTGGCAAAAAATACACATGAAGACAAAAGAACACTCCAAGCAACTTCGCAAAAAGGTTATTGAAAAGCACAAGGCAGGAGATGGATACAATAATATTTCTAAGTCACTACCATCAGAGACCAATGACAACTCTGGAGGAGTTACAAGTTTCAGAGACTGAGATGGGAAAGATTGCACAGACAACAACTGTTGCCCAGGTGGTTCACCAATTGCTGCTTTATGAGAGAGTGGCACAGAGAAAGCCACTATTGGGGCAGAAAACTTGTATGAAATCTGAGCTAGAGTTCACCAGAGGCATGTGGGAGACAGTGAAGTCAGCTGGAAGAACGTTCTATGATCTGATGAAACCAAAATTGAGCTTTTTGGCCATCAGACTAAATGTACGTTTGGCACAAGCCAAACACTGCACATAATCAAAAATACACCATCCCTCCTGTGAAGCATGGCAGTGGCTGCATCGTGCTGTGGGGATGCTTCACTGCAGCAGGCCCTGGAAGACTTGTGAAGGTAGAGGGTAAAATGAATGCAGCAAATTACAGGGAAAGCCTGGAAGAAAACCTGATGCAGTCTGCAAGAGGACTTCAACTTGGGAGAAGATTTGATTTCTGGCAAGACAATAACCCCAAGCATACAGCCAAAACTACACAGGAAAGGCTTAAAAACAACAAAGTTAATATCCTGGACTGGCTAAGTCAGAGTCCAGACCTCAATCTAATTAAGTATTTGTGGCTGCATTTAAAAAGGGTTGTTCACTCACGACCCCCATGCAATCTGTCAGAGCTTGAACAGTTTTGTAACAGAGAATGGGATATCTGTTGCACAAACAAGTATGTTGTTGAGCAGAACATCCTTCTTTTTGAAAAACTAATCAAAAATCTGAAATAATGACTTCTCCCTTTGTATCTATGAAAATGGACAAGGGTGAGCCAGTGGATGTAGTGTACCTGGACTTCCAGAAAGCTTTTGATAAAGTCCCACATAGGAGAATAGTGGGCAAAATTAGGGCACGTGGTATTGGGGGCAGAATACTGACATGGATTGAAAATTGGCTGGCTGACAGGAAACAAGGAGTAGTGATTAACGGGTCCCTTTCGGAATGGCAGGCTGTGACCAGTGGGATACCACAAGGTTCGGTGCTGGGACCGCAGCTGTTTACAATATGCATTAATAATTTAGATGAAGGGATTAAAAGTAACATTAGCAAATTTGCTGATGACACAAAGCTGGATGGCAGTGTGAAATGTCAGGAGGATGTTATGAGAATGCAGGGTGACTTGGACAGGTTGGGTGAATGGGCAAATGTATGGCAGATGCAGTTTAATGTGGATAAATGTGAGGTTATCCACTTTGGTGGCAAGAACAGGAAGGCAGATTACTATCTAAATGGAGTCAAGTTAGGAAAAGGGGAAGTACAACGAGATCTAGGTGTTCTTGTACATCAGTCAACGATAGCAAGCATGTAGATACAGCAGGCAGTGAAAAAAGCTAATGGCACGCTGGCTTTTATAACAAGAGGAATTGAGTATAGGAGTAAAGAGGTCCTTCTGTAGTTGTACAGGGCCCTGGTGAGACCCCACCTGGAGTATTGTGTGCAGTTTTGGTCTCCAAATTAGAGGAAGGACATTCTTGCTATTGAGGGAGTGCAGCGTAGGTTCACAAGGTTAATTCCCGGAATGGCGGGACTGTCATATTTTGAAAGGTTGGAGCGACTGGGCTTGTATACACTGGAATTTAGGATGAGAGGGGATCTGATTGAAACATATAAGATTATTAAGGGATTGGACACACTGGAGGCAGAAAGCATGTTCTCGCTGATGGGTGAGTCCAGAACTAGAGGCCACAGTTTAAGAATAAGGGATAGGCCATTTAGAAAAGAGATGCGGAAAAACTTTTTCACCCAGAGAGTGATGGATATGTGGAATGCTTTGCCCCAGAAGGCAGTGGGGGCCAAGTCTCTGGATGCATTCAAGAGAGAGTTAAATAGAGCTCTTATATACAGCAGGGTCAAGGGATATGGGGAGAGGGCAGGAACAGGGTACTGACTGTGTATGATCAGCCAAGATTACAGTGAATGGCGGTGCTGGCTAGAAGGGCCGAATGGCCTACTCCTGCACCTACTGTCTATTGTCTATTATTTGTAAGGGGACAAGACTTGAACCAGGCTTTCTTCTTTTATGAAGCAAATATAACCAAGAAGCAATCATTGTCTGACAAATTTGACTCATCCTAATTGCGAGCACATTCTGTTGTCCTAAGTATGTTGCACAATGTGCTTTCAAATTCTCAGTCATTTCATCGACTTGTCTTTGAACAGAGCTGTCCCTGAGCAGAACTGCTTTATTTATTTGATCCGCTGACTTGCGCAAATCTGTACTCAAAACCTTCCTTACTGCAGGCAGAATCAGCTCCCCTCCTATTTATGGGGTTTTCCAGATTTAGCAATGAAATGTTGTATGAAGCATGCAAACTATCACTGTTTTGTCGTGAAGTGCTGCCAAATAAGTTTTGAAATGTTTTCTGTTTCTGATAGGTTTCATGAAGTGACACAAAATGAGCCAAGTTTGTGTTTGCTTTATCAGAGTGTATTCTCTTCAAGGAGCCTGGATGGTCTCAATGCCTCTTTTGAATAAACCATTTCATACAATAGAAACATTGGCTGCTGTCGGTTTCTTGGGGCTGATAAAGAACACAGAACAATACAGCACAGTACAGGCCCTTCTGCTCACAATGTTGTGCCGACCCTTAAACCCTGCCTCCCATATAACCCTCCACCTTAAATTCCTCCATATACCTGTCTAGTAGTCTCTTAAATTTCACTAGTGTATCTGCCTCCACCACTGACTCAGGCAGTGCATTCTACGCAGTTTTGTTTATGGATTAATGATCACAGTTAATTGCCTATTGTTTAAGTCCAAATTCAAGCGCTGCGATCAATAAAGATAAAACCTCTTTGCCTGAAGGTACATAAAGTGGTGCAGTGCTTTCTTAGTTGAGCTATGGGCTAGAGAAATGCAGTCAAGACCATTGAAAATTCAATTAAATTTTAACAGTAATTCAACCATACATGAATACCCATGAACACAGCCAAACAAAACAGCGTTACTCTGGAATCCAAGGTTCAAAACACAGTACTAACAGTCACACATAGCACAAAGCATATACAAGATAGCAGCATAAGTAACAAATCAGTAAAATTCAGCCATGCAAAAAAAAAGCCCAGATTCTGAGTCCATGAATGCCACAGGAATCTGTAGTTCACCACAATTCAGCTTGCCTGTTGCTGACAGAATACTGGGCGGTGGCAGCATAGATTCCAACCTGGATGCTGCACTACACTGCCCCCAGTGGAGCAAATCGGATTCGATGCCTCCCTCCTGGCGGCTGTTAACAGGCAATACTGTAGCTTGAGGCCTGGTCCTCACTATTGACAAGGTCATGCAGCTCTTCCTGCCGTATGCCAATAGACTTGCAACATTCCACATTAACAATGTCCAAAAGGGTTTCATGGTCACAAGTGACCAAGATGGTCACTCGCTATTAGACTGCATGCTTCCTTTGCGCACTGACTCCTCTGAAGCCTCTCTGACACAAGCAGCAGCATGATCTGCTCCAAGTGCAGCTCCTTCAGTTTCTCTGCGAACAAGCAACTCGCTGATGGAGTAGACCTGCAGTATTTTAAGTTTTTAATGTCCAGCAGGGTCTTGCAATCATAAAAGAATTGCACCACTGCATGATTACAGTATGGGAATCACACTAGCTAACACTGTTCTACAGTGTTAGCAATATTGTGCATGCTGGGCTCACTGAAGTAAAATGATTTCTTCAGTCCAGATTTCCCATAATATGCCAGATACAGTCGAGACATTGCTTTTCAACACCAATAACAGACTTCCAGAAAAATTTAAGATAATGGTTGGTTAGCAACCGATGAGCTGATTATGTGGTCAATAATGAACCATTGATGATCAATTTCTTATAAGTAATTCATTTTTTTAAATTAGGCCTATAATCGCTCAGCTGCCCCCCGCTTTGAGCAACCCCCACTTCTTTATCAGCCCTTTAGAAACTCTCATTGCCCCCCCCCCCCCCCACAGGAGGAGCAATATCACCCACTTTGGGAATCATTGAAGGAAATATAATAAATCTGAGTTTAGCGAAGACCCTCAATTATGTTAGCCTTTAATTCTATACATTAATAAACAAGGTCACAATAAAATTATATAGGGAAAAAATGTTCTTAAATGGCTTTTTAAACTCTTGGCTTTACTAAGAGTAAGAAGCAAACTAGAATGATTGTCTCCGCATACCTGCACACAAAAACACTCAGCTAAATTTTCTTACCTTGCATTAATGAGGTACTGTGCAAGGCTTATATTGGCAGGGGATCCAGTAATAGTTATCTGACGTTCTGTTGAGCCTTCTGCTGCATTAGCTATTTTAATCTGCGCCCCAGACATCTGCCTTATCTCATTAATTTTGCTTCCTTGTCTGCCGATTATACACCCAATCAGCTGGAAAAGAAAATTGGGGAAAACTTATAAGTAACCAATTGATATTATGCTATTGAGGCTTTTAAAATGTGTAGATAAATAAAGCATTCCAATCAATCCAACAGCCACGCATCCACTTGGCAATGAATCCCATTCGCTCGTGTCCATTTTTTTCTTGTTAACAACTAAGCTGATGTTAACCCAATGGTAATTATTCCTGAAGTTAATTTTCCTCTAGTAACAAATATTCCCAAAACACATTAGTGTGCATGTTGACAATCAATGTTTTTGGAGAAGAAGTGATGAAGAACTAGGCTGCTTTAAGCAGACAAAGTTAGGTAATTAAATGAAGTAGGCATTTTGGCCCCAAGGTTTGTTCTGCCATTCAAGAAGATAATGAAGGTCTTTAACTTGCTCACCTTTCAACTCAAATCCATTGACTGTTTTAAAGATTTACTAATCACAGATTTTAAAGCTGACAAAAAAAAAATCAAAATACTATTTGCAAACAACTGACATCCTTTCTGGGTGGAAGTATTGAAGTTCGTTCTAAAGAGCTGATAGCTCCATAAATACTAGGTTTTTAAAAATCAAGAGCACAGCAACATTCCCGCACTTGTTAAAATTCTGTTAATTGACAATGCAGATATCATGTGATAATTAAAAAGTTCAGTAGCTTTAAATCCAAATTTAAAACAAATCCTCTTCCATTCAAATTAATTAATTCATTACATTCTGTCGTTATAAAAGTGCAATTAACAGTGATTTCTTGCTGAAATACAAATCGGGAATATACTTAACTCAAGGGTGGAATGGCTCTGTAACACTATCCACCAGCAGAGAAGAAAATCAGATAAGTATGTGGTATGAAATGAGGTGGAAGGGTAACTATGGCTTCATGAACATCCGCATTGACTGTTCCAGTTAAAATGATTCTGCTGTAAATCCTACATGTGTAATTCCATGCATAATTATGTAAAAATATCCTATATAGATTAGATGTCTATTACTGCAGTAAATACCACTGAATCTTGAGTTTCTAAACAATAATTCAAAGCAAGTAAATCTAGCGTAGTGTCCTTAAGATAACCAGTAGACAAATATGGCCTGACAATAATTGTGTGAACTGAACTACTATAATTTTGGGGTTAAACAATCTTTGGTTCTAATGGTTTCATTGTAATAGGTCATGCCTTCCCCTAGCCTGAAGAGTCAAATAATCTTAACTCCCCATTCTTAGGATTTGACAAATGAAAATTGCACTTACAATGCCATGGGTTAACTGAAATGCTTGTGATTATTCATTAAATGATGAAAAATCAGAAGCAATGGAAATAGAAAATGCTGGAAATATCTGGCAGATCAATAAACAATTACAGAGATACAGTTAAATGTTTCAGGTAGTCGACTTGATATCGGAACTGAATTAATAGCAAGAAAGACGGAATGGAGAAGAGCAAGGGACAAAAGAGCTGTAGTGGAACAGCAAAGGCTGGATCTAGAGGTGCTAAGGGAAAAATCAAACCCAACAGCGCGAATATAAGAAAAAAAAAGCCCAATTTAAATACAGGGAGAACATGCTATAAAGAGTAGATGCTAAATTTCTATTTCACCAGATTGTTTGACTGAATTGTATAATGATGGGTTTAAATGAAGTAAGTAGGCAAGTACTGATCACTTGTGCTTGTTCTGTATGAAGAAGATATGACTGACAAATGGGCCAGGGCATCACGGAAGGAGCTGTCCCTCCAACATAACAAAAGCGGGTGGGCAGGACAGATACATTTGCTGGTGACATCCACGTTAAACTGCTAGGTGTGGTGTGTTGATAGCAGGAAGATGCTTGGGAGTTTGGAGGACAGACAGACATACTTTACTGATCCCGAGGGAAATTGGGTTTCATTACAGTTGCACCAACCAAGAATAGTGTAGAAATATAGCAATATAAAACCATAAATAATTAAATAATAGTAAGTTAATCATGCCAAGTGGAAATAAGTCCAGGATCAGCCAGCCTATTGGCTCAGGGTGTCTGACACTCTGAGGGAGGAGTTGTAAAGTTTGATCGTAAAGGAGACAGGGAGTCCTATTGCAATCTTGGAAGGAAAATCAATGTTGAGGTGAAATGGAATGACAGTCAAGAGCCTGCTCAACAAAGTGGAATTCTCCATTGAGGAAAAGTCTTGCAGAGAAAGAAAATATATTTGAAACATTAGTATGGATAGTGACAATGTCAGAGCTGATGCTAGTGCAAGAGAACAACGATGGAATAGTTTTCTTACAAAAAGCAAACTGCTTTTCCCAGTGTAGCACTTGTATGACTTGCAAGGACAAGTGCCAAAAGGGATATCAAAGAGGGACAAATGGACAAGAGAATCATGGAGGAAGTGATCCCTGCAGAAAGTGAAGAGCGGGGGCTGGCAAAGATACGTTTAGTGGAAGGGCCCTGTTGAAGATGACAGAAGTTGCAGAGAATCCTTAAGGTGATGAGAAGATGGGGTGAGGGTAGCTTTAATGGTGGAGGAAGGGAATTCCTGTTCAACGGAGGAAGAGATCTCTGATATCCTGGAAATGAAAGTCTCATCCCAGAAACAGATGTGGTGAAGAGAAAGGAACTGAGGAAGGGGAATGGCATTTATCTTTTATAAACAGGAGGTAGGGTGGGAACAAGTTTAAGACTGTGTATAATCACAATTGCATAATTCTGTTCTTTCAGTGCAAAGAAATTTAAAATTGTTTACTTTATAGAGAGAAATATGATAATGACCATTTCTGGGTCAGTTTATGTAATTCTGAATTTGATTAGCATTTTCAACCATTGTTTTCTTAATTGGAACATTCTGATGAACCATTTACAACTCAAATGTACAAGTGAATGTATGCAAGTTCCTAGTCCAAGAAGGACTAGGAAGTTCTTTATAGATATTATTTAATCTATTTAGTGATACATTGTGGAACAGGCCCTTCTGTCTCAACGAGTTGCACTGTCCAGCAAACTGCATATTTAACACTAGTCACAGGACAATTTACCCTGACCAATTAACCTACTGACTAGTACGCCTTTGGACCATGAGAGGAAACCTATGCTGTTATGGGAAGAATATATAAACTTGTCACAATGGGGCTGGAATTGAACTCTGGAATACCCCAATCTGTAATAGCGTTGCACTAACCACTAGGCTTTTGGGTACAAGGTGTATCTTTTAGGTATTCCTTCTGAACCATTTCACAGATTTAGTCACCTGGCAAATGAGGTATTGTTAGCAAGGTTTATGTATGACCTGAAGAACTAAAGGTAAAATCACCAGCACAACCTTATAGACCACCCTGATAAATCAGAAGACATCTTCTGAACAGCATTTTGAAAAAGTTTTGATTAAGCATGTCAAATGAGGTTTGGAATTAACATGCTTTGAGACAGGAAGAGTGAAAGCAACAGTTCTAACATCAGCATCAAGACACACAAGGAATTTGAAACTATTGCCTTTCCCAATAGAAGCAACTTACATCATTGGGAATGGCGAGTTCATGAGTACTGGCCGGGGAATTGGCATCCAAACCTATGGAAATACAAGTAGTTATCAATACACTATAGAAGCAAGATAGTAACAATTATCTGATCCTGAAATACAGGACAGGGCTCATTCTACCCAGCCAGATTTGTTCTTTATCTCTCTCTCTCACACACACACAGTCAGACTGACCATTGACCAATTTTTTCTATGTGCAAACCAAACTTGCATTCCATGATTTTCACAGAAATATTTTTCAAAAAGCATAAGTTTAACTACATTTTCTCAGTATTAAGTGTCTCTCTCAATTGAGTATGCAGTTATTGAGTTCATTGGTTGCACTCAATCTTGTGGGTACATTGTCTTAGCACTCTTAGACTTCTTGTTATGCAGAACTGATGAAAATACATTTCCGAACACAGCTGATGAATTTTAAAAGACAGAATTTTTACGTACATAAGTTTAGTATTTTTATTGTCTAGGATGTCAATTAAAATTTTGCTCTATTTATAAGTAACTTATCATTTTAGAATGGAACTGAGTGACACTTCCACTTCCAGATTTCATGGGGCAGGCAAAGGCCAATGAAAAAACAATAGCTTGACATGGTCCTGACAGGGCACATAAAGGTTTCAATACACAAGATTGGTAATCTTTTCCTCTTTTATAAATGAGGCCTTCTTCTAATTGGAACTGCTTCACTCAGTAGAAATTTAAATGAAAATCCTTCAGTGTCTTTAAAGTATATCTGAATTTACTTGTTTGTGTTTGTCGTCAATCATGCACCAAAACAGAGTTCCAAATCCCCTCCATCTATACCCAACTTCATTAATGGAAATGGTTGAAGAAAAGGACACCCAAGAGTATCAAGAATAGTCTCAAAGTACAATTCTAACAAAGTTCATGCAATAGTTTGTTTTCTAATTTAATGCTTCTAGGGATTTATCTTGATAAATTATTTGAAGTGAGGTTTATTTCACTTGTAGTTGGACATTAACCCATGTGTTATTGCATTCAATGTTATTTCTGTGCAAAGGAGGATAAACACAAATTAGAATCAAATAAATGCAAGTTTCCAGATTCAGCACATGCATTTCCCCTTGGGACAAAGAATGAAGATGGATTCTCCCGATTGCAGTGTTCGCCTTACTATTAAAATAATTTAAAATGGACACGATTTTGCAGTGATCAGCATAGTTGCTGTTACTGATTCAGCCTTTGTGTATCTTACTACATTCTCTGGTACAACCAAGAGAAATGAGTTGAACTTATTTTTTTAAAAAATCTTACTTATCAACTAGTTTCCATTTAAAATGTCCTGAAAATAAGCAGCT
This sequence comes from Hypanus sabinus, assembly GCF_030144855.1. Lineage (NCBI taxonomy): Eukaryota > Metazoa > Chordata > Chondrichthyes > Myliobatiformes > Dasyatidae > Hypanus > Hypanus sabinus. The sequence goes on along the minus strand of NC_082709.1, from coordinate 61,716,797 downwards.
TTGATGCTTGACTACTAACAGAATTTTAGCCAGAATTTCTCCTTAGCAAAATGTATTTGGAATTACCATCAGTAAATTCTGTAAAAATGTATTTTAAAACATTTTTAAATGTAGAATGTTAACTTTCTTGTAATTACATGCATTTTTAATCTTATTTAGCATCTATAAAATGTCTAAACCATTAGTTAAAAAGGTGAGACAGCCACCTCTTGGTTTATAAAAATAATGTTATATCAATCTTCACAGATTTGATAATATTGTCATAACAGGGATCCCATTGAAATATATCAACAGGCATTGCAAAAGGCTTTGCAACTTACTAGGATGTTGATGACATTTGCTGTTACTTGGCTAATGACTGCAAACCCATACCAATACTTTGAACAGTACATAAATAAGAATCTTATGATGAGAATGATCAAAGTACAAACATCAACCATATCTTGTCATGCTGATACAACACACTCTTCTTACTTTGGGATTATCCCACTGAACAAGTCTGATTCATTGTTATTTTTGTACCTGGTTTCCCCATTTGGAGCAATCAAATTTGAACAACCTTTGTGAAAATCATTGGAAAAAACTGTAGTTGTTTTAGATTATAAATCATCAACAGGTCACACACACTTCCACAATGGCCATTCATATTTTTGTTTATGGATTCAGAAATTATACCTCTTGGTGAAGCAGCAAAGCACTTTCTTCTTTTCAAATTACTCATTCAAGCAAGTATTTAAAAAATTTTTGCTATTCCAAGCAAGTTGATAAATAACAATTATTTTAATTAAAGTTTGTTTAGAGCAGTTGCTGGATTAATAACAAAATACCATGAGACCCTGATCCACATCCAAACTACACATTCACCTCCATTCAGCCAAAGGCAGGTTAAAAACAATACAAAACATTTAATTTTGCTTTACAAGTTTGTTAATCAAGCTTAGATTATATCCTGAAGCAATGAGCATATATCCATTCCATTTAAAAAAATAAATAGAGAGAGAAGAGAAAAACAGAGGTGCCAAGAAAAGGAGCTGAATAGGGCACTGTGGGTACGTACCAGGGAAACCAGGGGTGGTCTGCCCAAGGGGAGTAAAAGGGGTATGCTGCATAGCCAACTGATGAAGCTTGGTCAACTGCTGAGGGTAGGAGGGGAAATTAGAACTAACTGATTACTTTACAATAACACAAACTATTCTTAGAAATAAAAAAAATAAAAGTCAGTCAACAATAAACCATGCGGTAACATGGCAAACACTCAATTTGATGGAAAATAAGATACTTTATCTTCAAAATTACATTTTCTGTGCCTGGTGTGTTACCTGTCCTTAATGTCTCCCAGTATTAAAATAAGAACAATTGATATATCCCACTGGAAAAACTCTGTCTCAGCTGAGAACCAGCAAAAAACTAAAAGTTGCTGAGCTCCCTCCGGAAGTAGACGTTGGCAAGCCAGGCATCATCTGGTGCCCCATCTGAGACCTCCGGGTACCCATGTGATAAGAAACAGGAAAATTGGCCTGTTTTGGGACTTAAACATACCCCAAGTTCCTGAATCTTCTTTAAAGTTTTTAAATTCCATTTTTTCTTTCAAGGACTCTGGTGTCCATGCAGATTCCTTCAGCTGGGAGGATGAGTGAGCAAGCTGCGGACTTCGCCACAATGTTGATGCCAACGCCGCTTTATAGTCAGCTGACGAGAGGCACGCATCCTGTGGAGCAAGATGGCCAGTGTCAGAGTTCCAATAACACGAGGCACCCTGTCTTGCTGTTTGACCGAGAAACTGAGGGAAGCCGTAGCAATTTCAGATGGAAGCTTTCAACACTGTTGGCATCAAACAACTTTATTGTGGCAGCACGTGCATCTCAAACCCATAATGCATGTAGCAGTTTTTAACATTAAGAGCATGTTTATTTCTTCATGCAGGCAAAACAAACTGGATGGGTTCAGTTTGTTGATGAGTGTCTCACAGCCACTCTTCAACAGATAATAGAGCTCTTAGCAGAGTAACATATTGTTACCAAAGAACCAGGAGCAAAAGGAATGGATTCCACATTGAAATATTTAACTGACAATAAGCATCCAGTAATGGTCTTGTAACATCTGTCACCTTCTGAAACAACTGAACAACAACCTCAAAGTGCTTAAAAGTATTTTGGAATGTCAATTGCCTCAATGGCTTTCCCTACATTTCCCTACATTTCAATGCTGAAGACGTTTGACGAAAGTATATATGGCAGGACTTGGAGGATAAGAAGGGCTGGTTAATTATACATTCACTGCTAGAATTCCAATTAGATTGGATTAAAGGATATCTAAAGTATGGTATCAATGCAATTTATTAGAATTTCATTGAAATATCAATTTCAGCACCTTGGAATTTGCCAGATGTTTAAATTTTAGGGAAAACTAAAGACTTAGTGAAATTAAATGGTAAAAATTCTTTCTGCACTTGCAAGTAACTTTCAAGAGTGGTTGCAAAATTGAAGAGCCTGTAGATTTTTGGATGACATGTTTGCTTTCCATTGTTTAAATGAATGCTTTAATATTTTGATAGTACAGTATGAAAAAGCCAAAGATAGGAAGAATGACAGCTGATCTTATTGAAAGAAAAGATCTAGCATAGCTTGACAGGGTTGAAGCAGGGATGATGTTTCCCCAGCTGAGGGTCCAGAATGACATCTTGAGTCTCAAGAAAACATGGAAATCATCAGAATTACAATAAGAAATTTATTCACATGTAGTAAACCTTTGACATTCTTTATCTGAGAGAGCTGTGTAGATTTAGTCACTGTATATATTCATAACAGATTAATTTTTTGGATGTTAATTAAATCGAAGGTTACAAAGTTAATACAGGGAAGCAGTGCTGAGAAAGAAAATTAACTGTTAGCAAACAGCAAACGAAGCTAAATGGCCTATTCTAGCAATGTGAAAGTAATGGATTGAAAAAACTGATAGAAAATGGAAAAATTTGATGAACACAAGTAAAAAATTGCTGAAGTTGTGCACTTTACAAATCTGTATCATGTAGTGAATACTATATTCAAACTCTAAAAATTTCTGTGGTTTGAAATATTACAACAGTTCTTTACTCAGCTGGACGGACAGAAAATGAAGTTTGTCCTGCCCCACAAATGCCAAGAACTGCACAAGGGTGCAAAGCCAGCAATTCAATCCACCAAGATGTAGAAAGGTAATTCTCACTGGGATGCAAATAGATAAAACATACTCCAGTGTTTGCAATATATAACAGTGCATGTGCATCCGCAGTGTACTGGTATTCAGCAGTTCCATCAATGTGCCAATTATTGAGATTTTAAAGAAATTACATTGAATGCCTTACTAGTATATGCAGTGTAACTTCAGTGAATGCATTTTGATGGCATTCCTGATCTGGTAAAAGTCATAATTCTAAGCATCCACAATAACCTCTAATAAATCCATTTTTTTGAAAAAATACCTTGTATTTTCTTTAGTGCATTTAGACATCTTTAGTGCATTTTTAAGGGCAGAAGGCGGCTCAGAAAAAACTTCACTCGTGTTTGATAAATTGAAATTTAATTAAATTGAACATAAGAAAAATGATCAGGTTAGGACATCAGCGAGACAATGTGAGGCTATCCACTCTGGACTAAAACTAAGTAAGATTGTAAAATGCAAGAACAGTGCAAATAAATTAAGTGTTTCTGTACATGTTTAGGAAAATTTCCTAAATAAAACATAAGGTTATAAAGTTAGTATTGAGACTATAATATACAGGGGAGGGATTTTTAGCAAGTTCATACAAAGCCCTGGCCTGGTACGATATGGAGTTATTTATTCATTTCTGGGCAGCACATCATAGAAAGAGTTAGAGTTGAAGCAACTGGGCAGAGAACCAGAATATTAGTTAGATTCCAAGTATTCTACTCTATTGTAAGGAGCAACTGCAGAGTTGGACTTGCAATCCCAAGAATATGCATAGAGGGAATTTGAATATGATGAACATTTTAAAAAAGAGTTGCGAGAGTAATTTCTTTCAAAACTAAAACAAGGGGAAATCAGGACCAAAATTCTCAGGAGAGGATTTAGGGAACAGTTCTAAAGCTACATGTGACATAAAAGTGAAATCTCTGAAAAATACAAATGTCAAACTTAATGGATAATTTTAATATGGAACAATGGAATTTAACTCATCAGAAAGTAATGTGAAGCAGATACAGTTAAGAATCAAATCAGTTTAAAAAGATTACAAGTTGTGTAGCCATTGGAAAATGGTTACCCAACTGTTCATTTACTTTATTCTTAAGTGTATGGGCCATTACACATCAAGCATCAGATGACTTCACTATTAATTTGATCCAGCCATGAGGACTGAAAGAGTGAGGCACTTATTTTCCATCAAATACATTTGTAAACGTTACAATATAACAAAGTGGTCAGTTAAAAACAATTACCAGATTACAGAAACATTGGTAAATGTACAAGTGAAATCATAATAGAACATTTTATTAATATTCATTAATAATAATAAACATCATGCATTTTATTTTTCATTGGAGCTCATAATTAGGGTAAGAAAGGGGGGAAAACTCACATCTGGGTGTGGAATGGCATATTGTCCCTGAATTGTATAGGCCTGAAAAAGTGAAAGAAAAAACAACAATCCTCTTTCGAAGCTCCTCATCCAAAACTGATCCAATTAACACCACTGCAAGCACCTGACCTGCATCTAATTTCTGTACACTGGAAAACATGTTATCTCAGCAAAGGTGTCGTCTAATAATGCAAAGGAAATAATGCAGAAACCACAGGAATTTTACTAATTGCGATTTAGATTAGAATTGCAAGAGATCTGCACATACAATTAATTACCTAGCAGCTAGTATAATTTTTTAAAAAGTGGTTGTTTTAATTGCACAAAAAAGCTCTAGTGTTATTTGAAGCATTAGGCAATTAGACATTGGTATTTATTGGTTAAGTTCCAATACATTAACAGATGCATTGTACACACTTAAGCCATATTTTGCAAATATCCATTCACCCCAAAGGCATCACGTTAGATTTTAAAACCAGATTTTTTGATTCTGCAGAACAAAAACTCAGTACACACACACACAATGTGCATACTACATTTAGACACTGCCCACATCAGAGATTGCTGCTGTATTTCCCCTCACCAACCCTGCCTTCCATACCAGTACTACATACATGTAAAGTAACTAAGATTTCTGAATGCTCTGAAAGGGGTTGGTAACCTCACTTGCACAAATCAGCGGTTTTCTGCATCAGCTGCACACGTCATACTTTGAACAATTCCTTGAGAAGTTAGTTAGTTTGGGTAGCTTTAAAGCCTTGTCTACATTGGACACACTCAACTCAATGTCTCAGCTTTTAACTGCAGTGCTTGCTTTGAAACTGTACAATGCATCTCCATCAGTATCAACTTTCCCACACAAAAGTCCTTTTCCCCAACTGTTTATTTCCCTAATGTGATACCCTTGAATCAAACAATCAACAGTACCCCTTGACTGCCAACTGCAGTCATCTGACCATCAGGCCAACTCCTTTCAATCTCTGTATCTGCTCTCACCACAGAATCAAAACCTACCAGCTCTTTTGGTGTACCAAACAAAAAGCAAAGGCTGATTAAGTGTTACCTAGACAATAAAACAACTTTGGTTAGGCTTCACCTGGAGTGTTTTGTGTAATTTTGGTACTCCTTCCCAGGAAGGAGTGGAAAAATTGCAGAAGAGTTTTACCAGTTGGTCATATTTGGTTTTCACTGCAGCGTCAAAGGCTAAGGTGAGACCTGAAAATTTACAAAATTATGAGAGGCATAGATAGGGTACACAATCAGAATCTTTTTCCCTCATGGTAGAAGGGGCAGCATGGTAGCATAGTGGTTAGCACAACGCTTTACAGTTCTAGTGACCTGCTGCCTGTAAGGAGTTTGTACATTCTCCCTGTGACTGCATGGGTTTCCTCCCACTGTCCAAAGACATACTGGTTGGTAGGTTAATTGGTCGTTGTAAATTGCTCCATAATTTGGGGATTGCTGGGTGGTGCAGCCAGAAGGCCTACTCCATGCTGAATGTCAATAAACAATAAATGTCAAGTACATTCATTTAAGGCAGTGTGTGGTGGATGGGATGTTATGAAACAGATTTAGGAAGGTGTTAGATACATGAATATGCACAGATAGAGGGATATGGATCATGTGCAGGCAAATGAGATTTAGCTTAATTTGGCATTTTTTAGTGCATATATTGCACTATTTCTGTGCTGTAAAGTTCTACATTCCTGTTGGTGCTGATGAAATACCAGGCCTATAATTTTAAAAAAATATTAGGGATAGGAAATAGGTTACAGCAAAGATTTCCAACAATATAGCCGTTGGGGCTAATCATATTACAGGTATTGATCAAAGGTGCTATTTTATTGCTCAAATAAATGTGAAAATCATACTATTCAAATACCACAAGCTATTACTGCAAGTTTGCTGTAATAACATTTATGTAGCATAAGTTTTTAAGAGGCTTCTGAGAATAAATCTGGCAAATATTAATGCTCATTCATTGTTTATATAATGTATCAATTCTTAACAGCAAATAGTATGGTATTTAACATGTATTAAATGTTTAACAAACCACAGCAAGAGGTAAAAAGATAGATTTGAAACCAACAAGAGGTGGGTGAATTTTAAGAAAATTCTAAGTTTCGGAAGCTGGCAGTTGAATGTATGACCACCAATGGACTGAATAATTTTGACAATGAGTGAAAATCTCTGGAGGGTTTGTATACTTAGGTAATGATTTTGAGATCCTGTCAGGGCAGGAATGCAGATCACCAAGTACAGATACAGAACATAGAAAAGTATAGCACAATATAGGCCCTGCTGCCCAAGATGTTGTACTGACATTTTAACCTCGTCCAAGATCAATCTAACCCTTCCCTCCCACATAGCCTTCCATTTTTCTATCATCCATGTGTCAATCTCTTACATGTTTCTTACATATTATTAACTTTATTATCACCCCTGGCAGTGCTTTGCATGCACTCACCACTCTCTGTATAAGAACCTAGCTCTGATACCCCCTATGCACTTTCCTCTGATCACCTTAAAATTATGCCCCCTTGCATAAGCCATTTCTGTTCTGGGGAAGTTCCCAGCTGTCCACTCTATGCCTCTTGATACTACTCTATCAAGTCTCCTCTCATCATTCTTTGCTCTAAAGAGAAAAGTCCCAGCTCAGTTAACCTATCCTCATAAAACATGCTCCCTAATCCAGGCAGCATCCTGGCAAATCTCCTCTGCACTCTCTCTAAGGCTTCTACATCCTTATAAGGGGAACAGAAATGAACACATACTACAAGCAAATTGATCATGGGTCTTCAGAGCAATTTAAACAAACATAAATAAGATCCTGCAGTGGCATAGCCAAAGGAACTGCTACCTCTCAGCTCCAATTACGTGGATTCAATCCTGACCTCCAAGCAGAAAAATTTGAATTCCATATTAACTGTGTTCCAATAATTTCATTACACCTAGGCTAAAGAAAGGTTGCCATTCCTCCACTTTACTTTGGGCACTGTAAAATCCATGGGGTACATTAAACATTCACTCCAATCATACTTAAAACATCCCAAAGAAAGGCAGCCACAAACCAAAGGCCTAGCAGTTGGTGGCAATAATCCAAGGGGTACAAAATTCTGTAGGAAGCACTGCTGTGCTTTTCTAAAGCACACCAAAACCCAATTTCCTCCATTTGTTGCAACAGGAAGAAAAAACATCAATGCTACATGATTTGGGTGTTAAAAGTTTATAACTAGATTGATACAATTTTTGAAAGATATTTACCACCAAATTAACAATTTTACTCATAAATGTTTTAAAGTTTTAACTGACAATGCTCACTAAAAATAATTCTTTATTTATATTTTCCTGAATTACAGGTCAAAATATTGCAGTCAGCCTCAGAAAGGTTCCATTATGTTTCAGTACCTTACAAAAAATGTTTGATACTGATGGATAGCCTGAAAATCTCAAGACTGAATCATACAGTAATGTAATGACAAATCATGAAGTGGCTATACGCTTATCTTGAATTAGTTTAAAACAGTATGAAAATAATTTATACAGAAATAATTTTTAAAAATGGCCTGAAAGGTTTTGGGTTTCAACCATGATTGCAGACATCATCTTTGCTGAGACAACGTGCATATTTAGGATGATCTGGAGTTATTCAGTATCATCACACATCAATATGTATGCACTCAAGTGGGAGGATAGGAAGGCACACACACATACACACACTATCACACGCTCTCTAAGCAATATCTGACACAGCTTAGTGGACAGTAGGAAACAACATGCAAGTGAAGATGAGAAACCTGAATGCACTAACAGGCAGTGGCTGGTGCTGCAGTAAGAGGCTGAGGTTGGCTGCGGAGGCCGAGAGGGGATCTGCTCTTACCTGGCCACCTGCAAAAATGACGGGGGCAGAGGCGGGCTTTGGGCGGTAGGGAATGGTGGCACCTTTCGGTGGGGACTAGGAGGGACAGGGAAAGCATGTTAGAAACAGCATTAAAACAGGTTCAATTCTGGAAAAATAAAGCAAATTCAAATTATAAAACATTGGTAAAACATATTAGCAAGCATTTTTACAACTATCACATCATATATCAACTTAGAATAAACTTATTTAGAATGAATCAGAAAATCATACTATTTAAAAAAATTTCAGCATTGTTTCAAAGCCATAAAATTAATTGTTTATGACCCATTTTTGTTTTCACATATATGCAACAAAGTCATTTCAAAGGCTCACTTGCACACCACCACCTCTTCAATAATTTTGACTCATTACTAAAGTTTCATGTTCTATTACTAAGATAATGACAATGTTTCTTAAAAGCTGAGAACTAATTCATAAGTCATTTTGGAAACCATGTGGAGTTAAGCTAAGACCATTAAACAAGCAGGTCAAATTTGCTACACAATGGAAAGTTATTATTTCAATTATTTTTTTAAAAGTTATCTTGGAAAATGTAAAGTTTATATAGAGTGATTGGTAAAGTCAATCTGACTCTTAGTGGGCTTTCAAAGACTTCACTTTGCATTGACTTGCACATTTACAGAGGATGTCAAGATAAGCAGTCCACGAACAAGGGGAAAAGAAATTGCTCTTACAACAGTAAGGCATACAGAAGCCTTAATTAATTAATTCTGAATCAAATCTATTTTACGTTCATCATATGTTTCTTGATTTCACAAAAGGTAGAAGTAGCTGTCAATGTTTTTTTTTAAATCACTTTTTTTTATTATGTCAGAGTTCAATAGAACATCTATCTGATGCAGTACAACAAATGCATGTGCAGCTGAGGGCATGATGGTCTCTGTAAACACATCCACTAGGAATTAAATTGTGACAAGAATCTGCTTCATTTTACGTAGGAATTTTTCTTAAGATGACAGTATTCCTCTATTAGGGAAATTAAGCATCTATCTACTTTGATCCACGTGACTCAGTTACAGTGATGATTTAAGCAAAAGAGTTCTCAAACATTACTTGGTCACTATTACTTTGTATTGCTTTATCAGTTATGCTCAAGACATTATCGCGAATCAAGAACCAGGCTATTGCTTTGATAAGTCCTATTTAATTGGATATCCTTTGACAAATGGATAAATGACATCCTAGTCATTTTCACAACTGGGACAATTAACAGGTTGACAAAATAATTGAAAATTTCAAAAGAAAAACCTCAGTTGTGAAACAATATGTAATTCAAAATTCCCAAGAATTAAGTTATATGGCTAAAATACCTAAATACAGTGGATTCCGGTTCATTAGGATACATCAGGACCAGTACATTTTGGCCTAATTATGCAGCTGCCCCATTTAGCCTTAGTTTCATGGAAATAGTTAAAAAGGCATAAAAAAGACAAGCTGAGTAACAAATTAGGTATTTAAATGAAATACAGATCAAGTTAGAACACTACTAATAGTACTACAATTCTATAAGACTGTACATTAGTTCTAAATAATTATTAAGTGTATGCAGCCATGTTCTTTTGATTGATTGCAAATGAACAAAATCAATGCAGACAACTAGTGCCGATAATGGACTGCCTTCAACGTCTGCTACAACAGCATCTTACAAACCTTCATTTTCATTGTAACATTCAAGATGATTATTGATACCTTCAAATTTTTCGTAGTTCCTAACTTGAGGCAGTGAAATAGTTTTACCTTCACTCCCGGCTGTTTCTGGCATCTCTAAGCCTGAATGTTTGGAGCTGCATTAGGCAAAACAGCTCTGAATTGTCTTATTGCTTATTTCTTACCAACTATCAGTGACAAAAAAAATAACATGCAACTGACGCTATTTAGTAACTGTTTGTTCAAAGAACAGTGTAGCATCTAACAGCCACACAAGTGCATGTGACTGATGCCAGTAAGAACCTGTATGGCAAGTTTCCTGCCCCAAGCAGCATGGTGTCTCAAATAAAACTGATGGCCCAATTAACTGGAATCCACTTTAATATTTATTTTGAAGCTCTCTAGATTTTAGTCTACAAAACCTTACCTCTCCATCCGCCTTTAGTAGGTTCATTTCACATTTGTTGTTCTTTACTTCAATTACTTAGTAGAACAATGGCAGAGGTATTTCAGTAAGTTCTAACTTCTGGTTAAAAAAAAAATCCCCATCTCCAAACACTGCTCCATTTTCAGACAAGAAAGTAATTTAGTCATTATCAGCAATAAATCCTTGATTCCTGCTCTTCAAAATTAATTGATGGGTGATTACCAAATATGGCAGCAACTATTTATACAATGCAAACATAACTGATATTAGCTCCATCTACAAGTAACACATGGATTAGATGGATTTCCATTCGTTACACCTGAGCTGGAAGGTGAAGTGAACAAACCCCATCCACCAATCCTTTAATTATGATCTTAATTTACAGAAATTCCTCACTTTCCACTCTCCTTAAAATTGGGACAGGCTCGTTTAATTTAACACATGGCATGAACCAAATCTATTTTGCTTTTACAGTACCATAGCTTGTGCAGTAAATAGCAAACCCTTTACATTATCTACGTGGTAGAAAATTACTTATTTTAGCATTTCAGTTTTATATTGACTGCTAATGGCCAGAAATCTAACAATGGCTGTGCTTGCAGTTCCCAACAGAATTCACGAGAGAACACTACTATAAAATTATAAATTTTTATATTAATATTTTGTTCCTAAAATGTCTTAACAGGATCAAAGGATCACATAAGTACAGCAGATCCCTCATCTCTGAAATAAAAAGAGTAAGTACTGGAAATGTTTGAAGGTCAAGCTCCAGTTCTGGGAGACTGAACATTTTCATTGGAAAAGGTTATGAAAAATTAATGACCTTAAATGTTGTGCCAGATTTTGCTGCTGGCTACACAGTGCTTCAGCAAACAATGGTTACCTGCACTGCATCTCCATCAACATGTTCTAGACTTTGACCTCTGTGGTGACAAAGTCCTGAAGTCTTGAGAGATGAACAACTGCAAAAGCTATCCGCAGTCAAAGGGTTGAAAATGATCTGCCAGAACTCTGGTCCTTCTCCATGCCTGCTGAGAATTTCTAGCAATTTCATTTTTACATTCTTGCTAAAGCTAACTAATCATTAGATGCCAGAAATGCATCCAATGCCTGTACATTTCACAATAAATGACACTTAGTTTACAATATTACATTGCACTAATCTTTCACAAGAGCTTCAATTCAAACAAAAGAATGAGAATTATAAAAGTATAACTGACAATGCGCTCACATGAATCTATTATATTTTGTAGATTTTGAAATGCAATCAAAATGTGCCTGTCTTTTTTTTCACAGGGTAGCTATAAGCTAACAAAACTATGAATATGGAATTATGTCATTTAAATCTTTCATGCTCATCCGAAAAAACTTCTGTTGGTGGCCGTTCCACTGAAATGTTCCAGAATCTGGCCTCCGCTTGCTCATAATTGTAAATGCCACTTCCTCGTAAATCAAATAAGGATTTGCATGACAATATTAAGTAAAACCATAGTCAAAGGGATTTGGCTTCTAAAAACCAAAAATAATTTGTATAATTATTTGCACAACTTGAGAATTTTTTTCTAATGATAATGCTATTAGTGCAACAAAATTACTTATATGTTAATATTAGGGTTTTGCAGTTTTAACTTATTCAACTATTTAGATGCTATATAATAGAGGTGCTAAACTATAATGTTTTAAAAAGGAATGGTCTAGATAGCTGATACTGTATCTGTGTAAGGTGTTTCCAGTTAATCAAAGGGCATCAAAAGGTGAAACAAAGTGATGCTAACATTTCAAAACTGAATAATCATTTGTGATCTTAAATATTTGGCTCCAAAGCTTACTTATATTAGCAAATTAGTTAAACTTGATTTTATAAGATACAACCATTCTTTTTGCCAATTCCCAATGAAGTTAAATAAAAGAGTTGTCATCACTTCCTACTTAAAACTGCACTCTTGATGCTCGCCTTATACTGTACCTCCAGCATCACCACACAAATTTGCTTCACACATTGGATGATTGCATCTGGCATCCCAGAGATTGTCACAGCTCGTTCAGTAGAATTAGGCAGCATGTCCCCTGCCACCTGGACTTGAGCCCCTGTTGACTGGAAAGCAAAAAAAAAAAATCTGTGCATGTCCGATACATTTGTTAACATGGATTAAATCTACTTAGCCCCAGGTGTTGTGCTAAAGGCTGGAAAATGATCTCTACGGTAAAATAAATTAGAAATTGGTAGATCATCAATGTTTAATGAAATTTGGTGGCATTACAAAAAAGATAATGCTTCAATATGCACATGAAAACCAAGAAATACAGCAAGACAGCAGAACTAATTATAATCTTATACAGCATTTTAGTAAATTATCTCAACTTTTAAAATTGATCAACTTAATGTGACTGAATGAATAGTGAAACATCTGTTAGTTCAACATAAGGTACTTCAGTACAGTAATTCTAACTTGCTTTCATAAATTATAGTTTTGTAAATGTAGATAAAATATACAATATGCTTCATTTCCAAAGTTAGACTCTTAAGAGCCAGCAGGAAAACCTTCTTTGCTATCATCACTAATTGGTCATATCAGATGCTAGGGCAACTTAGGTGATGAGTAATGACCATTTGTTCTGAAAAATGGTGTTCCCCTCCCAGTTTTGCACACGGACAAACATAATTTTGGGAGGAGGTTTCATATCATACAACATACTGTAACAAAATAATCATCATTAAGAGTATTGAAGGGAAAAGCTGACCTCACGAATTTCTTTGATTTTGGAGCCTCCTTTTCCAATCAGAGACCCACACTGGCTAGCAGGTACGACGAGTCGCAGGGTCACAGGTGGTTTACTGGTTGCTGTGCTATTGCTCATTGAATTATCAATGTCCTGAAATTAGAAGCAAATTCTAATGAATACCAACTTCTGTCATGAACTATATATTTTTTTTGATTCTCAACATGTGATTGATACTGGCTATTGGTAGTTTGCTGCCTTCATGAACCTTAACATAGTACATTGAAAGTATTCCTGGAGGATAGTTTTCCGGAGGAATTTGATAACAATACGCTTTGTTCACAGGTTAGAATGGGGAGATCTTGCAGGAAATGGCAGCACTATGCATCATTCCAGACAATACATGTTGCACATTTAGGGGTTACTATAGCACAGAGTCATAGACAAGTACAGCACAGAAAAAGGCCCTTCTAGCCATCTAGTCCATGCTGAAACTATTTAAATACCTGCTCCAATTCAACCTGCACTGGGACCACAGCCCTCCATACCCCTACTATCGATGTACCTATCTAAATATCTCTTAAACATTATAATCGAGGTGGTATGCACCACTTGTGCTGGCTCATTCCACACTCTCATGACCCTCTGAGTGAAGAACTTGCCCCTCATGTTCCCCATAAACTTCACATTTCACACTTAGCCCATGACCTCTGGTTGCAGTCCCACCCAACCTTAGTGGAAAAAGCCTACTTGCATTTACACTATCTATATCCCTCATAATTTTGTATATTTCTATCCAATCTCCCCTCAATCTTCTATATTCCAAAGAATACAGTCCTAACATATTCAATCTTTCCTTATAACTCAGGACTTGCAGACCTGGTAACATCCTTACAAATTTTCTCTGTACTCTTTTCACATCTTTCCTGTAGATAGGTGACCAAAACTACATACATTACTACAAATTAGTCCTCACCAACATCTTATACAACTTCAACATAACATCCCATCTCTTGTACAAAGGCTGATGTGTCAAAAGCGTTCTTTATGACCCTATGTACCTGTAATGCCACTTTCAATGAATTATGGACCTGTATTTCCAAGTCCTTTTGCTCCAAAACTCTCAATACCCTACCATTTACTGTGTCAGACCTACCCTGGTTGGTCCTATCGAAATGCAAAATTAAATTCCATCTGCCATTTTTCCAGCTGATGCAGATCTTTCTACAAGCCATGATAGTTTTTTTTAAGTGTACACAGTGAATTCAAGGTTCATTGGTGACAGAGCTGTTAAAATGCCTGTCAAGTGAGCAATTCTGCCTTTGATGACATGCTGTGCTCAGTTTTCTAGGAAGGTAGGGATTACTCCATCATGTTTGTCACAATGGTTTGTGGGAAGCCAGATAGCAAGTCACACTGTAGAATACTCAGTGATTGCAGTATTCACTTTGCTCTGCGACAATTATGCTTTCTCAGTAAACATTCCCAATTCTGAACACATGGTCGCTGTAAACAGTTAGATTTGGTTGACCATAGGTCACCATCCTTAGGAAATCTTGAAGCAAGAGTGGATCAGAATCAATCCACTCCAGAAACTTGAGCTCAAAAGTCTCAATTAACACTTTCAAGTTAGTATTGAGAGTAAACTGCACTGTTGAGAATGTCTTTTTTGGAAGAGCTGCTCATGTAATCTCCCAGGTAGATGTCAAAGGTTTCCTAATACTATTTCGATTGGGCATTGGGCAGTTTTTTGGAATGCCCTGGCAAATATTTATCACTCGATATTATGTTTCCTATATTTGGTCATTGGGCACTGTGGTTAGTGCGGCATTATTACAGCTTGGGGTGCCGGAGTTCAGAGTTCAATTCCAACATCATCTATAAGGAGCTTGTATGTTCTCCCTATGGGTTTTCCTCATGTGGTCTGGTTCCCCCACCCTCCCGAGAAAAGTACTGTGTTAGTAGGTTAATTGGTTATTGGAAATTGTCAGTTGCGAAGCAGCGTGGCTCGAAGAGCTGGATGGGCCAATTCTATGCTTAAATCTCTAAAATAAAAATAAAACAATAATTGCCTCATTGCTCTTTGCTGAAGCTTAACCATGTACAAAAGGGCACTTGCAGCGGTTACACTGAACACACTTCACAAATATTTAAGTAGCCCGGACCACTTTGATGAAGGTTTAAGGTATCTGTTACAAGTAGCACTGCCCGAATCAAAGCAAGTAATCCACCAAGAATTATATTAAAATGCCATGTTCAGATATTGAAATGCAGATATTAGAAAACTGACCAAGTGTCTTCAAACTTAAATATCATCTTTGTTGCTTTTTCACAAATATTTCAAATATTGCCTGACCTGCTGGCTTTTTAAGACACTTTAGTCAGTCAATTACATTACCATAGGTCTAATCACTGCAGGTCAGATTTCTGCCCAATGATGTTAGGGCACAGTTTTAGTGGTTTCATGGGCAGCATCACTGATATATGATTCATCATTAATTTAATTTAAAATCCATAGCTTCCACATTCCTTTCTTAGTTCATCACACCCACAACGTTATCATTTCTTTATGGTAGGGCAATAGAGATAGTTTAAAATCTTTAACACCTCTTACTTTATTTCCCCCTACTTTCTACAGCCTTGACTTTTAGAAAGGGAGAACTTTACTAGTTTGAATCCCCAATACGGTACAGACTGCTGTTTAAATGACAGCAGAACAAGACAAACATGGAAAAAAAAATATCATCTCACTTTTTAGTGTTTCCTCATCCAAATGACACTATTAAAATATTATGAGAGAGAAACAAATATTTTACCTCCTCAAACTTAAAGGCAATCATTGCAAATGCCTTGAATATTGCATCAGTTGGGCCTGTGATGGTGACAATTCTCTCAGGACAATTTCCTTCAGAGATATTAATGCGTGCACCGCTCTGAAAAAGTGCAAGAATGACCATGTTACTGGAGGAAATCCACTCAGCACATTCAAGCGTAATGTAAGGAATCAGTCAATGACAATTCAACCTACCTCTTCACGCATCTTTTTCACAGTTTCACCTTTCTGAAAGAAAATGGAAACAAACAAGGCAGGTACTGCACCATTGCAAACTTTATACATGTAGCTCATCACTATTCTCTATGGATATGATGGCACTGGGTGTGGAGAAAAATGCAATCAAACTGACACACAATAAACTACTCTGGGTCAGAAAATTTAAATGATTTTGTACAGATTTTTTGCCGATAGTAGTGCATGTTTTCTGTGAACTTGACAGGGCAGATCATTGGTTACCTACACTCTGAATAGTACAGTTTCTTCCAGAATATGCCAGAGCACATCGAGAAGCTGGTTCCTAGCATATTAGTGAGACTTGGGGCAGGAGTTCAACTATTGTACATGACCAACTTTGGTTACAAAGTGCCACGTGAACCAGGGAGGCCCCACTCATAAATTTACCAGCCCTCCTAACCTGCATTTATTCTGAGTGCTTGCGAATGTATCTGATGTTCAAATAATTGGGGCTCATCAGTAAATAAAAATGAAAATATTCCAGAGCACTTGAGGTTGAGGTTTGCAAAGGGAACTGGAAAAGGCATGTAGTAAGGGTAACAACATAATTGTAATGCCAGATTTCAATACTCAAGGGGATTGGGAAATTCAGGTTGGTGTCAGATCATGAGAGGAAATTTATTGAATACCTACAAGATGGCTTTTTAGAGCAGCTTATGCTTGAGCCTACTCAGGGAAAGGCCATCTTAGATAGGTGTTGTGTTAGATAACCCTGATCTTATTAGAGAGCTTAATGTAAAGGAACCTTTAGGAGGCAGTGATCATAATATGATTGAATTCATACTGCAATTTGAGAGGAGAAGCACAAGTCAGATGTACCAGTATCACAATGGAATCAAGGGAATAATAGAGGCATGAGCGAGGAGCTTGCCCAGGTGGTTTGGAGGAGGATACTGGTGGGGATGATGGCAGAGCAGAGATTACTGAAGCTTCTGGGAGTAGTTCACAAGACGCAGAATAGGTATATCCCACAGAGGCAGATGATCTAAAATGGCAGGAGGAGGCAACCATGGCTGACAAGGGAAGTTAAGGACTGTATTAAAACCAAGGAAAGGGCATATAAGGTAGCAAAATTGAGTGGGAAGTTGGATGATTGGGAAGCTTTTAAAATCCAACAAAAGGCAACTAAAAAAAGCTATAAGAAGGGAAAAGATGAAATATGAGGGCAGTCCAGTTGATAATATAAAGCAGGATACTAAAAGTTTTTTTTCAGTTATATAAAGAATAAAAGGGAGGTGAGAGTTGATAATGGACCACTGGAAAATGGGCAGTGAGGTAATAATGGGGGACAAAGAAATGGTAGATGGACTTATTGGGTACTTCGCACGTCCTCACTGTGTGAGACACGAGCAGTGTGCCAAGTCCATGAGTGTCAGGGAGCAGGAGTGAGCGCCATTACTATTACAAAGGAAAAAGTGAGAATCACTTGATTCTGGCGTGGTCGTGGAGGAATGGAAGATTGCAAATGTCACTCTTTAAGAAGGGCGGAAGGCTTCAAGAGCTGGAAGATTTGTGGAAGTCCACAATTCACTGCTGGGATTCCATAAACGAATCAGAGTCAATGACAGTAATTCAGCATCTCCGGGAATCCCACAGAAAAGTTTCAAATACAATTATTTCTTGAGCCAAATCTAAAAAAGTCTTACAAAGGCCATTTCAAAAGAAAACTTAAGATTTCACAAAATAACATGGAGATTTTTATTTATTAAAACTAGAAGACCTTAACTATACTAGGCCAACATTAAATATGCCATTAACCATCAAGGGGGTTCACTATCTTAGGATATGAAGACTTAAGTTAGCTATGAATTATCAACATGCACATATAAAATATGAATGCAAACCTTTCCAATGATGCTTCCAACTTCCTGAAAGAATCAAAGAGAAATATTTATCAATGCTTGTATGGTATTTGTTATAACTTGCAATTTCCTCTCTAGCTACGCCTTAGCTCATTCACTTGCAAATTTTGTGGCATATCCTAATAATCCTTAATTTGCTTTACATGAATACATTCACCATTGCATTATGATAAAGCACCAACCAATTAATTACACGCTATCAATATTTTACAGATGTCCTCAAGATGACTTTGGTCACATGTTGGAAAATACAAAAACTACTTGATTTTGTAACTATATCTCTACAGTGCTGTAATGAATAGCATAACTAAAGCACAGAGATAATATAAGTGGAGGGGAAACTTGCTGTGGCTTGTAGGAATTAACGCATAGCAACTTTTGAATGTAATAATATTATGGGAACTTGTTGATAAGGTGATGTCCATAAATTAGACATTCTTAACCTGGGGTCAACTTGTGTATACAATTGGCAACCAAGGAAATAATACTTTGATAGATGCTCAGTCACACAAAGTAATTGTTTGGCAGGTTGTGGGAAGTACCAAATTTCTCAAAAGTTATTGTTTACTATCACAAGAAAACATACTAGATCTCCCCAAGAGAACAAAGTGAAAAGGGTGCATGCAGGAAGAGTTAGACAGAGAAGAATTGACACAGGGAAACAGCATCACAAAGTGAATACAAAAGGATTCAACTAGGAATCAGTTATTTTTGTTATGCAGTTAACCCAACAGGAGCAGTGGAAGCACAGAAGAAATATTTTTGCTTGCTGTATGAATGGAGCTTAAATAATTCTGTAAGATCCTAAAATAGGGCAACTTACATTAAATAATCATCTTTCAAAATGTAATAATGAATTATTGTAAGCAATGCAGATGATTCCATTTAACTAGTTGAAGAGGAAAACAGCGATGCAACGTGGCAGTTCTTCCTCATTTAGAAATTTCAGAAATGTCAGACAGGAAGGAATAAGTGCTCAGCCCTATTTGATCTAAGAGTTACAAACAAAAGAAAATCTAACATCCCCAGCAGGTGGCTTCAAAGTTCCTCATTCTGAAGCAGAATTACTACTGCTTCGTTAATATTGTTTAGAACTGAACACAACAATACTAAAAAAGGAAAATATCAAATTGCCTCACTGATGACCAAGCAACTTTTAAAAATAAATTGTCAATGCATTTGGGCAAACTCAAAAATAAAAAGTTAAAAAATAGTGCTATTAGCCTAAGCAGGTTATCATCGCAGTAAAAGATAAATAAAATTCAGCCTTTATTCTTCAAATGTTCTACATCAATTCTTGCAATTATGCTTGCAGCTGCTGCAAGCAGAGCTGTGCCAATCCAATACCAGCAAGAGAAGATACAAATAAAAAAATTCAGCTGGGGCAGGTTGAATACCAATATCTCTTTCAAACCTCAAATGGCAAATCATACAGTCATCCTCTGAACAGTTTAGTCAAAAACAATATTTCATTTAATGAAAGGAAATGAGTTTATGATGAGCAGGATCTGAATTTTAAATGTTCCATAACCTGTACAGCTGGTGAACTGTTGCCAAGTTTAACGTATTTGAAAACCATTTTAGTATATTGTAGCTCAGGAAAGCACGGCTAGAGCTAATTGATCACTGCAATTATCTGTCAGCAAGATAAAGTGCAAGTTAGAATATAAAGTATCTGCAATCTAGCAAGCGTTAGAAGTTCTTATTTAATTACTGAGACTACTTACCCATTATGAAATTTATAGTCAGTCAGAGACAACCAGCACCAAAACAGACCCTTCAACCCACTGGTTTGTGCCAACAAAGTATACCTCACACTTTTCATTCTTCCCACATTCCCATCAGGAAACCAACAAACAAAGGTAAACTGAGCAAACTCCACACAGAAAGCACCAGGTCAACACCATGTGATGTAAATACTTCATCTTCTCAGTGATGAAAAACAATACATTCTATGTCATCGTATCCAATACCAGCTAAATCGAGGGTTATTAACCACAGGTCTGTGGATAGATTCCAGGGGATCCGTGAACTTGAATGGGGGAAAGAAATACATCTTTATTTTCACCTCTAACTGAAATTTAGCATTTTCTTCAATTATGAATACAGGCAACAAACCACAGTGTGTTACCATAGGTACTGTATTAGCAGTAGTTGCGATTTCGTCACCAATAGAAATCAGATATTTTCCTATCACATAACAGTTAATACAAACACCTGAAGTATCGTTTATGGCAAGGCACGTTCATCACTACTTCAAAATTGCTGCAGTTATTAGACCCGCCACTAGATCGAATGGATCGCAGTCTTCCTGTCTGCAGATACTTGTGCGATGCAGCTGGCCAACTACCAGGCAACTTTTATTTAATTAACAATTATTTAATGTGTTAATAAAGAAACACATATAATACTATCATCACAATTTATTTTTAATATTTTCATAACTGTGAAGGCAAACTGGACTGCCAAAGGCACAAGAAAAGGTTAAGAATCCCTGATCTAAACCAAGCTTTACCATCACTGGAGACCAATCACTACAAATTATTGGGTATTTCAAATGCCATTTCTTACTGTACCCAAATCACACAACTACCTTTCCATGCATGAGCAGTCGGATGGTAAGGGTAACATTCAGTCCGCCTTCAGTCATCTTTGGGTCCATTGTGGTAATAGTATTGGTGTTTCTGGATTCTTTGGGAACAGTGTAATCAAGTGGAGATGCACCTGCAGGAGACAAAGAAAAGGGCATTATAACATTTGAATTCATAATACATTTCTCCAGTAAAAAGAGTGGTGAAGATTTCAACTTGAATATCCTAAAGGGGATGCTCAAGTCCCTTATTTAACCTGTTTCAATGTGGTGGACTTTAGGACCAGGGACAGCTCAGATCCACTGCCAACGGCTGCTGCTGAATCCGCAGTGTTTCTGTTCCATTGGCGGAAAATGATCACGATTGAAAATAAAATGGAAATAATAAAGCAATTGGAAGGGGTGAAATGCCATTGGTCATTGGAAAAGCATGAGGCTGCAGTTGGTCAACGATCGGAACAATTTTAAAGGATAAAATGAGAATAATGGAGCATGTGAAAGGCCCTGCCCCGATGAAAGCTACAATTATTACTAAAGAATGCAGTGGTTTAATTATTGAAATACATACGTTTCTTAAGTGTTTTATATGCATAGAAAGGTAAAATATACACTATATACTAAGACAAATGTTTGACTAACTGACCAGATAATAATACCAGATGTACCTGTTCCAACTTACGTACAAATCCAACTTAAAGAATGCCTGTACTTTAAATCATCTCTGGATTACTTATAATACCTAATACAATGTAAATGCTATGTAAATAATTGTTATACTGTATTGTTTAGGGAATAATGACAAGAAAATAAGTCTGCACATGCTCAAACAACAAGTACTAAAGAGAGAACTTCCAGGTTTTCCCGATCCACAATTGGCTGAATCCGCACATGTGGAACCCACAGATAAGGCAGGCCGACTGTATTGTTATACAGGAAGTCCCCAGGTCATGTACGAGTTCTGTTCCTGAGTCCGCCTTTAAGTCGGATTTGTATGTAAGTTGGAACAAGTAAACCGGTATTATTTAGTGTCAGTTAGTCAAATGTTTGTCTTGGTATATAGTATATTTTACCTTTCTATGCATATAAAACACTTAAGAAATGCATGTATTCCAAGAATTAAACCAGTGTTTCTTAGTAATAATTGTAGCTTTCATCGGGGCAGGGAGTTTCACATTCTCCATTATTCTCACTTTATCCATTATCCTTTTGACTGTAGCCTAACGCTTTTCCAATGACCGATGGCATTTCACCTCTTTCCAAACGCTTTATTATTTCCACTTTATTTTCAATTGCGATCGCTTCCCATCAATGGAACAGAAACACCGTGGATGGCGGGTCCTGACCTGCGCCGGCTCCAGAGGTCCGCTGAGTCCCAAGGACCATCGTACTGAATTCCCTGGGTGCGAAACTCCACCACACAAAGACAGGTTCAATGGGACAAGTGGGGGCTGTGCTGGGTTTGGGTATTTGATCCTCCACAATATTCCGCGTGGGAATTTAAACTGGAGGTGGCAGTGTTTTTTCTTAAAGAGGTCGAGTTGCAAGCTCGACATCAACCCAGCACGGGAGAGGTCTGTCACTAAATTGAACTCGAGAACCTCTGTTCTCTAGCCCGGTGCTGATCTGACTGCACCACCAGCCGACCGGAACGGGGGGTGGGTTGTCAGGGTGAATCTTACTAAGAAAAATTTAAGTGAAATACAAAGGTTAAACACTCAACACAGTGACAATGGCAACGACTTAAAATAGTGGACAGCGTCACAATCCGACTTAAAATGGTAGATGCCGTTCTCCTTCCTCGGTTCGTAAGTACGAGTTGTCCATAAGTCAGACTTTCGTAACTCGGGGACTGCCTGTAATCAGAATCAGTCCTAGGCGAAACAGGCAAGTGAGATTACGAATTAAGGACAGCAGTGCCTCCATTTCCTTAAAAGTTCGTGAAGATTCAACGCACTATTCAAATTATGGGAAATCTCAAACTGTTTCAAAAAGCTACATCTCCTCATCCTGCTTGGAAAATAGGTAGTCTGGATTAAGTATCATAATACCAATACTAGTTTAAGTATTTAAAAAATAAGTGCTCTGTGATTTTTTTGCCAGAAATTTGTAATCATTTTAATAGTTATCTCTGTACCACGGATGTGCCAATTCAGCAGTCAGAGATGTGCTATTTTGATTATGATGCATCTTCTTTACAATATATCACCATTTGAGAGAATCTGTATATGACATTAGGCAGTCCATCTGAAAAATTTGGGAGATTCATTGTTCTCTAATCCATAAGCTACCAAGAAGAGTTTCCACAGTTTGACTAGAAGGCCGACAGGGGAAATTAGCCATAGTTTGACAGGCTGTATTGCTTCTGCCTACAAAGGGTTATGTGCTGCCACTTAGTTGCTTCTCCAGTTTGAGCAGTTATGAGTCCACAGATACCCAAAAATAAAACACAAATCTTGAAAGTATTTGGCAAAATAGATTGGCTTTTTTGGAAACTTCGTGTCAGGCAAGCAGGCTCCATTTTGTTTCAATTAAAAATAACTGCCCATCATATCTGGGCAGTTCCTTCCTTGTGAGGGGTCATACCTTCCTTAGTGAGGGGTCATCAATGGAAAGAATGACTAGGCTCAAGTTTCTCCACATTAGAGGATTTATCCTGGGCCCATTATGCTGGCAATTGCACTATTCAGTAGACTGGGTTTGAAGTGATTCGTATGCCACAGAAGATTAGCAAACTTCTACAGACGCACCATGCGGAGCATTCTAACTGATTGCATTATCACATTTTATGGAGGCTCCAATGCACAGGATATAAAGAGGCTGCAGAGGGTTACAGACTCAGCCAGCTCCATCATGTGCAAAGAAAAGGCCTTCTCACCATCGAGGACATATCGAAAACGCAGCATCCACCATTTAGGGCTCTCACCGCCTGGGAGATGCCTTCTTCGCATTACTATCATTAAGGAAGAGGTACAGGAGCCTGAAGATCCACTCAGTGCTTTACTAACAGCTTCTTTGCCTCTGCCATTAAATTTCTGAACAGTCCATGATAACTACCTCACCATTCCTCTTTCGTACTATATATTTAATTTTATATTTCACTGTAATTTATGCCTGCACTGTACTGTCGCTATTTGATAGCACATGTAGGTGATAATAAACCTGATTGAGTAACATGTTTTCACTTAGTTCTTTGTATGATTCAATTATTTAATTGCATTAATCCTTTATATTACATCTAAACCATTTCTTGACATTTCCAACACTAAATTTAAATTTTTGAACAATGACCAAATGAATGTATTCATGATTTATTCCTGAGCATTTTGAGCATTGTTATAGATCACTCATTAAATTTTCTTTGCTTCAATGAATAGTGCCAAGGATTTTCAAGTTTTCTTCCCACATCCTCACACTGTATGCGTAATAAAGCTCAAAATTCCTCTCAGAATAAAGCTCTGCATAGTGTGCATCAGTTTTACAGTCATTTAAAAAAAATTTAGACCTCTATCCACTACTTTTAAATTTACATGCCCCTCACTATCATTTAGCAACATTCTCTGTAGGTGTATTCCCAAATCATTTATACAAACAGCTGTTTTACTATACAGATCACAGTGCTATTGCATCAGCAGCAGCTGCCAGGCCACAAAGCATCCATTTATTCTTACTGTGCATTATATTTATGATCACATGAGCGCCCTCCATTTTGAAGGGGCTTTAATTTTCATTTTACTTTTCTATGGAGCACCAGGAAAGGTTATAACGTCAAATTTTCCTTCATTGCAAACTGTAGTCTGTTGGTAAACTTGAAAGCATTTTCCGTCATTTTCAAAACCACACTGACAAACCCAATTAACAGCAACCTAAGGGTGCATCTAACTGTTTCTTCAAAGATTCCTTCTGGTGAAAAATAAAATGAGACACAGCATAGAAAGCAGCTGATTTATAAATTTTTGCCCAGCATAAAAATTGCACTGTCATTGATAATGAACTAAAATATTTCTATGATCTACTGTCACAAGATAAAAACAAAAAGGGTAATACAAATGCCTAACATTGGTAAGAAAATGGAGGAAAAGGAATAAAAAATTAAGGAAAAGAATAAAGTCAGAAACAATTCCCTAGAGGGATTTTGATCCTGATGAGGCAGGTAAAACAGCTAGACAATTCCATCAAAAGTATATATGTTTCCTTTGAAGACAATGCTGCACAGTAATACAATAATTTGAGTTGCTAACTCACAGCAATGGATACCCTGGCTCAATTCCAACCTGCGATGCCCAGATGGAGAATCAGAGGAGAAGTGATGGGCATGCAAGGGAGAAAAGATTACAGGGAATTGGAAGAATGGTACTGATAAAATTGCTCTGAGAGCAGACCAACAGACTGGATTCCTTCTCATGAGAAAAAGGATCACAAAAAAGCGGGTCAAAGGAGAAAGATCCGAAGAACATCTTGACAATTGCACATATTGTTTTGAGGGACTGAGGAATTTTAAAACATTTACTCCAGAAAAAACAAACATGAAATACCAGGAATAAATGAAGGCGCAATAAAGAAAACAGGAGTACATAAATAGGAAGTACATGAGAGTAACCTAGGAAAGACGACAAAGAGAATAGGATGGCAGAAGAATTCAAAATAGATTATCAAAGTACTAACTCAAAGTCAAATATTCTAAAAGCTACATTAAAATGCAAAGCTGAAGGCATTAAACATCTTGGATACATTACCAGCCAACAGCAGCAGTGCGAAAAAATATTTACCGAAGATCAGATGGACATAGTAGTTGAATGCAAGATTAGAGATTCTATTATTCCATTTTAAGAAACATTAAACTCAAATTCTTATCTACTCACATCCACACATTTTAAAGTATTCTGATAAAGAGTCAGCAGAGGTATTACTACAACAATTTCATAAATCATTAAAAAGTATGTTCTAGGCAGCAAAGAGATATATGTAACCATACATACTGATAGACATTTGGCGTAGACTATCTAAGAAAGGAGATGGAATATTGTCAGGGGATAGAACATTCAGGTTATCATTTCTTTTTCAGAACATTAAAGGAATCACAGCGAAAGTAGGAAAAACATTTAAATTTTGTAACAATTGTCAAAATAGAAGCTGTGCTTGAACAACTTCATCTTGTGGCAATAAAAGAGATAGATTAGATCTAAAAGGTTTTCAAGCTCCTCTTAACAGACTAATGAAAATTACAGGGTTGGGCGAGGGTAAGGGAGGAAGGATAGTAGAATAGTTAACTAGCTGCTAGACAGAAAGGTGTGAGTAATGAGAAGCAGAAGATTGGAAGTACATTGTGTAAGAAATAGTTTGACAGCATTTGAAAACAAAATTTTTAAATGACAACTTAGAATCAGGTTTACTATTATATATACCTTTAAATTTGTTGTTTTGTACAGTGCAAGACCCAAAATTTACAAGAGCTAGAGTTAACAAATAGTCCATACTGCTACATTAAGAAGAAGAAAGCTTTGAGTGGAGTAAACTCTGAGTGGAGTCATTTGGACACCATCATGACGGCACCTTTTTAAGCAGGCTTTCTTATCTTTATGAAGACGAGTTGCTAGCTCGACGCTCAACCCAGCACGGATGGAAAGCATGCAAGAGGGCCGTCTGGATTTGAACTCGAAGCCTTCGCTTTGAAGTTCGGCGCTGATGCCACTGTGCCACCAGCTGGCTATACTGCTACATTGGCAGGTAGAAAAGGGAATGAGATCCTATAGTTGGATTTCCAGTCAGGAAAGAGATAAAGCTGCAGCATCTTTTAAAAAAGTAACAATTTCATGTTATTCTCTCTGACATGTCAACAAGTACAGAAAATGGAAGACAGCATCAATAAATGCATAGCACAAGTGCACTGGAAGAATTCCTTTGATAGATGAGACCTCTACAAGATAGGTGGGTTGCAGGAGGAGATGGGTCAGATCTCAAGGAAAGGCTCACTTGTACTGTGAATGAGAAAGATTAAATTAATCATTGGTGGCAATATGAGCACAGGAAGATAACACTGAAACAAAGATATAAAGTGGATCTAAGGCACATGTACTATCTAATTATTTAGCACAGTTGCAATTAATGTTTGGGGAAATGAGTCAAGGCAAGTTGAGGAACATTTAAGAAACAGCAAGTCACAACATTATAACATTTAAAACAGCAAATGAAAACAAATAGAATATTCCATGATTTTAAAAAGCCATTTGGTGAAAAGACTTAAATGGCATGAGCTCGGGGAAATTTGAATTGAACCTTGATAGAGGTAATTCAATGGGAGGCTCTCAAGGTAGGGATATGTCAGCTAATTTAATTGAATTCCCATGACAAAGATAGATTGGGAAATTAAAGCCAGGGCTTTCCTGATGTCCGTAAAGACAGAGTAAAACACTGGAGACAAAGCATGAACCATGCATCATGCTGTTGATATATGGGAGAAGTGGACTGATAACCTACGGTTCAGAAAGGAAACAATAAAGCAAAAGAACATGAGAAAGACGAGCAGCAAACAAAAAGGTGGAGCGACTTGGAAACCAAGTAAGAAATCTTCATATGGACAGTGCGCATGACTGGGTAGTAGTTCTCCCATAGGATAGCGATAATGCTGAGGTCTCAGTAAAAGGAAAATGCAGTTGAGATTCTGTATAGGTTAAAAGTTGATAAAGCAGCAGTGCTGGATAAGCTGGCTGTAAAATGAGTGAGTTGACTGGTTAGCTGGGATGCTTACAAATTTAAGTATGCGAGAAAATTACTGGGTATAATAGAATAGAACAAGAACCAACTGTTTTAAAGAAAGCAATGATGGGGTAATATCATGAAGACAGATTTGATTACAATATTGAAAAGGAAACTAGATAAGGAAAAGAATTTTCAGGGTAATGGAGAGAGCACAGCAGAGTGCCACTAGCTGGTTGAGTTGAATGACTTCCTTTGCTATAACAATGCTTTAAGTACAGAAAACTTAGCCTACATGTATCTGGCGCCAATTTTGATCAATTACAGGCACTTTGGCTAGGTGATTTTAATTGCTGGAGAAGAAATGCACTTTTGGATAAGAATATCAAGCACACAAATCAGAAAAATAGCATGCAAGGTAAAATAAAAGGGCATTAATGAAGCGGGGAAGATTAGGTGGAAAGGGAGGAAAAGAGGAGGAAGTCATGCAGAAGAAATTACAAAGATCATTATGTAGTATTTTCAATGACAGTGCTTCCTGAAGCAAAACTCAAAACTAAAAATAAATCTATAGTAGACTGCCCTAATTTGAACAAAGCAAAGAGTGCTCTGTTAAAGCAAATCTTCATGGTTCCATGAGCTATGCTACTGGATTAAATACGCTTCATGCTCTGCTGATCTTCATTACTGTCAATGGCTCTTGCCCACAAAATTATTTCAGATTATTTTTGTTAATACCAGAAGACAAGAATCAATATGAGCATCTCCAACTGACGTGAAGGAGCAGCACAAGTTACTTGGAATTCATTTAGGCAGAGACTTGTATAAGGGAGATAGTACATTAGAGAGATCTATAATAATAAACCCACACCCTGAACTCTGATATCTAAATTAATTGAAATATAAGGGAGCTAATTTGATTGGATACAGTTAAATTAGGTTTTAAATATTCAGCACATTTTTATACAAATATTGCAGATCAAAAATGACTAGATGAGAGATTTTAACATCTGGACAAGCCTGAAAATAGTCATTTAATGTTACAGTCACACTTTAAGGCTGGGGTTTCCAACATTTTTATGCCATGGACCAATACCATTAAGCAAGGAGTCCATGGACCCCAGGTTGAGAACCCTCATTTTAAGGTAAAATTAAACAAATTAAAATTTGAATGGAAAAAGGGTGCTGATCCTTCAAAATTTCCACTACAATTACAAAGCTAAGGTGGCAAATTTCAGGTTATTTGACTCACTTACTTCCAATACAGGTAGTCCCCGAGTTACGAATGTCTGACTTACAGACAACTCGTACTTACGAACCAAGAGAAAGAGAAAGCCGTCCCCCATTTTAAGTCGGATTGTGACACTGTCCACCATTTTAAGTAGTTGCCGTTGACACTGTGTTGTGTTTAACTTTGTATTTGGCTTAATTTTTCCTAGTAAGATTCACCCTGACTCCCCCCCCACCCCTTTTCTGGTCAGCTGGTGGTGTTGTGAGATCAGCGCCGGGCTCAAGAACGGAGGTTCCCGAGTTTGATCCAGAGACAGACTGCTCCCGTGCCGGGTTGATGTCAAGCTTGCAACTCGACCTCAAAAAAACACTGCCACCTCCAGTTTAAATTCCCACATGGAATATTGTGGAGGATCAAATACCCAATCCCAGCACAGCCCCCACTTGTCCCATTTAACCTGTCTCAGTGCAGTGGTCCTTAGGACCCAGCAGATCTCGAGAGCCGACAGAGCTCGGGACCCGCCGCCCACAGTGTTTCTGTTCCATTGACGGGAAGTGGTCGCGATTGAAAATAAAGTGGAAATAAAGCGTTTGGAAAGAGGTGAAACGCCATCGGTCACTGGAAAAGCGTTAGGCTACAGTTCATCAACAATTGGAACAATTTACGTATGAGTTTCATTCCCGAGTCTGTCTTTAAGTCGGATTTGTATATAAGTCAGACTCGGGAATGGAACTCACACGTAACCCGGGGACTGCCTGTACACACCACTACAAAAATTATGCGAATACTGCAGATGATGGAAATATGAAATAATAAAAATTGTCAGAAATGCACAGTAAATGAAGCAGTACAAGTGGAGGAACAACTAGTTTACATTTCAGGAAGAGGTGTTTTTGAAAGGAAGCATTCACTCCACTTCTCTAAACACAACAGCCAAGTCACCTGCTGAGATTTTCAAAGATTTTGATTTTGGATGACATGACTATTAAAAATACATTTTTATACATTCACAAATAAATGAGATAATTTTCATGATGCATTTATGTTCAGCAATTCAAAGGAAAAGAATTTTGCATACACACATACACACACCCCCCCAACCCCAAAAGGTATTATTGCAATTTGCAGATTGTCTCAATGTGTTGAATAAAGGGCAACTTTATCCAGCACTGTAACTGAAATTAACAATTAATAGACATAACACGTAGGAGCAGAATTAGGCCATTCAGTCCATCAAGCCTGCTCCACCATTCAACAACTGCCTCCTTCTGCTTTCTCCCAGTAACCTTTGATGAGCTTACTAATCAATAATCTATCAGTCTTCGCATTAAATATACCCAATCATCTGGCCTCTACATTTGTGTAGGAATGAATCCCACAGATGCCCAGCTAAAGAAATTACTCTGCTCTATAAAGATCAATATTGCACTCTGAGGCTGTCCCCCACCGATCCTAATTTCCCCCACTACTGGAAACATCTTATGTCCATTGTATTTAGACATCTCAACATTCTATAGTTTCAGCGAGATCCTGTCTCATTCTTCTAAACTCCAATTTACAGGCCCAGAGCCAAATGGTCCTTGTATGTGGATCCTTTCACCTCAGTCTCATGAACCTCCAATGCTAGCACATTCTTTCTTAGATAAGGAGCCCAAAACTGCTCACAATACTCCAAATGCCTTATAAAGACTCAGCATTACATCTTTGCCCTCTTGAAATGAATGCTAATGTTGTATTTACCTTCCTTGGTATTCATCTCAACCTGCAAGTTAAACTTTACAGAATCCTGCATTAGAACTCCTAAGCACCTCTTGTCCCTTGGCACCTCTGATTTCTGAATTTGCTCTGAATTTCTGAATATTTCTGAAAATATACCAATTTAGAAAATTGCAAAAAAAATTTGATGAATCATTCCTTTACTCTTGTATCCCTATTTAGTGATCTGCATTCGTTGGGTACAAACCCAAAATGTTGATCATTTTTATATCCATAGATGCTGCCTGCCTTGGTGAGTTTCTAGCATTTTGTTTTAGATTTCCAGCTCTATTATTTTTGATTTTCATGACTCCCATTCATTGGAGCTTGCCTTAAATTCCAAGTCTGTATGCTTTGCTCTTCCCTTGTTTTAAAAATGTAAAATATTTGCCATATCCAGAGTAAAGAATGGAACTTTGCCAAGAAGCAGTGTTTGCAACTTTGTATATCATTTTTTGTATCAATACACAAAAACAGTACCGCTAAAGAGGGCACACGAAGGTGCTGATCAAAGTAATCATGTTACATGTATATAAATGAGCTTAGACAAACACAAATCCAAATAGATATTATAGTAACTTACATGAGCAAAGCAAATTAATTTTTTTTCTAGCAGTTGAACTATAGTACTGGTTTCTCTCTATCTTACTGAGGAGCATTTCACTTTCATACCCATACATGACTAACCACATACTAATTTTTTTTATGGATTCAATTATTCTGGCCTGCAGCTTACACCAGATCAGTAAAGCACATCAAATTGTTCGCAGCTACACGGTATCAGACTACTCAGTTTGCGTAAAAGCTTTGGGTATAATCCCAGTTAAAACTATAATCTAATGGAATCCTACTGGCCTGCTCAAACTGTCTCATTTTGACCATTAACCTGAACATTCTTTAATATCTGTGGTATTTCATTGATCTAGCACTACCATTTAAGGAAAGCAAAAAGCAAATAACAATTCTTGCAAAGATGCAAGCAACATCTGCTTCAGTTGCTGTATTAACAAAAGATCAATACAGAATATTGACTAGTTATATATTGTTTAAATCCCTCTGAAAGTGAGTAACAGAACATGTTGAAATGCATACTTCGGTTGTCAATGTCATTACAGTTTAATTTCTGAAGTATTCAGCACTTGCCTGTAAATTATAAAGTAACACTCAGATAAAATGTGGAGTTAGCAATACTTGAGTCAGAAAATTTTTAGATACTGCAGCAACAAATAATATGAACGCTGAGTGTTCAAAAAAATAGAACTGAGGGAACAGAATGAATGCAGAAAAACATTTAAGGATCAAATTTCAGCACAGCTAATCTTACCTCCACACAATTCTGCACATTCAGGAATTCATGGTAATATTTCAACACAGCATAAATGGAAAGCAAATGATTGGTGGGAGAACGGAATATGAATGTTTTGACATTAAAAAATTATTCTGGCCTAACAGAGAAACATTCACAATCTCGGCAAAACCAAAATCCACACAAATATGTTTTGAAATAAATGATTTGTTAAATATGGATATTTCTAAAACAATAACAAAACAAATTCATTGGAAAATTCAGAAAAAACTTTTGGTGGGGATGGAGTACTTTTATCAAAACATTGAACTGTAATTATTTATTAAAGTGCCTTGATACATAATTGCATTAATATTATATCAAAATTTAGTGTCAAGACATTTTCATTCTTTATCATGCTGTAGGTCAAAAGCACATTAGGTTTTGGTCCTAAAGATATTATAGTCTGGAAAAGGTAACAGGGTAATACACATTTTAGAACTAGATTCATTAACTTACAAACATTTAAGTTGCTGGTACAGAGTCCTTGGTGAAATAATTTAGAACTTATTGACTTCAGAACTTACAGAACAACTGCAGCAACAATACAATCCTGAAAAAATTTACTGCATCACAAATTCAAAAGGTCAGACCAACAGTAAAACAGCAATGGCAAATGTAACTGAGTTGTCTGGGCTTCAAAAGGTTGAAGAGAGCTTAAGCAGATTAGGTAGTTTGGAGGTCATAACAGAACTTGCCAAATAGCTTTATTTTACAACTGATCATTATTAATTCTCCAATTCCTGGGGGAACATTCAAAGGTGTTGGAATTATTTAATGAGCATATCTTGAAACACGAGCCTTCCATTTCACTAACATAAATACAAATGAACACGCACCCAACTTCAACTCTTGAAGACAATTTTAACTGCTTTCAGGCAATTGAAAAGAGAGCACTAAAAGAGACAGCAGCTGCTTCTGACAGGTCCCTATCAAACAGTCAACTCATGGTATCAGCTACATTTCCAGCCTTTTCCTTCAGCCTATATTTTCAATAAGATTGGTAGATTTTTGCTTAAAATTGCCATGCAGATTAAAAAAATGCAGACAGGCTGGATTGGCCTAGGAAAGGTTAATTCAGGGTTCGTGCTCAATAGCTCACCTTGAATTAAAAATCTGCTTCTAAAATCAGATCTCAACATGGAAATC
Source organism: Hypanus sabinus (assembly GCF_030144855.1). Taxonomy (NCBI): domain Eukaryota; kingdom Metazoa; phylum Chordata; class Chondrichthyes; order Myliobatiformes; family Dasyatidae; genus Hypanus; species Hypanus sabinus. The sequence continues at coordinate 61,683,809 of NC_082709.1, read as the reverse complement.
TCAGACTTCTAGTCTTCGCCATCTGTATTCTCAGGGATTGCTGACAAATGATCCTCACTGTAAACCCACTGACAATCACAGGTCCCTTGAATGCAACTTCCTGTTATTATCCCTCTTAAGTGATGACAAGCTTCTTGATCATGGCTATTCCAATAGAAACTTTCCAATGCATCTTGGTTACAATTAATTTTCTCTCAACATGAATTCCACTTACCACCCCTTCCTTTACACCATTCTGTTTAGATTGTTTCACTACAATATCCTCATTAAATACTGAGTAACATCCCCCTTTACAGCATTTTCCCATATGATTGAAGACTATCTTCATTCCTTCAGTTATCATGAAGGCAAACATATTTTCCAGATAAGACAGCAATTTACTGTTACTACTGCACAGTGGAAATGCAGGTTTGGTTACAAATTTGCAGATGCTACCATTATTAAATTGCAGATTTGACCCAGAATTGTGAAGTTAATTTTCCCTGACCTCAGTCTCCAGCTTTTACCACAATTCCAGAGAAACTTAATGCATTGCCAGAAATGTAAGGCATACTGCATTTGCAGAACAACATTTTCTTATGTCTTTTCTTCTCCCTCCATGTTACAATTTTTAATAAAAAGGCACCTTTTCCCAGTTCTGTTGCAAGCTGCTGACTTGAAATGTCATTTCATTTTCTCTAATCAAGATACTGACAGACCTGCAAGATGAATTTTCCTCATCTTTGCTTATATGAAACACAGGGTATTAGGAACTACATATAGCCAACCACCAAGCTTGCAAATAAAATACGGACAATGCTCTGCACACCCTGATTGTGAATAATGACTTCAGAAGCACTGCAACTATCCTAGTGGTGGAATCAAAAGAATAAAAATTGATCAATTCTTCACATACAAGTCTTTAACTGGGAGCGGTAAAAATCTTAAAGGCATAACTAATACACAGACATGCATTTTTTTCTAGTGCTAAATGGGGCAAAACTAAGCTGAATGATAGAAATGTTTCTTTAAATGATGATCAGTGGTTTCTTTCTAAATTAAACTTTCAGGATAGTTCCTCAAATGTGACACACACCAGTTCCACTAGACAGATACATCAAGTGGTTTGATTAAAGAATAGTAATTTTGTGTGCACCATCACATCCTAATTTATTCTGACCTCAATGTGTGCCAAATACTTTCAGGTAGAAAGGACAAATTGCAATCGGATAGAGAACAGAAATTTCAGATCACTATGCATTGCTTCCCATATATAGTCAGAATTAAAATGAAAGTAAATAAAAACATGGGAAAATTACAAAATGGATATTTTGCTTCTGTATTCTTTATCTTCCCCTCCCCATGCTGAAGATCAAAATTCCAGAAATAAGCTCAAAATTAGAAAATAAATAGCTATGGGTACACAGAATTTAAAGAATCAAAATAATAGATAAAAAAGAAACTAGATTATATCTACTGCATTTGTATTTAGATCTAGGATTAATACCACATGATCAGAGGAGGAAAGCATTATATTATTACTGAAAGCAAATTAGTTTGGTAAACTTTTCTAGGCAGGAAAAAAACAAACTCTTAGTGTCATGTTGCTGAATTTAAAATTAAGACCAGATTAAATAGTACAGATGCAAAATATTCAGATTAAGGCAAATGGATAAGAAAATGTCCATGATAGGCCTCAGACTTCTTTGAAGCAAAATAAAATCCTTTAAAAACTAAGCAGTGTTTACTGGCTTCATGCTTTGATTTTTCCATCAATATGGCATATTTTGAATAAAGCAAATTAACTAGTGCAAACCCTTAGCCTGAATATATGCATTTCTAGAAGGAGCTTTGGTCGACTATGACAGCTGGCTCCAGAGCTGTCACTTCTAATTGGTCACCTTGAGCATCTTGGAGAGAAAGCTAGACCAAGTTGACATCACCTATGATTTAAATATCCTCTTCCCACAAATGTAACATCACAACTGAAAAAATATAAAATCATGAGACTTTTACCCTCAATCTTCTATCTGAATCATCCGTAAAGCATTTGCCATTTGTTGAGAACAAAATTTTCAAGCTAGCAATCATTGCAATTATATGCAACTCCAAGTACTATGTGACTACCGCTGCCAATCATTATACTACAGACGTAATTCTAAAAATTATAATATACAAAGCAGGTTAGAATTAATTCCAAGTTTTAAATTTAAAATGTTGTATAATGAATGGTTGTAAAAACTCTCTTCTGATTCCTTTTAAGTAAATGTATATCAGTTTTCAAAAAATATTCCCCCATTGCTCTCATCCTATTCCCAAAGGTGAATTGCTTTAATGATGATACCTTGAAAACATGATTTAACAAACAGTAAAACATAATCTGGCTTTTAATTGAAGGTACAATACAAACTCAATAAAAAAATTAGTGAAATATCTACTGTAATGCAGACATTTTCAGGTGGACTGTTCATTCCAAATGAAATCCTTTTGAAAGAGGCGGAAAATATGAAAGCACAATCCACTTTTTGTTCATAAGATTAAAAATTAAGAGCAACTGGGCAAATGTTGTAATTAGATGTAAACTTGCTTAAATCGCAGAGCAAGGTATTATCTTAAAGGTGTAAAGTACTTTGGAGACCTCAATGAAGTATTAATAAAATTTGACATGATTTTCCAGGATATGACCTAAAATTTGGTCAAGGAGTTAAATTTTAAGAAACACCTTAAAACAAAGAGAGGGGGCTGGAGGGACTTCCAGCCTTCAGATTTAAAAAGCTCTTAGTGCTGGAAAGCTTAAACATTGGTGAAGGTCAGCAAGACTGAATTGAAGATCATATTGAAGGTCATAGGATTAGACAAGATCACAGATACAGAGTAGTCTCATTGAGGATTCTGAGAATGATGGGAATTTTAAATATGAGCAATTTCAGCCAAGAGCCAATGATGATTAACAGGCAAGTACGTCACAGATGAACGGGCTTACAGCAAATTAGATGACATACAGATTGCCATGACCCAAAGTTTACAGAGATAAAGATTTTAAAAATAGAGCTGAAATTCCAACCCCATGCTTGAATTAGAGTAAAAGTGTTTTTTGAAACTACCAGCAAAACAAATGTTTACCCAAGTTGCACAGAATCACCACAGTTCAAATACCATTGTCATAAAGACAATTAGGTGCAATTACGAGAACTACAAATAGGAACAGATAGTACCATCAAAAGTTGATAGGGCAGACTTTCAAATGGATTATTGCCATCACGAGGACGTATGATCGGCCCCAGGTTAAAAAATAATTTGTTTGAATCCTTGGCAAAACAGATTACCCGATCTGAAGAGATTCGCCAATAATACTTGTGAAAAATACTGAACAGTAATTAGATTCCAAGAAATGTACTCCAACAGAAATTGCAGGAAATGACACAACACTGACAGGTGCATTTATAACCAAAGTGAAAATATACACAGAAGAGAATAAATAAAATGGGGGATTTTTTTTTAAATGACTATCTCCTTCCTTAATGGCAAGCCTTGTAAAGACTCATGACATATTCTTGAAACAAGTTGTAACTGCAAGCACACGGCCATACATTTTACTACTTTCCATAATGGAATCCCCATTTTGTTCAAAGGTAGCAGCAGCACAAAATATAATTCACTAATACTGACTTAATTTAATCAGCGATGAAGATTACATTACATAAAAAACTAATTTCATCACATGTGCTTTTACTTTTAGTAAGATAATTTATTATAGTAACTGAGCATTGTTGATTTGATGTTAGAAATCCTAGTACAGAAGATTCCAGTTAATTGATACACATCAGGACCAGTATATTTTGGCCAAATTAAATAGTTGTTCCAATTAAACAAAGTTCCATGAAAATAGTTTTAAAATGTATGAAAACGGTTTTAAAAGATATGACAAAGACAAACTACCATTTAACTGAGTAACAAATAATGTATCTAAATGAAAAACAGAACAAATTAGGTCACTATCTACACCACTGCGTTTTGATTAACTGCAAATAAACAAAGTCAGCAGTCATATAGCGTAAATAATGGACTGCCCTCATTCAATGCTTTCGACGACTGAATTGTCCAAATCTTCATTTTCATTGAAACATTCATGATTGCCAAAACCTTCCAAATTTTTCATAGTTCCTAACTTTAAATAGAAAAATAATTTCATTTTCACTCCCAGCTGTTTTCTTGATTAGCTTTTAATCCTTGTGGCAAATAACCGGATGCCCACTGTACTACATAATTGCTGGTTACACAAATTTATGCAATTTTCTGTACTAATTTTCTACTATAGACAGGTGAAGAATAAACAATATTAAATTAAAAGCCATAACTGGAAACAAAAATGATCAAAGTTTTCATTTCTATTTATGGAATACACAGTGGGATAAAGATTTTATCAATTCACATCACAGATACAAGTAAATTTACATGACAATATGTGTATTATGATTGCAAGCTAATATTAAAATATGCAAATACATTCTATCCATGTTGTTTTCAACAATACAAGCCAAAATATTTACAACAACAAAGTATTTCATTGTTCTATCATTCCATTATACTATTATAAATGGTCAATGAATTTGCATAAATATGGTCCCAAAATGACAAATACACAATCATCTATTTTTGCCTGAGGTATGAAATGTTGAACAGAAAATCCCAGGAACACACCTGATCATCTTAAACATTAGAATTAATAGACAGTTTTACACCTTGCCCCAACAGCTACATTTCCAAAGACATAGCGCTCATTCATTGATGCTGTGCCCAAAGCTTAGGCTCAAGTCCCAGAGTCTGGAACTGTTTGACTCAGCTTTGAAAGAACTCCCAAGTGTTATATGCAAATACACAAGATCATTTTGCACTCTAGTTCTACTGTAGAAATAGAAGGAATAAACCTAATAACTTTGGGAAAATTCAGTTGAGTACATGTGGCTTTGTCATTCAATTCTGTATTATGTAACAATTAGAGTACAATGCAGATAACTACAATAGCACAGTGCATTTGTACAAGTGTAAATTAAGATACTAACAGAAATACAAACTTAAATCTGTCACGAACAATCAATTTTCTGGTTCAACGATAGTTGAAGTGCCAATATATTATTGCTAAGTCACCAAATGCAGCTATGGTTATAATAAAATAACGAAGTTTATCAATGCTCAATATCAACAACTGCTATTTAGAGTTCGATGGCCATGTTTAAAATGTGTTGTTTTGGGGGGAAAATAGGATTGATTCCATTTCAAGCTTCAAAATGTAAGAACAAAATTCAAATTTTGTATTTCTTTTTGAACCTCAACCTTTCACTGCTGATGGATTATGTTCTTTTATCTTATTGGTTTCTTTCAGAAAAGACATGATAGATGTGTTTGGATTGAGAGATGTTATTCATCTGCAATAAACACCGAATTTCACACCCAATTCTAGTTCACAAATGCTTCTCTAAATCTACACAAGATCACAAACCAAAATTGCACAAAGCTACACGAATCGTAACTTCTTAAAATCTGTTAGGCATCTACAAGAATTATATTCTATCAAATGGTTGCTTCCATTTATGGTGAAATAAATTGTATGCAATTGCAACATTTCCCAAATTTAGTAACAAAGAAAAAAATAGGGATACAAGGGAAAAAAAACAAAATTTTGGGAATATATAGCAAGTGTTTTTTATTTATTTCTTACACAAACACACACCTTCATTCAATTTTTGGTGACTGTCAACTAAAATCAGGAACAGATTAATATAGATAATCCCATGTAAGCACTATCTCACAGTTCTATCAACTCAGCTTGTCATGCAAGACATTAAAAAAAGATATGTAAACATTTATAAATTTCATTTCTTCATTTTAATATATGATTGAACTCACAAATATTGATAGCAAAATGCACTGTGCATTTGAAAACTAACTGGTCATCTTTAGAGCTCAGGAGCCTTGCACTAACATACTAAATCACAGTAGATATGTTACATGTCTTCGCCTGACCATATGCTTTCTACAAAGATGAAATGGACAATTACTTTTATGCATGATTTAATGAAATGATTAATATCTAATTAAACCAATATTACGTAAACTACAAAAGTTGACACTTTAAACTGAACGCTTGTAACCAAACCCAGGTCTCCTCAGCAGCAAATCATAAATAATTTCTATTCATTCTGAAAACTCAATCAAATACAATCAAAATCTAGCAAACAAATTTTGCCAATATAGCATAAAATAAAAACAGCAGGCAACCTCTCAGGTAAATGCAGATTTGAATAAAATGGAACATTTTAATTTTACGTCGATAAATCAGACGAATCCTTCAAAATCATCTTACCCCAAAGTCGCAGCTGCGTTTGCCCCACTTTGTGGTGGTGTCGTTCTGAACAGATGGCCAGACACAAATGCACAAGGATAGAAGGAAAATATAATGTGGAGATAAATAGCGATTTTGTTTGTCCCATCCAGAATGATTAAAATGCTCTGATTGGACCAAACAGAATCATATGAGACAAGGTCCCAGCCATGTGACCCAATTTTTCCAAATCCTCCTTTTTTTTAACCTTTGACTATTACACATTGAATGCCTCATCATTTTGATGGTGCTAACAAAAAGGCTACTTCTCTGACCAACAGCGCTGCAGGCTTCTATCCTATGTCAGTAGCACCATATCACGGAGAGCATTTTGCAAGACCAAGTTAGCTTATTAGTTCCTAGTTAATCATGTAGAACAGCAACTTTAAGCCCCCACCCCAATGCACCATATAAGCTGCCTGTGCCTATCCCGTAGGTAATGCTTAATGTAATAGCCTTTAATATTTTCATAATGGATAGTTATCAAAATATAAAGACACCTTGCCAAATCCAAACCAGAAGGACTGGATTGCCCAAAGGCAATGCAAGTCTGCAAGTGTGAATGCAAGATTTTTTCTTGGGAGGAGTGGGCAAAGGAGAATGGAGAGAAGGGGGAAAATGAGCAAAATGCAAAGTAGACTCAAAATTTGCCATCTAACATCACCCTTCAAGCTAAATATCCCGAGAGCACTGCTAATGCTTCATTGGATTTGCTATCTTTTCATTTTCTGCATAAATGGAAGGCCTGCAAACAAATTTGATGTTAATTAAAGTATAACTACAGCATTATTTGCTCTTAATCTAATATTTTGTTTATCCAAACTTGAATTTTTGATTTGCATTTCAAAAGACTTATTAGGGAGTGCTCATATACAAAAAATGATTGAAGCTGTACAATAAGCTTTAATTTTCATTGGCGAATCAAAATAAGAGTTCAGACTCTTACTCCCACTTGTCACAGTGCGATTTTATTCAAATAGCATATCCTACAAGAATGGAACAAAATAGGGAAAAAATACATTGGACTAGGACTACATCGGTTTTTATTGTCCATTACCTATTGCCTAAACTGTAATCTAAAAAGCTTGGGGATAAATAGCAGCAGAAAGGCAGCTTCAGATAATGTACTGTTCTTTCGCTCTCAATAACTGAATTTTCTTGACATTCACTTCATTTTGTTCAGCCAATTCACAATTGCAAATGTCAATGGCCCATCTTTTGTTACTGAAGCAATTTAATATGCACTTATTGCAAATAAACCAGCAACTTAAAGAAAGTTGTTGAATCACAAGACCTTTCTGCCATGAAGAACACAGTATCTACTTAAATCACATTTTCACTGTATTTGTCTATGACTTAGTTAGAGACAGCATTTAACATGGAAGTACTTATTTGATGTGATTTGTATTACTGCAATATAATCTTCTCTGACCCCAAAAATGGAACAAAGTAGAGTCTCATTCTGTATATTTCTTTTATAAATGTAAGTGTCAATATTGTTCTGGTCACATCCACCTCCCCCAGAAGTTAGTTTCGAATTTATTTTACCTTATGGCTCTACATCTCACTTCCTTTAGCACTGCTGACAACTTTTCCAAAATTCATACTAAAACCTCATCAATTAAGATATCCATTGGTTCCATATGCCTTATTAGATTTGCATCACAATTAAATCATAGATCTAACAAAAAAAATTAGATACTTAAATACATAATGAAGTTCCTCTGGATACAAATTCTCAAAAAAGTTCTAAGAGCCCAAATTTGAGACTCATCAGAACCTTGCAAAAATCTGGATTTGATTGCAGATTAAACCACACAACGCTATGCAGCACATAACAGGAGAATGTCAAGTCCGAGCTATGGTACCAGTCCCTTTAAAATACTGCAGAATGATCAAATGTCCATCAGTGCCTCATCAATTCCAACCACAGTGCATGAGAGGCAGTATAACCGTATTATTATTTGTTTTTCTATTATGACATATGATATATTGCTAAGGCTGAAGCAGTGATAGTCAGGATTCCAATGGGATTTATTTTAATAGATGGTGACCTTGTAAGGGTTTATTGTTCCTTAGTTTAACTCCTACATTTATAATAATTGGGTAGGGATTAAATAAATGGACTCCCAATCTCCCAAATGCATAAGAAAAGCTTTAAAATGTTGCATTGTTTTGCTGCATTCACAAAACCAATATTTTTCCAACTTCAGCTTTGCAGCTACCCGTAGAATAGCCTTAAAACCAACTTGAGTATTAGAATAATGTACTGCAACTCAACCCAATACAATCTTTAATTCTGACTTGTCCACTTATTGCCATGTTCCTGTAACAAATAAAGTTGTATAAAAGGAGAAATCAGTTGCTGAATTAGAATATGGCTCTGAAGTACATCAAGGATTCAGCTTTAAAACTAAAGCAGAATCACTACTCCAGTACCAAATTGTCTAGAACAAAGCAAAGTAACCAATCATAAAAAGCATTATTCTGCCCTAATTAGAATTAATAATTTGCAACTAAAATATGCAAAGAATTTGGGTGCATTTTAAAATAAAAGCTTCAAGGAATTGTAAAGAGATCCCCAACTATGCACAAAAAAAAGAACATTTATTGGAAAAAAAAACACACTTTGGGGATTCTTTTTGCTGCTAATGCAATCCTGAAATACCATTCTACATAGAAGCCAACCTGCATAAATCAAGATCCACAGGAAACTGAGATGAGTAACTCAGAGCATAGTTAGCAAAAGATATAGAGTTAAAATGTTCTGTACTTCAAACTTCCTAAAATTTTGAGGGCTTTTACATGAACATTTTGAATCACTGGATATCTAGTGAAGCAGCCTCTAAAGTAGTCTATTGCCAATGCTCAGTTGCTATTGTTACCACCTCCAAATTCTCATTTGCAGACCAGGGCAAGAAAGCCAACATCTTCGAACTCACCAGCACTTTCACAGCATTCAAAGAAGAATATAACCCTTCATGTAGGTCCATATCTGTTTTTGTTAATGTGGAACATTTATTTTACTTGGCCTTAAACACAACATTTATTGTTTGGGTAAACAAAAGCAATGATCATCGTGAAAGTTATTGACTTTACAAATGAAAGTCAATCAGAAAACTAAAGAACTACAGAATGCCACCTTTTGTTCACAAGACACAATAAAAATTTGCTTGAAGTAAGAGCTATTGACCTAAATAATATTATGTAGCCATGTGGCAGATCATGTTTGTGTTAGGTTCTGTGAAAATGCTGAGTAATCACCCCCACATTGCTTTTGATTGGAATATATATCCACTTCCTTTATTTTGCTCAAAAACTCTTCACATTTTAATTATAATTCTGAGGACAGATTAAAAATGTGCTTACTACATACAATCAGATTCAGGTCATTAATACAATTCAAAAACAGCAAAAACAAAGACTTACATCAGGAACAACCACTACATAAAAACTGAAAAATTGTATAGGATCTTGGAAGAGACAGCATTAATAAAAAGCAGAAACTTGTTATACTACATAAGAGCTTGAAGGAGATCCAAAAACTGCTCAGAGTTAGGTAAACAAAAAATACTATTCATTCTACTGATAGCTCTGTGATTTTAAAGTTCTAGTAACCAATACCAAATGCATTCAATGTCACTTCAAAATAATAAGTTAAATATCTTCTAATGCTTCCCACAGTACATTACAGAATATTCATCTTATTGGGGACAATATAATGTAACAACAGCACAATGACATTGCTCTCTTCCCTCCAAAGCAATGGTTCAGATACTCAAGGGGGAAAAAAAAATCAAATTCGTAATAATGATCCAGGTAACAAAGTTAACAGAGCAATCTAAATGAATCCAGTCCCATACAAGTGGTTACTAGACCTACACTTTGAGATACAAAGAAAGAAAAAATAGCTGGGATCATAGTTAGTTTTGTCCCTTTAGTGATACGCAGTTTAAGTTTTACAGTATTCACTGGTTCAAGAATAGTCTCCATCAACTGACCTCAAAATTCTTCTACTTTTTTCTAATCATAGTATATAGTGCAGAGACCAAATATAACTGTCATTTGGTGCACTGGTAAACACAGATTTAAGAGAGCAAGTTGGAATTAAACTGAAATTAGTAAATAACTCACCTCAAGACTGGGGATAAGTCAGCAGATGTGCAACCTTCTAATGAAGGGTCTTTGACCTGAAATGTAAACTGTATACCTTTCCATAAATGCTAAATGAACTATTCAGTGCTTTCATCATTGCTTTTATTTCAGCATTCCATCATCTGCAGTTTTAAAAAATATTTTCTATCACTCTTGCTCTCATCCCTCTATATTTATACATGCATATTGCCCTTAGCAAGGACACAACATTCACATTGAGGCTTGTCAGTACATTACATGATGTAACTACCTTTGATTAATTGTACCAGAAGGGCGTGAAGATGTACTACATTCAATCCAGGTTGAGAAAATTAACAAATGGATAAAGCCTGCATGTCCTCAGGATATAGAACACATCATGTTAATCAATACTATTAACTTTTTAAATTCACCTTCATCTTTCAAATGAGCAAAAAGGTCAAATGTACATTGAAACTCAGTATACACATGGGTAATGTGATGAATACTGGACACTAAAGGATTGGGAAGTTTTTAAAAACCTACAGAGAATAAGATAAAATATGAAAGCAAGCTAGCAAATAATATCAAAGTAGATAGCAAAAGTTTTTTCAAGTATGTTAAAAAATAAAAGAGATAAAAAAAATGAGAGTGGATATAGGACCGCTAGAAAACGAGGCAGGAGATAGACTAACTGGGGACAAGGAGATGGCTAATGAATTAAGTAAGTATTCTGCATCAGCCTTCACTGTGGAGGACACTAGCAGTATGCCTGACGTTGTCGTGTGTGAAGGAAGAGAAGTAAGTGCAGTTACTATTACAAGGGAGAAGGTGCTCAAAAAGTTGAAAGGCCTTAAGGTACACAAGTCACCTGGACAAATTGAACTGCACCCTAACATTCTGAAAGAGGTCGCGTTAGAGATTGTTGAGGCATTAGAAATGATCTTTCAGAAATCACTGGACTCTGGCATGGTGCCAGAAGACTGGAAAACTGCAAATATCACTCCACTCTTTAAGAAAATGAGGAAAGCAGCAGAAAGGAAACTATAGACCAATTAGGCTGACCTCAGTGGTTGGGAAGATATTAAAGAGTCAATTGTTAAGGATGAGGTGATGGAAACTTGGTGATACAAGACAGGATAAGACAAAGTCAGCATGGTCTCCTTAAGGGAAAATCCTGCCTGACAAACCTGTTGGATTTCTTTGAGGAGATTAGAAGTAGGATAGATAAGGGGGATGCAGTGCATATTTAGACTTTCAGAAGGCCTTTGACAAGGTGTCATATGAGGCTGCTTACCAAGTTAACAGCCCATGGTATTGCAGTTAAATTACCAACATAGAGTATTGGCTGACTGGTAGGAAACAGTGAGTGGGAATAAAAGGATCCATTGGCTGTCAATGACTAGTGGTTTTTCGCAAGGGGTCAGTGTTGGGACTGCTTCTTTTTAAGTGTAACACCCTGGGAAAGGTTTCACTGTTAATGTAATGGTTTCTCTGTAGCAGCAGTGTTTGGCTTATGACTGGAGATAAATTGGGCTTTGAATGTGCAAAGTCCAATGAGGGGAGGTTCTTCTTTCTTGTGTACCCGAGAGAGAGGTATTCGCGGACTTTTGTTTGGCGGAAGATAGAGAGAGAGAGAGAGAGAGAGAGAGAAGATGCCAGCACAGAGGCCGTAAGGCTACAGGACTGAGTGGATTTGGAATAGGGTAAGGAGTCGACAATTCCCGGGGGGGGGGGGGAGAAGAACCCTGAGCTGCAACGTGCACATTAAAATGTTTCACTGAAATGACCACTTTTCTTTTTGTTTACTTTAGTAACCCTCTAGTCAAATTAAGAATTATAAAGATAAATTGTTTAATCGCAAATGGTGGTCCAGTTTCTTATTTCGTGGTACGGATTTGTAACAGGAAAACGTCATGCAGCATCCACAAAAACAAGATTTCATGAGTCTGGCAGGCCAGGGAGTGTCTTTCACTAGACTAATCCAGCCTGCCAAACTTAAAGCTACATACACTATATGATGGAATAGGTGGCTTTGTTTCCAAGTTTGCAGATGATACGAAGATTGGTGGAGGGGCAGGTAGTGTTGAGGAAATAGATAGGATGCAGAAGGACTAAAGAGAAATTAGGAGAATGGGCAAGAAAGTGGCTAATGAAATAAAATGTTGGAAAATGCATGGCCACGCACTTTGGTAGTAGAAATAAATGTGTGGACTATTTTCTAAATGTAGAAAACCTACAAATCTGAGATGCAGAGGGACTTGGGAATCCTTGTGCAGATCACCTTGTTAACTTGCAGGTTGAGTCGGTGGTGAGGAGGGCAAATATCATGTTAGCATTCATTAGATCTAAAATACAAGAGCAAGGATATGATGCTGAGGCTTTATAAAGGCAACAGTAAGGCCTCACCTTGAGTATTGTGAACAGTTCCGGGCCCTAGAGGAGGTTCACAAGGATGATTCCAGGAATGAAAGGGTTATCATACGAAGAATGTTTGATGGCTCTGGGTCTGTACCGATGGAATTCAGAGGACGGGCGTGGGGGGGGGTGGGGGGGAAGACAATCTCATTGAAACCTTTCAAATGTTGAAAGGCCTAGACAGCGTAGATGTGGAAAGGAGGATGTGGTGGGAGTCTAAGACAAGAGGGTACAGCCTCAGGATAGAGGGGCACTGTTTCAAAACAGAGATGCAGAGAAATATCTTTAGCCAAAGAGTGGTGAATTTGTGGAATTTGTTGCCATATGCAGCTGTGGAGGTCAGGTTTTGGTGTATTTATCCCACATGGAGATTGATAGGTTCTTGATTGGACATGGATTCAAAGGTTATGGGGAGAAGGCTGGGAACTGGGGTTGAGGAGGAGATAAAAAAAATTATCAGCCATGATTGAATGGCAGAGCAGACTCGAAAGGCCAGATGTCCTAATTCTTCTCCTATGTCTTATGGTCTAATATGCATTGCTTTTAAGCCAAGATTCAAAACTTACTTAAATTGCATGTCATCACCTGCCAAATGAAGAAACGACATACCAATGGATAGTAAATAAAGTTCAAAAGCCAAATTAAAAACAAGCCTCACTACTTTAACCTAAAACTTTAGAAAGAAACTATTAGTTAACAGTATTATCAATAACAATAAATATATACAGAGCTGTGCCTATTTGGTCAAGAGACATCCTTCAAATGAGGCAGTGCTGAAGTATTTATTTCCACAAACTATGTACAAGTGCCATTTTAAATTTATAATTGCTCATTTAAATTGCTAGCAATAAATTCCTTACTTCAAAGCAGTTATAACAAATTTGTCACAAATAACAGAAAATCTGCAGATGCTAGAAATCCAAGCAATACACACAGAATGCTGGAAGAACTCAGCAGGCCGGGCAACATCTATGGAAAAGGAGTTCAGCTGATGTTTTAAGCCCTTCATCAGTTCCTCCAGCAATCTGTGTGTGCAATAAGGAATCAGTCAGATTAGTTGGTTGGCATCCATCTATCTCAAAGGACAATGGGAGATGATGATTATCCACAAGCCTGGGCAGAAGGTATGGAGATCCTGAGATGCCCAGTCATCAAGATCCCCCTCAGAGCCTCACCAGTGTAGGTCGCCAGACCTTCTCCCATCCCTTGTAGTTCAGCCTGAGTCCAAAAGGAGTTCAGTTTCCATGTGTTGCCAGCAAGGATGCACTACACGAGGCTTGCTGTAGGAGAGGCTATGTATCGGCAGGGAGAGACTCACACATTCAGCTCTCCTTTTCCAAAGACTGCTAGCCAATTGGATTAGCCATCGCCCTAACATGCATTTCTTCTTCAAGTGACTGTTCAAAAACATTGACTTTTCTCTGATAAAGTATTTAACTTTTCAAATCCAAGTCTGCTGTGTTTTTACCATGTTATCTTTTAAATTTCTGAAAGTTGACAAACTTGGGAAGGAAGTACCAGCTTCACATGAAACTAATTTGCAATGGTCAAATTTAGTTCATTCAATTCCTTTTCTTGGGATCCAGCACCAATGTTATTTTCCCCAATTTACCTGCATATTGAAATTCCCCATGAATGTTAAGACTGTTCTTTTTACATACCTTTTCTATCTCACATTGTAATTTGTACTCCATATCCTAGCTACAGTTCAGAAGTCTGGTCCTATGTCACCTCTAAGAACTAGATATAATTTTTTTTGTTAACCAACAGAGCCGTCCCACTCTCTGTGCCTACCTATCTTGTTCATACAATACGTATGCATGGACGTTCAGCTCCCAACTATGATCTTCATTTAGCCATGACTCAGTGATGCCCACAACCTCATAACTGCAAATTTCTAGCTGTGCTACAAGATCATCTACCTTATGCTGTATACTGTATGCATTCAAAAATAACCCCTTCAGGTCTGTATTCGTCACCCTTTTCAATTTTGCCCCATTTACTGGAAGTTAAGTTTTTAACCCTTTCTAAACTTTGTCTTTTTATTTATTCTGGAGACTTTAGTAAACTCTCCTGTATTCTCCTTCCCTTTATTTTATCATCACTTTTCAAAACTGCTGAACCTACCATGCTGGTTAAAGACAATCTTCAACCCACCCCACTCACTGCAATTTTGCCCTATCAACTGCCCACCCTTCCTCAGTCTCACTACACTCTGCTTCTACTTATATACCAACTGCCCCATCCTCTGCCAACATGGGGTCCATGGACCCCTCAGTTAATGGCAAGGCTCCATGTTGGCAAAGGTTGAGAACCCTTGGTTTAAACCCTCCCAATGCTCTCACATGCTTGCCGACAAGGATATTGGTCTCCCTCAGGTTCAGGTGTAACCCATCCTTTTTGTACAAGTCATACCTTTCCCAGAATAGATCTCAATGACCCAGAAACCCTGTCCCCTCCACCAATTCATCAACCATGCACTCGTATGCCAAATCATCCTATTCTTACCCTCACTAACATGTGGCACAGGCAATAATCTATAGATCAATACTTCTGAGTTTCCACTTCACATTTCTACCTAGCTTCCTATAATTTTTTTGTCAGCACCTCACCCTTTTCGTAATATGCTGTTGATACCAACATATACCACAACTTCCAACTGTTCACTATCCCCTTTTAGAAGGCTATGGACCCAATCTCTTTGTTTTTAAAAAAAAACCTTTATTTATATTGTTTTGCCAATAACAGAACAAACAGGATTAAAACAAACAGACATGGTCATAGGTGAAGTAAAATCTATATCTTATAATAGAAAAAATGAATAGAGAAAATAGGTTACATTGCTGTATCAAGGTTAACCAAACTCTTATGTCCATAATTGTCCTTCAAAGTCTCAGGAGACCTTAAGATTCAGGACTTTAAAGACCATTCTGCAGGTTCCCTCATAGGAAGAAATAAAATACAGTTCTTCAAATCAAATAAATGTACAGTGAAGAAGTTATTTCAGGTTCAAATAAAATGTCCAATTTTCCCAGTATCTTTCAAAGTTTTTAGTGGCATGTCTCAGAGAGAAAGTCAAACGTTCCATAACATAAATTTCTTGAACTACTTCTATCCATTCCAGGACTGTAGGAGACTCTTTGCTTAGCCATTTCCTGGTAATCACTTTCTTACTGGCTGCTGGCAGCATTTGTAACAAATATCTTTCATGCTTTTTGAGCCCGTTTGGTACATTACCCAAATAAATAATGTTAAAGTCAAAATTAATCTCTTGGCTGATTATTGACCTATCTCTGTTACCACATCTAACCAATATGACAAAATCTTTGGACACTCCCAGAAAATATGAAAATGATCAGCGAACATTATTACCACACATTCTCCAACATTGATCTTGTTCAGGTCTGTTACTTTGTAACTTGTTTATTTTTGGTCTTATGAAAAATCTTAAGGTATTCTTCCAGGTGAATTCCCTCCACAGACCTGAGCTTGAAGTATTCAAATGTGTTCTGCATACGTTTAACTGATCATCTTCTGTCAATTTTATGTTGGCTTCTTTCTCCAATTTTGATTTAACATACATTGTGGAGAGACCCTTGTTAGATTGTAAAATCGAATAAATCGAGGTTATCAGTTTCTTTTTAATATTACCTTTATACACATCAATGAATATGTTAATCAGACCTAATTTCTCTCCAATAGTTTTAATATTTTTATTAAAATATTGTCTTAGTTGAAGATATCTAAAGAAGTTTTGTTTCTCTAAGTGATATGTTTCTGTGAGTTGTTGAAAGGACTCAGACCCTTAATGGAGGATATTGTACAGTATGAGGTGATTCCCTTTCTAATCCAATGTGTAAATCTACCATCCAATTGTGCTGGAAGGAATTCTGTGTCATGTACCACCCAATGTAGAATTCTTACATTTCTTTCGAATTTTGGGTCTTTAAATTCTTTATACCAGATGTTCAGAGGGACTTGTGTCCACTTAGTCCATTCATTTAAATGCTTCTTTTGGAGTGTTTTATCCCCCAAGATTGGAGAGGGATATTTATTAGACTTCGTTCTAAATCCTTCCAGCTTGTCTCACAATTAGGGTCACACCAACAGACCAGACTGTGCAGCTGTGCTGCTTTATAATAGTCTTCAAAGCAAGGCACAGCAAATCCACCTTTATCCTTAGGCAGCTGTAATGTCTGAAATCTAATTCTTGGTTTCGGTTTTCTCCAAATAAATGTTGAAATCATTCCTTTCCACTCATTAAATTGCTTAAATGGTACTTCAACAGACAATGATTAAAAAAGAAAGAGCAATCTAGGTAAGAATCTTTATGGCTTCTATTCGACTATTCATATTGATTGGCAGCAATGACCATCTATTTAAGTCTGCCTTAATACCAGCTGTTATGGGAATATAATTATGTTCGTAGATAGTAGACCAAGTCTTCAGGTATTTGCACTCACAGGTATTTAATAATATTACCTTTCCATTTGAATTTACTCATTCTGTAAATGTTTACTTGTGGTTCATAATTAAAACTTAAAGTTTGGGTTTTACATAAATTTAACTTATAGCCAGAGTAGGAACCGAATTCTTTCGGCAGGGATAATAATTCAGGCAAACCTGCATTAGGACTGGTAAGAGTCACGAAAATGTCATCCGCATACAGACAAATCTTATACTCTGTATCTCATAACAGTACACCTGTTATGATCTTGTCTTCTCTAATTGCCTGGGCCAATGGCTCGATAAAAAGAGTGAAAAGCGTAGGGCTTGGGGTGGGGGGACACCCCTGTCGACATCCCCTTTCAAGAAATGTTATTTTTAGATAAATTCCCATTTATTTTAATTCTGGCTGTAGGGGAAGAATATAAAGATTTCAGACATCCAATTACATGATTATTAAAGCCAAACCGCACAAGTACCAAGTAGAGATATTCCCATCGTACCGAGTCAAAGGCCTTTTCAGCACCAAGGCTAATATGGTCAATGAGATGAAGGGCCTGTCTCACATTGTCCTGGATTTGCCTACTTTTTACAAAACTTGTTTGATCTGTGTCAAATAGACCTGGAATTATATTTTCCCAATCTTTTTACTAATATTGATTCAAATAATCTATTATCTATGTTTAGAACAGATATGGGCCTATAGAAACTGCATTCAGTCCGATCCTTACCACTTTTAGGAACTACTAAAATTATTGCTTGATTCCAGGACAACAGAGTCTCCCCTCCCCTGAGAACATAATTAAAACATTTCTTAAGTATTGGTATTATTATCTCTCTGAAAGTTTTGTACCATTCCGCTGGACAGCCATCAGCACCTGAGACTTTATTTGTTTTTAATGCTGATATAGCCTTACCTATTTCTTCTTTTGTTATCTCCTGAGTTGTTAGATTACTTTGCTCTGTTCCTACAGATGGTACATCTAAGGATGTTAAGAAATTAGATATGTCTGCTAACTCTGCTGCTTTGGGTTGAGCATATAACATTGTGTAGTACGTTTCGAAAGATTTTTTGAATGTCTTCCAATTTGTGAAGCATCTTATTAGTCTGGATGTCTTTCACCCTATGTATAGATCTCTCAGCCTGTTGTTTACATACTCTCCATGCAAGTAATTTCTTAGATTTGGGACTATTCTCATAGAAATTTTGTTTAACAAACTTAGCTTTCTTCTCAACTTCACTTTCATAAGTATTATTTAGAGTTCACTTTGTATCCAAAATTTGAGTAAAAACATTACTGTCATTGTACTCCATATGCTTACTCTCCAAAAATTGTAATTTTTCAACAAGATCCTTGATTTGTTTCTCTTTTTCCTTTTTCTTCTGAGCTGGCTACTTTATGAGTTTACCCCTAATAACAACTTTTGCAGCATCCCAGAGTGCTGGGGAACACTGTTCCATTAAATATCATATAATCTTCAAATTCTTTCTTTAGGTATTTTAAACATAGGGTATCATTCAAAAGACTGGTATTAAGTCTCCACAAGGTATCTTCAGGTTTGTTGTCTAAATGTAATGTTAAGTAAACCCCTGCATGGTCAGAGATGTCTCTTACCCCATATCACATTTTATAATCCTGTCTCTCTGAATTAAACATAAAAAAAATCTATTCTCGAGTACATGGAGTGGGGGTGAGAAAAAAAGGTGAACCATTTATCAAGTGGGTGTAACTCTCTCCATATATCTATCATGCCTATTTCTTTGAGCAGTTTCTTGACATGTAACGTTTCCAGGTTTATCTTTTTTGTTCTATTTGAGGAGTCCAGGGAAGGATGTAATTGAATATTCCAGTTTCCCACACTAGATGTTTCCATAGATATCATATTAAAAACCTTCTTAATCAGCTGTTTATCATTTCCTGGTGGTCTGTAAATATTCAGTAATGTAATTTCTTTATGATGCATAAAACCCTTCACCAGTAAATAACGCCCTTCTTTGTCTGTAATCTGCAAGGAAAACTGGAAATTTACTTTGAGATTAATATTGCAACTCCCGCTGTTTCCCCTCTCAGAAGAGTAATAACAATTTTTAAATTTCATTTTGCGCAACAATCTATGAAAGGCGAGCTTCTTGCCAAAAAATTATACCTTGCTTTTCTCTCTTCATTTTAGCTATAGCATTACTCCTTTTGATTAGGTTCTGTAACCCATTCATATTAAGGGTGATTACTCTGTATTCTTGATATGGCATTCCACACCAATAAAAAAGGGTTTATATAAATAGTTCATTATCCCTAGATGACCTAAACAAATGAACTTCTGTCTGAGCAACAACTAACATTTAACACATAAACAACAAATATAACATCTGTGACTTCCATCTTCAAAGTTTAAACTAAACTTCTATGTTGGGGGGGGGGGGGGAAGAGCCCTTAAATCTGAAGAGGCCCCTCCTAATGCAGGTTGAAGCCTCTGAATAATTGAAATCAGGACAGTGCACAAAAAAAAAATCAAATATCAGCTCCCAGGTTTGCGGTCAGTTAAAGTAATATGAACTTACAGAGGAAAAATTGTTTATGGTCTATTTTTAAGTTCTCACTACAAAGTCAGTTATAGTTTGGTGTTAGGATACATGTGATTTTACCGAACTGGCTGAAAGATATTTTACCACTATACTTTTGAGAGCTCTCATGCAGTATCTTTGTTGAGTTGAAATTCCTTTAGCTTATCCTGGATGTGTTTCAAATGTGTTTCTCAGTCCCAACGGGATTTTGTACCAGCTGTCTCCGAAGAAAGTCGTCTCAGTTTCACCATAGCTGTGCCTTCTGCGGGGGCCACGATTCCGGGACAGTCTGTGAAAAATCCCGTTATTCAGGTCTTCCATCGCCTCCGATGCATTATTGTAGATGACTTGTCCAGTGTCAAAAAACACTCTCAAGTTTGGCCGGGTCGAGTCTGGAACCGGAGCCCCTTTTAAGTGTCTTTCTGATGGTGGAGTAAGCTTTTCTTTTCATAAGTATTTTGGTCAGACAGTTTTGATCAAAAAATACTCTTTTCCCTTTGTAATAAATCTCTCGTTTTTTTCAAGCAGAGCGAAGCACCAACTCTTTAATTTTATACTCCAGAAAGTAGATGACCACGGACCTTGGGATGGAGCCTTGTGGTGGTTTGGATCCAAGAGATTGATGGCAGCATGTATGCCGAAGGCAGCATCGGGAAGGGACAACTCTGTTTTAATAAAATTTTCCAGAATTTCCTGTATGTTGTCTCCTTCCGCCCCCTCGGAAATTCCATGGATACATGTTATTCCTGCATGAACACGCCTCTAGGTCCGTTAGTCGAATTTGAATGATCTCCTGAAGTTCCAGTGTGTGGGAAAGAACCTCCCTGGCTTCAGCATTCCATTCCTCCATATCCTCAACTCTGCTTGTTATTTCTTTTAAATCACCAACAACAGCATTCAGCTTCTGGTTAATTTCTTCTCAGAAATCCACCAGTTCCTCCTTTAGAAAACCCAAGGTATCACTCAGTTCTTCTTTCATGTCCGAATGAAGCATCTGTATTTCGACCACGATGTTAGCATGAACAGCCTATATATCCTCGTGTTCAGCTTGGATGCTAGCGTCGTTTTCAGTGCCATCACTGTCAGTTGGTACTTTATTACTTGTCTTTGGGTTTTGTTGCAGTTTTCCTGCTCTTTCTTTTGTTTCCCCCTTTTCATGCTACAAGACCCATTTTTCTATTTAAATAACTATTTCTTATTTAGGGGGAAATTAAAACCATCTGGGAGCCCTTACTGATTATGCTGCTGGCTGTATCTGTGCCATACTGGAAGTCCCCTGTGGACCCAATCGGAGTCATCTCGACCCTGGCACCTAGGAAGGTACATACCATCTGAGTGTCCCACCATCACTCTCACAAATAACACTGAAAGTTAATGACATAAAGCTAATAAAAATGCAGCTTTTTATCTTATTTTGAGCATGCAAATGTTACGAGATTGCCTTCATGTATAATATTTAATTATTGAATGAAGATAGATTTTAAGGATGCGAAATGGAGATCACAATCCAAAAGTACAGTAGATTTTTTTCACCTTAAACTCACTTCATGTGCATTACAACAGTGACTATACTTCAAACATACTTATTTAGCAGCACCGTACTTTAGGACACAACAGTGAGTAAAGTGCTGTATAAAGAAATTAAAATTCTTTGTCTAAGTATCTTGAGAAATATCAGCCTCAGCTTTTCTAGTTGTTTGTTCTCAAAACAAGAATTTTTAAGCAAGCAAATGCACGGTCTCAACCAGAAATCTGCTGCATGGGTTACTTCCTCAACCTTGAACTGCAACATTGCCACCTTGCATCTGATTATAAGACCATAAGATCATAAGATATAGCAGCAAAAGTAAGCCATTCAGCACATCGCATCTACTCCATCACTCAAACATGGACTGATTCAATTCTTCCAGTCATCTCCCTATACCCTGCCTTCTTGATACCCTGGCTAATCAAGAAACTATCTTTGCCTTGAATGCGCCCATTGACTTGGCCTCCACAGCCACTTGGGGCAACAAATTCCACAGATTTGCCACCCTCTGACTAAAGTAATTTCTCCGCACCTCTGTTCAAAAAGGACGCCCTTCAATCCTGAAGTCATGCCCTCTTGTCCTAGACTCCCCTACCATGGGAAATAACTTTGCCATATCTAATCTGTTCAGGCCTTTTAACATTTGGAATGCTTCTACGAGATACCCCATTATAAAGTATAAAGCATACTAACTATGACAATACAGACCTCTTAATACCATGACCACATCCTCCAACTCAAGGCGTATTTCTGTTTTCCTACTCTCTCCCTAGTTATTTTCTTGCTTTTAATGTAACACATTGGAACTCTTTAATGCTAATTGCCAAGGACATTTCATGGCCCCTTTTGGTCTTCCTAACCTTCTGCTTGAACTCATTCCTGCTATTTTTATATTCCTTAAAAGCCCTGACTGATTTCAACTTCATTAACATCACATATGCTTTCTTTTTCCATCTGACTAAATTCATAACCTTTCATCACCCTAACCTGCCATCCTCATCCTTCACCCTTACTGGAACCCGACCTCTGGTGTAATGGTCTTCAGACAACTTCCATGTCATATGTGTACTTGACAACCCCTTAAGAGATCATACTCAACTTGAGTCATCACACTACCACTACTAGCCTAATAACAGCTACTCCCAATTAATTCCCCATAGCTCCTGTCTAATAACATCATAATTTGTCCTCTCCCAATTTAGTACTTCCCCTACAGGTCCAGACTTATTTGGAGGCCTGGGCCAACCACAGATGTTGCATCCCAGATGTCTATGTGATACACAAGCCAGGGTAGTACAATATGGAGAGCAAACTGCTGCCCATGTAGCAGGCTCCACCTCTCCATGCAGGTGATGAATCCGAAGGAATGCAGAGACTGATATAGTTTGGCACCAGCACATTACAGGAGATGCCATTGTTGAACTCAACATAGGACTGCCTTAGGGACTCCTGTTCCAGATTGTTCCTCTGTTTACTCCCTATGGAGAAGGCCTCGGGAGTATAGCTGCAAGTCAGTGAAGGTTTAATTTCAGAGCTCTAATTTCCAAGATGAACTGCCAACCATGGTGGATGAGCCCCATCTGCCCAAAGCGACCTG
Organism: Hypanus sabinus; assembly: GCF_030144855.1. Taxonomy (NCBI): domain Eukaryota; kingdom Metazoa; phylum Chordata; class Chondrichthyes; order Myliobatiformes; family Dasyatidae; genus Hypanus; species Hypanus sabinus. The sequence continues at coordinate 61,660,783 of NC_082709.1, read as the reverse complement.
TTTTATGGTGCCAGTAATCTGGTTTTGCCCTTTTACAGTTCAGTAGAAACAGTTCCGCTGGGCTTAGTAGTTTTACCATATGTACAGGCCAGAAGTTCGACTTTGTTGTCAGAGGCTACTTGAGATCCACGCAATTGGGAGTTAGTGGGAGCTTACCCCCACCTCCACCACCACCCGTGGTTATAACTTTAAAGAACCAGGTCCAGACTTAAATAATATTCCATCCAAGAAATATTACACAAACCAAGAGCTCATGACAATGTAATTACACATGGCTGATCTCAAGACAGAAAGAGACAAATTAACTTTGCTCTTCATTTCTTCCTTCTCTCAACCTCCCCATCAAAAAATTCTTACTGCAGGGTGAAATAGACAATTTGTTGCTCACTTGTTTATGTATTGCAGTGTCCAATAAATGTATACTAGGCCACGTTCTATTTGTAGTTAAAAAATCTTACTCAATTCCATGTGTAGTGAACAAGTAATGCTGCTTAGATCAGAACAAAATTCTTTTTAGGTATCAGATTGGAAAATGTGAAATCCATTGCCTGAAAATATCTAAAGCAATGACTGCATGGAGGGTGAGGGACTGGGTGAAATTAGAAACAACTTGACTTGAACAGATGTGACTAAAAAACAGTCAAGTTGTATTGGTGTCTGCAAAAGACCGCAACAACATAATCCCCATCTTGTGATTTAACCACCATTCATTGATCCAATAATAAACATTTGTGAATGGTCGAAGCTTTATCATGTTACAACTAGACATATCTGGTCTCAAAAAAATGGATCATTATTTTAGGTCCTATTAAAATATCAGGTAGCTTCCTTACAATTTACTTTCAGCAACATTTTCTTGTCCCATCTCCACCTAATCAAGTCAGCACACTTAAGTGCATCATTTTAAACTTGCAGTCCACATCTAGCAGGTATGTTGCTTTTTTGCGATAAGGTGTAAACATAGGTGCATGTTTGATTCTCACTGATTCTTACCTTAACTTTACTGAGGTTGTGGTCAACTATTTCTGACAGCATTGAAGAATTGACTATACCTTGGGAGGGAGGAAAAAGGGGGAAAAACATTTTTAAATTCAAGATTCTTTACTATCATTTCCTGTATACACATGTAAAGGGGAATGAAACTGTTACTGCAGATCTGATGCAGCACTAAAAACCTAAAAGATAAAGAACACAATAATAAAAAAATAATAAATACTTAAGACAGCTTAAATACATAGATTACACATACACACAAACACACATTCTCTGACAGTAGAGGTGTTGATAAGTTTACTTGACTGTATAGGATGTGTTCTGGAAACATGAGAGGTTGTGCATGATGTGCAGTCCCACAAGTTTGAAAATGCTTGCATTTTCCACTGCTGTAAAGATGAGTGATTCGAGTTCTCCTGAAGTCTATCTCCTTTGTCTTGCTGAAAAGGAAGTTATCTGCCTGGCACCTGGCCTCAAGTTCTTCCACCTCCTGCGGTATGAACTAATAACTGGCTGTACACTGGGTTATAGATTTACTTAAGGCTTAAAAAAAAGCAAACAGGCTTGTGGCAGTTATCCACATTTATGACTAAAACAGATTAGTTTTTACCTGTAGAAGCAAAACACATTCAAATGAAGGCGCAATCTTCTATGAAAGTTAGCACAATAGCTTCATTTCAAAGCTTTTACTACAGCTCATTAAAGCCTAACTTGAGATTTTCCAAAAGTACTGCAAATTTACAACAAAACAAAAATTAGGTAACAAATTTCTATTCTCTTAACAACTGTTAAGTAAAGTCTCAAGTCAAAAATGTAGCTCTTTTTTTGTCCCGTTTCAGAGTAATGAAAATAGCAGCACACCATCTCAACAGCAATAAAATGTAGGGAAATACAATGTAGGAAAAAAAATGGATGATGGATACTTACAAGAGCCATCTTAGACTTCAAATTTCCAAGCACCCTCAGAATGTTTTGTTAATGTGTAAAATTATATCAGTAAGCAAATTAAAAAACAGTTGCAATATCAATTTCATGATTTGTTTTCATTTTATCTAATAATAGCTTAATCATGATAACATGCTTATTGTCTGGTCAGCATGGACAGGACAGACTGATGGGCCTGCTGCTGTGCCAGTTTGACTGACTTTCTAAAACTCGTACATATACACTGGTCTCCAAAGATAGAAAAATGCAGGAAGATTTTAATGTTATTTGCCAGCATTGTATTTTATTGTATCAGTGTTGGCTATCTCCTAGTCAGAAAAAAAATCATTAATTTCAACCTGCCTTTAAGTCAACTTCCAACATGTTGTTCCTATAGCCCTTCAAAATAATTTTCTTACTTATTTTCAACTCTAATGCCTGTTACATTCCTTTGAATGTGATTTACAAAGTCTAGGAATTCTAGGTTGTGTTCCACCTAAACGCTGATCATTTTCTAGGTTTCTGAGTGGCCCAACCATCTTCTTCAGCTATCATTTGAGTCTCGTATTTACTCTTCGTCTATTTTATTCTAAGTCAACCACTTTGCCTACATGCACTTTGGTCTCAATTTAACTTTCATGTTTCTTCACATTCTCCATGTTCTTTGCCATCTGAAAAACTGTCAATATATATGATACTATACCCAGCCTATATATTTCCACTTCAAAGAGCACTAGTTGTTTCACTAAGGCTTTACTTGCCAATCTTAGACTAAACTTTCCTTAAACCCACTAAAATCATCAGGCCTTATTTAATTAGAAATATGTGTACTTCTTTTAATCAATATTGGCACACATTTAAGCCACTAAGTACAACCTTGGGATTAACCATGGGAAATATATGAAATTTAACTTTCTTTTACAAAACCTGTCAGCCTTGTTATACATAAATTGAACATGAATCAACACATTTCAGTAGAAAGCTGGAACTTCTACTGACAAGAGAATGTGCTTCATTTGCAAATAATTTAGACGACAAAAATATGGAAATGACAGTTGTTGCTTGAACATGGAGTTAGAAGATTGTTCTGGAGGGTGGAAGTTATTAATAATAAAGTAGAAATGATGACTGCCACTGCACAAACCAGATTTTTACCCACAATAACTTAAATCTGGTGAAAATTCAGCGATTGCAAAAAGGCAAATTTTAAGGTCAAGTTTCAACAAAGCTAAAGAATGGAAATTACATTTTTTTTTTTAAAAGGGAAAGAGAAATGAATCATTTCCAAACTAGATAAGAAATGAAGGTCGTGGCTTGGACATGAGTAAAGGATACTGCAAGAATACAGGACTGTTATGCTAAAATACTGAATCCTGTATAATGTTCAAGAACACTACTGAGTAATCCTTCTGCCTGATTGTTTTTATAATTACAACCAAATTTCTGATAAAACATGCAAATCTGATGAAAAAAATTCAAAATATGTTGAGGGGAACTTCCAATTACTTACTTCTCCAAAATGAAAATTCCACTCTCAGACACTGCTCTACATTCATTTCAAGAATAATGAGAATTCATGGTAAACAACAATTGTGTTATGATAATGTTCACTTCATGAATTGGTATTTCACATATGTGACAAAATGTTGTCATTAATTGGTAGATCCAATGATTGATTGATTTTTATAATATATATAAAAATTTGTGTGTGTGTGTGTGTGTAAAATGATTTATTTATTTTCAAGTTTGTTGGTTTAGTATAGTTCTATATATCAGAATAGCAGTATTACACATCCAAATGGCAAATGCACAATACTGCCTAGAAGGTTTGAATAAAAGTTAACCCATCAAAATTCTTCAGCAAAGACAGGGGAAGGAGTAGAAATCTGAATTTTCAGTTATCTCTGTTCCCATTAACAAGAATGAGTTTATTTTTGAACTTGCATTTTTAAAACTTGTGATCTACAGGCAAAGTACTGCATGAATCACTCTAGACTAGATACTGGGAACAAAGCCAAAAAGAATTTCTAATGTAAAAGCCTTTTATAAAAATAACATTCGACAATTGAGGATTGTCCTTTTTGTCATTAAAAGATATATCAAGACAGACATCAGGAATTTACAAAGTTAAAGGTCAACTCTGGTCAGCATCTACAGGAAACCTTTGGTGGAGGTTATTGCTGCTAAAGGAGCAGTTAATTACAAAGATTCATTTCCCCCACACCCAGCCTGGACTGTGTCCCTCTAGTGGTAACTTGGGCTAATTTATGTGAATTGCCAATGCATATAGTATTGGTATGTATGGGAATCTCATTTAAAAATAATTTCAAATATTTAGTAGGTTTATAAAAGATAGAATGATTAAACAATGTGTTCAATTAAGACATGAAAAGTACAATTGTTTGTGTTATTAATTTAGCTAGATTGTGTCAATCTATAACTAATTTAACAAAGATCAGAACACATTTTGAGCAATTAATGCGGAAAGCCAGGTAATTGCAAAGCGCTCACAAGCACTTTCTTGCAATTGTAAATCTGTGCCAACCACGATGCCAATTTAAACTACACCTGTCTGCACATGGTCTGCATCCCTCAATTTTCTGCCTGTTCCCATGTCTATCTAAATGTCTCTCAAATATTGCTGTTGTTTCCACCACTTAATTCCAGAAATCATGAGAAATATATAGTTAATCTTACTTGACTGAAATCCATACAGGATTCAGTGCATTCCAGGCTCTTAGCACTTTGTTAACAAAACTTTCCTCACATAGCTCCTTTAAACTCCCTCCCCCCACCCCCCCAAACCTTGAAGTTGCACCCTCCTGGAGTTGAACTGCCAACATCCTCTTGTATATCAATACTCTTAAGGATTCTATCATTTACTGTATACTTCCACCTGATAATTAAACTTCATCTGTGACTTCTCTTTGACAAGACAATTCTTTTATAAACCTACTAAACATTTGAAATAATATTTAAATGAGATTCCCATACATACCAAAACTATATGCATTGGCAATTCACATAAATTAGCCCAAGTAACCACTAGAGGGAATCAAAACATCCCTTTTTACAAACTGAACAGCAGACCAATAAACCATTCTGAATGTATACCATAAAACAATCCCAAGTTATTCAAGTTTTTGATCAAAATTTGCCAGCCAATACTCAAGCAGATCAACCAAAAAGGAAAGCAAAACAAAAAGGACATGAGGCGATTCAAGAACTTTAGAGCTTAGGGACTTAGGAGCTGAATATTGATGCAGCGATTAAATTTATGAATTTAATGAATAATCAAAAGAGCGGTTCATAATATCCATTAGTTGTAGATTTTGGATAGGCAAAACTGAGGTCAGAGATTATAAAAAGATAAGAATGTTTAAACTGGGAGACTGGTTTAGAGGAAGCCAAAGCAAGTCAACAGAGAGCAGTAATGGGAGCTGGGGGGGGAAGAAAGAGTTTAAAAAAAACAGGTGGCATAGTAGTGTAGAGGTTAGCACAGTACAGATGACCCGGGTTCCATTCACACTGCTGTACGGAGTTTGAATGTTCTCCGCGTGACTGCGTGAGTTTCCTCCCATAGTCTAAAGACATACTAGTTGGTAAGTTAATTGGTCATCATAAATTGTCCTTTAATATGGCTAGTGCTAAAATCAGAGGCTGCTGCTCAGCATGGCCGATTCCATGCCACATCTCAATAAACCTATAAAACGTGCAAAGAAGTACCTAGTAAGTTCTCAGGAGCATGTGAATAATTCAGCAGTAATAAGGCCATCGAATGAAGGCTTTGTAGATTCACCACTTGCTGAGCTCAAGCAAAGCAGACTTAGTTGATGTTCAAAAAGTGTACGCAAATGGCCTTAGTGACAGAATAGAACACCAAAGTACTGGCATCAAATATAACAAGATAATCTTCAACTAGAAGGCAACACAGGTGAATCTGCAGATGCTGGAAATAAATAAAAACAAAAAATACTGGTAGAACTCAGCAGGCCAGACAGCATCTATGGGAGGAGGTGGTGATGACGTTTTGAGCCGAAACCCTTCATCAGGAGGGTTCAACTAGAGATAAGTTTCATGTAGGAATTGATTTTTATTTGGCCAAAAGCTGTAAATTGTAAATAACTGAAGTGGCGGGGGGGGGGGGGGGGCGGGGGAGAGAGGAGGATGAAAATGAAACTGGCTGGCTAGAATAAACCCTGTAGTTCATATATTTCAGGATGAGAAAATTATGTTGTTACTATTTTGCCCCTATAGTGTATTGATAATTACTTCGTGTTACCATTGGTTTATAACCATATAACCATATAACAATCACAGCACGGAAACAGGCCATCTTGGCCCTCCTAGTCCGTGCCGAACCCTTAACCTAACCTAATCCCACCTACCCGCACTCAGCCCATAACCCTCCACTCCTTTCCTGTCCATATACCTATCCAATTTTACCTTAAATGACACAACTGAACTGGCCTCTACTACTTCTACAGGAAGCTCATTCCACACAGCTATCACTCTTTGAGTAAAGAAATACCCCCTCTTGTTTCCCTTAAACTTCTGCCCCCTAACTCTCAAATCATGTCCTCTAGTTTGAATCTCCCCTACTCTCAATGGAAACAGCCTGTTCACGTCAACTCTATCTATCCCTCTCAAAATTTTAAATACCTCGATCAAATCCCCCCTCAACCTTCTACGCTCCAATGAATAGAGACCTAACTTGTTCAACCTTTCTCTGTAACTTAATTGCTGAAACTCAGGTAACATCCTAGTAAATCGTCTCTGCACTCTCTAATTTATTGATATCTTTCCTATAATTCGGTGACCAGAACTGCACACAATATTCCAAATTTGGCCTTACCAATGCCTTGTACAACTTTAGCATTACATCCCAACTTCTGTACTCAATGCTTTGATTTATAAAGGCCAGCGTTCCAAAAGCCCTCTTCACCACCCTATCTACATGAGACTCCACTTTCAGGGAACTATGCACAGTTATTCATAGATCTCTCTGTTCCTCTGCATTCCTCATTTACTCTGTATGTTCTATTTGGATTATTCCTGCCAAAATGTAGAACCTCACACTTCTCAGCATTAAACTCCATCTGCCAACATTCAGCCCATTCTTCTAACCGGCATAAATCTCCCTGCAAGCTTTGAAAATCCACCTCATTATCCACAACACCTCCTACCTTAGTATCATCGGCATACTTACTAATCCAATTTACCACCCCATCATCCAGATCATTTATGTATATTACAAACAACATTGGGCCCAAAACAGATCCCTGAGGCACCCCGCTAGTCACCGGCCTCCATCCCGATAAACAATTATCCACCACTACTGGCATCTCCCATCTAGCCACTGTTGAATCCATTTTATTACTCCAGCATTAATACCTAACGACTGAACCTTCTTAACTAACCTTCCATGTGGAACTTTGTCAAAGGCTTTGCTGAAGTCCATATAGACTACATCCACTGCCTTACCCTCGTCAACATTCCTCGTAACTTCTTCAAAAAATTCAATAAGGTTTGTCAAACATGACCTTCCACGCACAAATCCATGCTGGCTACTTCTAATCAGATCCCGTCTATCCAGATAATTATAAATACTATCTCTAAGAATACTTTCCATTAATTTACCCACCACTGATGTCAAACTGATAGGTCTATAATTGCTAGGCTTCCTTCTAGAACCCTTTTTAAACAATGGAACCACATGAGCAATACGCCAATCCTCCGGCACAATCCCCGTTTCTAATGACATATTAAAGATCTCCGTCAGAGCTCCTGCTATTTCTACACAAACTTCCCTCAAGGTCCTGGGGAATATCCTGTCAGGACCCGGAGATTTATCCACTTTTAAATTTCTTAAAAGCGCCAGTACCTCCACCTCTTTAATTGTCATAGGTTCCATAACTTCCTTACTTGTTTCCCACACCTTAGACAATTCAATATCCTTCTCCTTAGTGAATACCGAAGAGAAGAAATCATTCAAAATCTCTCCCATCTCCTTCGGTTCCACGCATAGCTGACCACTCTGATTCTCTAAGGGGCCAATTTTATCCCTCACTATCCTCTTGCTTTTAATATAACTGTAGAAAAATGGATGCCAATTCCCCAGCCAGTACTTATGAACTCACCAATCCCAATGATGTAAGTTGCTTCCATTGCGAAAGGCAATTGTTGGAAATTCCTTGTGCGTCTTGATGCTGATGTTAAGACTGTTGCTTTCACTCATCCAGTCTCAAAGCATGTTAATTCCAAACCACATTTGACATGCTCAACCTAAACTTTATTAAAATGCTGTACAGAAGCTGTCTTCTGATTTAACGGGATGGTCTACAGCAGGGATGGCCAACCTACTGCACAAGAGCTAAAAGTGGCGTATTGCACCCCAGTGACAATAATAAAAAAGTAAGCCTGCCCATGCAAAAAGTATTAACCAAAAACTGATTTGTAGAAAAAAATATGACAGGAATTCATGTAGCTTACAGCTAGAAATGGGGTTTATTGAGAATAAATCTAAAACTTAATTATTTTATTATTTCGTGCACATCTTTTGGCACAGGTTATCTTCTTTCACATTAATCAGTTTTCAATTTTTAAGAATGTTCAAGGAGTCAAACTAGGAAAGAACGACTTTGGTTCTGCAGTCGTTTCAACACTGTTCAATACACATTTGATCCTGAGGCGCCAGGCGTCTGCACCAGCGGTGCATCGCAGGCTTTTGCCAGTCACTTTACATTTGACACTCGTGCGCTATGGAGTTGTGCTTTGTTCGTCCTTTGTGAACATTTGCACTTGTACTTTTTCGAAAATTAATCCTTGTTTTTACATTCAGTTACCCATCACAGTGCAAAAGAAAATGAGTAAGAGAAAAGCAGAAAGTGATAGTAAGCGTGAATTCAATGAACAGTGGGAAAGTTAGTTCTTATTTATAGCGAGTCCGTCAGAAAAACCATTGTGCATTGTTTGTGAAAACACTTTCTCACATAACAGAAGACATGATCTTAATAGACACTATAAACACAACATCAGACTGAAACAGAAAAAAAAACTGAAGCTAGTGCTTGGGTCTGAGTTATGGAAAGAATATGTGATTAAGAAAAAGGAAGAAATCAAAAGACAAATATATTTGTTATATCTTGTTTTTATATTAAGTCAATGTATCAAGTAAGAATGCTAAATACATCTATATTAACATATTCTTACAAGAACTGAATGGAGGTACAAGAGTTGTATGGCGCATCTGAACTTATGCATGAAAAAATTGACGCATGGAATGTAAAAGGTTGGCCACCCCTGGTCTACGAGGTTGTTGCTGGTGGATTTGCCCTCAGTCCACCAGGTCATGCATAAACCTTGCTAACAGTACTTCATTTGCCAAGGGACCAAAGCTGTGAAATGATTCAGAAGTAATACTCTTTACTGTTACACCTTGTACCCGGAAGCCTAGCAGTTAGTGCAATACTATTGAAGTTCAGGGTATTCCAGAGTTCAATCCCAACCCATTTATGATGAGTTCGTACATTCCCCTATGACTGTGTAGGTTTCCTCTGGATGACTAGTTAGTAGGCAAATTGGTCATTGTAAATTGTATGTGTGTGTCTGTTATGAAGACATTTTCAAAAGTTGCACTGCAGGAATTACCAATGAAAGAACACCAAGAAATTTCCTCCAATGGTAAACTAACTGTCTACCTGCTTATCATCACAAAGATGATTCTGTTGTATTTTTGGTGTACAAAAAATGTGGTGTTTGCGTCTGTTGTTGCTTGGAAGACAAACTTGGGGCTGCATTCACGATGAAAGAAATTCAAGATAGCCTACAATTTACTAACCTTCCTTTTAAATTAATTTTCAGTAATTTGAAAATTAACCTGCCATATAAAAAATTATTTCTTTATATGTGGAGGCACTGGCAGAATGAAAATAGGAATTTGAATCTTAAAAAGTTGTCAAGAAACAATATTTTAAAAATCTTGTACGGAGAGACAACCAAAAGCATGGAATTTTCACAGGTTCCATTTTACACAAATGAAGATTCTAGCAGCCCCGATTGAATTAGATGAGAATTTTAAAAAAGCAGCATAAAATCCCAATACATCATAAGTAATTCTTGATGCAGTGTTCATGTGTTTTTCTAGTAAACTTCAAGTTCAATCCATGAAGCACAAAGTAACTTAGACACCTCTCTAAACCTCCATAGCATTGCCAAGTAAACTAGAACTTGCATTTATTTAAAAAAAATGAATATTTTAGCAGTAATACGACAGCAAAATCCAGAATAACTCATTGGTTATGAAGACAAAGGCGACAAATGCGATGAATATTACCAACGGAATAGAGAAATCTTAAGATTACCCAAGCCTTTTAAACAAATTCTATCTTAGGAGAAAATACTAAGATCGGTGGGATAATTCTTCCTAGCTTTGTTAAGCTCCTATGACAACCAGAATTAAACTATTTGAACAGAAGTAAATCACAGTGCAAGACTGAGAACTACAAATGACAGACAGTACAAACCTGCTCAAGGAGCTACATTATAGCATGAGGGGAATTGCCAGTATTTTTTCCCCAAATTATTTTGACAGAAAACATTACAAAAGCAAATTCAAAAGAATTAAGTTTGTTCCCATACTTCAGTAGTTCATTGTGTGCAACTAAAGCTTTCAACTGGATTTTATTAGCACACAATATATTACACACACACAGAAGATAAACCAGTTTATCCATTCCCAATTTGAAAACTAAAGAAAGATCAAAATATACTGATCTAATTATTTAACATTTTCCAATCTATTAATTTTCACCCACAAGCTAACTTTTCCCCACTAACTGTAATGAAAGCTCCACATATCAGCAATGCCTGAAAAGGTGAAACATCGACAAAGCTAAGCAACAATTGTCCCAAAAACAAAGTTTAATCATGTCCAATGGTTCTTCCTTAACATCTGTCTCCTTTTACCTAGTGTTAATTTGCACAATTTATCGAAAGTCACCATTACAAGTTCATTCTGTAAATCATGTTGTGAGGACAAAGCCTAACAAGTTATAGTACTGGGCAAAACACCATAGTCCTATATACCTTATTTTACTATATATAACTTTCTAACTGAAATTATGATCTTTGATTATAGACATCCCAAACGGGAAACAAAACATCATCCTTGCATTTTTTAAGCCCAGTCCCAAAAAATGTTGTATTTTTAATTAAATACATCACATATTCCATTCAAATATCCCATGAATAATAAACTTTATCTTGGGAACACATTCTGCTCCATGGGTACAGACACAGACCTGAATTGAACATACCATGGAATTTGCACCTGAAACTCCCAAGATGGTTAACTGATCGGATTACAGAAACAAGTAAACTGCAAATTAAAGATACATTCTTTTGAGAGGTAAACAGATGCCAGAATTTCAAACTCCACGGGCAGAATATTATAAATTGATGGTAGCTAGGTTGTTGCAGTTTATAAGCAACGTTGAGTATATGCTGCACAAATTCAAGTTCTAAAATATTCAAAAAAGGTCTGTAATTTTCAGCTTCTATTTACACACATCATGATGACACTTGTACAAAATTACTGAACAATGCCTTGGTTTTAAATTCAAAACCTTATGAGTACAACCATTGTTCTTTGGCAACACAGAAAATGCTGGAGGTCAAGCAGGATCTGTGGAAAAGAGTAAACAGTCAACATTTTAGGCCGAGACCATAATGCTTTAGACTTCCAAAATCTGCAGATTTTCTTGCAATTATTCTTTAGATATTAACTAAAAGCATATACTATTTAAATTCACACTAACAGTTGATGTCTTAAGAATAATTTTAATATCTACAAAAAAATTATACTAATTTGTAAAAATTGAAAAGCAAAAAACTTTTGATGGCCAATTGTGAAACTTTCATCACACTCAACAATTCCCAAAGCCAACAGATGAAGTAAAAATATTAGATTATAACAAGTATTTTCCAGGTATTTTTGACACATGACTGGAGTGTCACAATATATGCACAAGATATAGTGCAAGGAGATTTCCTGAGTACGTGCAATGAAAAATGCAAGAACAAACCAAAGAATTTTAAGAGGGAAGTCAGATCCTGGAGCATAATAAATACCCGACTGAGCAATAAAAATGCAGTATTACACTGGCACAGGTCACACAATAAACAAACATTGGATCACAAACGTTAGCAATTTTTAGATAACAGAGTCACTTCCCTCTTTGCTGCATTTACACCTTTTCTTCAAACCTGAAATGAAAACACCTCACACTGCATGCATATCACAGGAAATTGAATTCAACAAGTTTGGCATGCAATAATTACTAACTTTTATCACTTGCTCAATTCTTTTGCTAAGAGTCTTGTTACTTCAATCACAATGGACTATATTTTCAGAATTCCTGCACCAATTGTATTCCCTCCTCCTGGAATCTGAGCATTTCCAGATCATTCCATTGTCTCAATTTTGCTAATTCATTCATTCCCTCATGGCCATTTACCTCTAAACACAGGATCTTTTCTCTCAAGTTCAGCATAAACCTTGTCATTAAACTTGCTGACAAAAACAAACTAGTTTGGGAAGCAACAACTCTCCAATGGCCCTCTTCCCTTCCTGGTGATCAGGAATGAACTAGCCAACCTAACCCTGCTCTTGATTCAAAACATCAGCTGTTCATTTCGCTCTATAGATACTGCACGACCACTTCATTTCCTCCAGCAGTTCTTTTGCCTTCCATAGCTCTTTACTTTCTGCAGTGGCTCTCTAAAACATCCAAAACCATCAAAGTGGTTAGTTAATTATTAGAACTGCTATATGCACAGTTTTACAGATAAGGTAAACTGAGGGCATAGATTGCCTCATGACACTAGGATATTAGGGCCACAACAGAAACATTGCAGGAAGAAGGCAAGACTGGCAGCAAACTATTCCAGAATACTAATGCTTTAGGCATGACAGTGCTACAGCCAAGAGTGCTGCCTTTTTGACAAAGGAGAACCTAAAAGCAGAGCTAAGAGAAAATATTCTTGAGTCATCATCTAATGAGGCTATTTGGATAGAACTTGGACATAAGATGGTAAGGCTACAGTGTAAACTTCACAATAACTAGCATAACTCAAGGACAAGATTTCTCAAATAAAAAGGTGGTACCAGGGGGAGATTTCAGTTTTTGAATTATCACCCGAAGCGCAAGGGCAGAATTTGTGCGATGTATCCTGGGCAGTTTCCTCATGCGATACATAAAGGAACCTCGGGAAGGAGCAAAAATGCACCTCCTCTTAGGAAATGAGGCAGGAAAGTAAATAGGACAATTGGGGAGCACTTTGAGTCAGTGTTCACCATTCTATTAATTTTTAAATGGCTATGGAAAAAGATAAAACAGGGCCACAGGTTAAGGTTCCGAACTGGAGCAGGGCCAACTTCGAGAGCATGAGGCAGAATCTAGCTGGGATCGGGTGGGTGACTTTAAAGGCAAAGGAACAGTTGGCAAGTGGGAGTCTTTAAAATATTACATCAAGAGTCCAAGGGCAGCATGTTCCTGTTAGGTTGAAGGGTAGACATATCAAAGTTCAGGGAACACTGGCTGACAAGAAATAGAGGTAAGGAAAAAGAAGAGCATACAATGCATTTAGGGAGTTGAATACAAATGAATCTCTTGACAAAAATAAAACATTTAAGAGCAGGCTTACAAGAGTAATTAGGAGGGCAAAAAAAGGTTATGACATGGACTTGGCAGGCAGGGTTAAAGATAATCCGAAGAATTTCTTTGGTTATACCAACAGTAAAAATCTGCAGGAGATGTCTGGGGTTTTTTTGAGTAGATTTCTCTTTCATGAATACTAAATGAGAGCAATAAGTAGTGAGGTTTTGGATTATATGCTTATCACAAAGATTGTGGTGTTTGCAGGCTTGAAGTGTATTAAAATGGGCAAATCCACTGTGCCTAACAAAGTGCGCCTCTGAAGGTTACAGGAGGCCAGGTAAGAAATTGCAGGCACTATTGTAGAAATAGTTGATATGTCCTCAGCCACTCATTAAGTCCCTCAAGATTAGAGGGTGGCTCATGTCCAAGAGAGGTAGCCATGGAACTACAGGCTTATGAGATGGGCCTCAGTTGAAGCTAATAGAGAGCATTCAGAGGGACAAGATCTACATTCACATGTACAGTCGAGGCTGATCAGGAATTGTCAGCATCATTCTGTGTATGGGAGGTCACGTCTGACAAATTATCACAGAAGGCTATACCTGGAAGACTTGGTCACATAGGCATCAGGGGAGTTAGCAAGGTACATTAAAAATTAGCTCAATAACAGGAAGCAGAGGATGATGTTTGAAGGTTGATTCTCCAGCATTTGGCATATGCCTAAAGGAGTGCTAGTTTATTGGTGATACTAAATTAGGGAGTTGTGTTGATAGGGAACACAATGAAATGCAAGAAGATTTTGATCAGTTAGGGAGGTGTGCTGAAGAATGATAATTGGATTTCAATTCAGATAGATGATAGGCGATGCACTTATGGACAGACAAACCAGGATATGGCTTATGCAGTAAATGGCAGGGCACCAATGAGTGTTGTGGAACAAAGCGACCCACAACAAGTGCTTAATTGGCTGAAAATAACCGTGCAAGAGGACAAGGTGGTGAAGAAGGAGCTTAGCATGCTGCCTTAATCAGTCAGGACATTGAGTTTAGGAGGAGGGATATTATGTTGCAGTTGATCTAATCATTAGTGAGGCTGCACTTGTAGTATTTTGCAATTTAAGTCATCTTATTATAGGAAAGACATTGTCAATTTGGAGAGGGTGCAGAAAAGATTTAAAAGGATTTACTAAAATGCTGTCTGAACCAGAGGGTTTGAATTAGAGTGACAATGGCCACAATCTTTATTCCTCAGAGTGCAGGAGAATGAGGGGTGACTTCATACTAGCCTCCCTATTTTCATCATTTTAATGGTTACTAGCATCTAGCAATAGCAGTCGTCTCTTCACCATGAACATTTGATTCCATTCAAAGTTCAGATTAATCACATGCATATTGAAGTCAACAGTGAAAGGCTATATTTGCCATAACAACCAACACACTGAAAGATGTGCTGGTGCAGCCTGCAATTATCACCACAAATTTGAACGCCAACATAGCATGCTCATAATGTTTGGCAGAAAACAGAATACAGCAAGTTGCAAAACAAGCCTTGCTCCTTCCTCTCACCCACATACACAGTCCTCCAACTGCAGGACAAGCCACCTTTGGCTTACAGTGGATGAGCTCACAGACACTGAGTCTTCAACTACCCCAATGGTCTTGTAGACATCAGGCCTGGACTTCGGAATGACCTTCAAGCTTCGATCTTCTGTATCAACCCTGGACTCTTCAATCAACAAACACTATGTCCTGCATCAATTCATATACATGTTCCTCCTGCCCACACAGAACTCTGATTCTGGAACCTGCAGACCCAGTTTTGGGGGGGGGGGGGGGGGGTCCTGAGGTTAAGGGCAGCACTAATTGATGCTGGTCTGCTGGCCTGACATCCAACCAGGGATGGACAACAGTGGCCTTGAAACGTGGAGCAGAAGCTTAAACTCCAGCCTGACCTCTAATTTACCCAAATTCCTGATCCTTAAGTCTATTCTGATCCCTAAACCACCCCGGCCATTCCCAAAACCATCTGTACAAAGCTAAAAACACACAACTAACAAACAATTAAGTCTGAGCTGTGATCTCAGAGACCTTTCCTTCAGCCTCCACTCCTGCAGTCATTTCTTTCACAATATTCATGCAGCCATATAAGCTTATTACACCCAGACTCAATGGACTGAAATGTGGTTGGCATAAAAATTCTATTTGCCAGATCTTTGTCTATATTTGCATATAACACTCAGCTGTAAAAATTATACAATGTTGAGGTATCTTCAGAATCCTAGTGGCACACCACTTTTACATTTCATGTTTGCTACACTGTTAACTAGGCAATCTCCTACCCAATACCAATAGGTTACTTTCTACACCATGACCAGCTAATTTCTATTCAACCACATTTCAAGATTCAGGAAGTTGTTTTAACTTTTTTTTAAAGTTTTTTTTAAATTGGAGAAACTGGACCACTGCACAGGGGAAGGAATCAAACTTTCTCCCAAGTTTTTCCAGAGATTGCACAGACATGTATGGAGGAAAATAGTATGATTATTTACAAGATTCAAGGCTGAGAGAACAGACAATACTGGATGCTAATGCATTAAGCCTAGAATACAAAAATGTAAAGGAAAGAAACCTGGGAGAAGTAAAGGGAAAAGAGTTAAAGGGAAATTGATATCAACGCTCAGGTCTGAAGCAGAACACACTTTAATAAACAAAAAAAAACTCCTGAGTATAACTTTGTTAATAAATAGGACTAGTTGAATAGTGGTCTTAAACTGCAATTTCAGAACGAGTCAAAAAAAGTAATTCTTTGTTGATTGCAATGAGAATCAAATTGAATAGCCTCATCCAGTTTTTCCTCTGGGCCATCAAAATTAGTGACTTATCTCAAAAGACTGTAGCTCGGCTGTGAGAAAGTTATGATAATGATACAAAAGCTCACTTCCTACAGGTAGTTAAACATGCAAGGCAAAATGAAACAAAAGTACACTAATTGAGCTAGTTATGAAATCATTAACAGTATACACAAAATACAATAGCAATTTCAAGTTTATTTGTGGAAAATAATAAAACAATATGTTTATGCAATTCTTTAGTTGTGTCACAGGCCCCTTTGCAGTGACACTAAGCAGAACTCTCAGGCATTCATAAATATTGCTGTAACAATTACTCAAGAAACTTAATAAGCAATAGTAGTCTGTGTTTCTCCCCCGCAACAGTGGTGTCTAGCATCTGTTAGCCCATGTATTGTAATGGCCAAAATCAACAAACCTTATATCCTAATATTCAATGCAGCCAAGTATTTTCTTTGTCTATATGCCAACTGACATTATGTTGGGTGCACCTTTCATTCACCTAAACCAGGGGTCAGCAACTTTTACCACTGAAAGAGCCACTTGGACCCGTTTCCCACAGAAAAGAAAACACTGGGAGCCACAAAACCCGTTTGACATTTAAAATGAAATAACACTGCATACAACGTTTTGTTTTGCCTTTATGCTATGTATAAACAAACTATAATGTGTTGCATTTATGAAATTGATGAAGTCCTGCAGAGAAAACGAAATTACATTTCTGCATGCAACAAAAACATTTTGAACTCCGAAAAAAAGACGTTGGGTTGAAGGTTACTTTTAAGTAAAATACTCAACATCTATTTGAGTCCTTCTTGTATTTATGAAAAACGCCAAACTTAAATTTGCCGCCAGCAGCAAACCAAAAATAACGTCAGCCAGCTGTCAACCTGAAAAATAAAAGGACTATTTCACTGAACAATGAAAACATATGAATATATGTAAAATAATAGGCAATTAAAATATTTATCATACTTGGTCAGGTTGACTCACACCTGACAATGCAGTCGTATTCAGTAGGGATGGATCGATGCTTAGGGGAGTGACCGGGAAGGATAATGTGTTTTTTTCCTCTCTGAACTCACAGAAGCGTTTCCCAAACGATGTTTGCATTGCGATGATTGCAGAATGTAAATACTCCGAATTTATCATGTCGTGACCTTGTTTGAACTCTCTCAAATTGGGGAAGTGAGACAATGTGCCTTTCTGTAAATCTCTGGCAAGCACTGTCAACTTGCGCTCGAATGCCAAAACATCCTCCAACATGTGCAGGGCTGTACGTCCTTACCCCTGAAGAGCTGTGTTCAGCGTGTTCAGGTGCGCTGTCATGTCTACCATGAAGTGTAGCTTTTCCAGCCACTCTGGCTGTTCCAGCTCAGGAAAGGTGGGCCCTTTGCTGCCCAGGAAAGTTTTCACTTCTTCCGGACACGCGACAAAGCGTTTCAGCACCTTCCCTCTGGACAGCCAGCGATAAAAACACGTTGTAGCAGCGTGCTACACGCAGTCAGTAAACTGCAGTCAAAGATAGCTTTATTCGAACTAAACAGCCTTGCTTTTAAGCCTCCCTCAACCCGCCCCCCCCCCCCCCCCATGGGCGCGGATGCTGCAAAAGACACGTACTCACAAACCCCCGTAGGCTATCTCCCTTAGCCTGAACGCTGGCTAATTGTGAGCTGGTTCGGATGTGTCAGGAAATGGGTCGCCACAACGTCTTAATTAGATTGTACAAGATCACCATAATCTTCAAATTTAGAATTACATTTCAAAAACTAACAAACTAACATAAAATACATTTTAATTAAATACTGACCAATTATTTCCCAAAGCAACAGGGAGCCGCAGCACAGACGTAAAAGAGCCACATGTGGCTCCGGAGCCGCGGGTTGCCGACCCCCGACCTAAACTCTGCTAAATCAATGCCTCAGGACTAAATCTCCTACTGTGTGAAAAGCCTTCTTACCCATCCAGACCTACTACTCACACACAAATGTTCTCCAAATTTTGCTCTCATGCGCTCATCAACTTTCTATAGCTACATCATCAGTGCATAAGAATCTTACATTTACTCTGTTAAACAAGCTCTGGAATTCCTTCTCTTTAAACCCTACCTCTTCAATGAACCATTTGGTCTCAATGCATTGTGGCTCAATGTTAATTTTCTCAGGTACGGTGTGAAGTCTTTTGTGACTCGTAGCTTCTTACCAGCCCCTTTCCCTGTTGCTGGCAATGATTTGGACCTAAACATCAGGGCACTATAAAAAGTCTGTACACAATGCAAAAACTGGCTATGCAAAAAAAAATGTTAGGGAAAGCTTTCGCCTGCTAGGAATAATCAATTGATAAGGCGGAATTTAATCTTAAGTGCAACTACAGCAGAGCATTAGGGAATGTGCAAAAAGGCAAGGAATAAATAATAAATAGGAAGAAACTGAGAGGTGTGTAGTATATTCAAAGACCCTTAAAAGGTGGGATTGGTTGTAGCAGTTTAAAAGACTTTCCTTGTTAACCAAAACACAGAGTACAAGAACAGGAAGGCTATTGCAAAAATGCTCAAAATCACCAGCCAGATCACAGTTTGAATACTGCATACAATTCTGGTCACATTACATTTTCCCAAGGTTATGAATGGCTAACATACAGAGAGCCCTACATACAAATCACTATAATATTATTAAATTCAGTAGCCCCACATACATATTGTATATACCTACAAGCAGAAGGAATAACTTTCTTTCCACTTATCAGGCTTAATGTGTTCTTGATGCCATTCACTGCAATATTTACTATATATTAATATGCATTTTCAAAATCAGCTTCTGAAAAAACAGAACCTATTCATTACCCAGTAAGGTCTGTATAGGAAATGTATCATGGCTTTGAAGAGGGTGAAGAGGAGATTCACAAATATGCTTTGCTAGGACTGTAAACTTGTAGCTACAAGGAAGAGTTAGGTTTATATGGAAGTAAGGCTGAGAGGAAACAATCACAATACTTAAAACGCATAAGGGGCTAAGTAATTTGTTTAAGAATTGGAGGGAAGAATAAAAGTTTCACCAATAAAGTGGTGCCTACAAGGGTTACTTAAGCAGAAACATATGCTTTAGCAATGATTTTGCATCACTTTCCACGAGTATGGAAATTAAGTTAAATGTTTAGTTAAGAACATCATATTGTTTAGTTAAGAACAAAACTCATATTGCTAAGCTGGCAAAATACTAATAGCCTCTCCACTTATAAAATCATCCCTCCATAAAGCTAATAAAACATTAACACAAGAACTGTACTATCAGCTTTCATCACCATTCCAATGATTTCATTAAATTACTGCTGGAGTGCAATAACGAGTTGGATACAATAAAGGAATTATTTTGTACATGAAAGACAATCCAATAGCTCTTGCTAAGATGTGCCCTGTTCACAGGAATCTTGCTGTATGATGCACCAGACACCTTCACAAGTTTCCACTGAGACTGAAAAAATGTTTTTTTCTTAATGACTTTAATTGTTTATATCATCCCTACTGCAAGCTTCCTTTGCCCTGCCAACTTCATGACCAATCCATTCTACTTTCAGAAGAAGTTATTTTAAACTATTTGTTAATTTTTAACTTACAAAAATACTTTATCTGATGGGTAGCATTGGGATGGTTGAGGCAGGTGGAAAAAAAACTTTGCTTCCAAAAGTTACTGAATTATGTGACACCAGAGAACAGAATCAACAATTGAAATACTATTGCTTAAATCCCACTGACAGCAGCACTTTCCTTTAGACTGAGCTCAGGGCGGAACAAACAATGGTACTTGAAAAGACCTTCAAACAACTCATTCTTAATTCTTTTTTTTTTAAATAATTTTTTATTGCATTTTTAAATGATTACAAAGTATGAAAAAAACAATGTATATAACCCATACCCCCTCCCCTTAACCCCTCCCCCCTAACTGCCCCTTAGAAAAAAAAAAGAAAGAAAGAAAGAAAGAAAGAAAGAATGCCTGGTGGTTGGAAGATCTCCACATGCTCCATGGAGTTCGTAATAATTTTAATATGTATATTTATTTCTTCCCCCTAATAACCAATTGTTTCATCTTAAAAGCATCTATATATTTAATCCTATCTTTTGTAAATAAGGGCTCCAAATTTTCAAAAATGTTTCATATTTATCTCTTAAATTATAAGTAATTTTTTCTAATGGAATACAACCATAGAAGAAACAAATTGGTCAAGACTATGCCTTGACAGTATGACAAATACAATAAATGTTCGGTTAAGATTAGTGCAGTATAATTTTCTACATCAATTATATATTACACCACAAAAAATAAAAAAATTTAATCCAAATTTATCGGATCAGTGTTTCCGATGTAACCAGGAAACTGGTACTTTTTTACATTCGACATGGTCTTGCTCTAAAATTCAACCTTTTTGGACAAATTTAAGACTTTTACTGGAACAAATTACAGGAACACAATTTCCTCATAATCCAATATTATTTTTACTAGGTGATATTGAAGGGATAAAACCGAAACTCAAACTAAATAAGTATCAGAAAGAATTTATAAAAATTGCACTGGCAGTAGCCAAAAAAGCTATTGCAGTTACTTGGAAATCGGATTCACATTTAAGTATAGATTCTTGGAAGAAAGAAATCATTCTTAATTCTTACACTGTTTCTTCTACCAATGCCTCAAAGAAGGCAGCATATATTATTAAAGAACCTCACCGCCCAGGACATGCCCTTTTCTCCTTACTACCAACAAGGGAGGTGGTGCAGGAGCCTAGTGACCAACACTCAATGAACATCAAGTTATTCAGCCTGTGCACTAGTCACTTTAGTAACTTACAGTAATTTTTATGTCTTGCACTGTTGCTGAAAATCAAATTTCATGACAAGTGAAAACCATCTTGATTTGGATACAGCTGAAGTGGAATTTGTAAGGATGAACTGGAGTACTTGAATGTGAGCATAACAGTCACATGTTAAGTTCTATATTTGAATGGCCTATTAATATTTTGCCAATATTCTAAATAAAAACACTCATGTGCAACACATTAAAATGATTGAAAAAAGGCAAAAAATACTTAACTGTTAGCATATATGAAGATACTTTGTATCTGATCTCATTATTCTTCTGAAAAATTATTCAAAATGATACATTTTTCTAGTGTGTGCATTTTACACAGAAACATAGAAAACCTACAGTGCAATACAGGCCCTTTTGCCCACAAAGCTGTACCATACACGTCCTTCCCTGAGAACTACCTAGGCTTACCCACAGCCCTCTATTTTTCTAAGCTCTATGTACCCATCTAGGAGTCTATTAGAAGATCCTATTGTTTCCGCCACCAACAGCCCATTCCACACACTCACCACTCTGCATAAAAAACTTACCCGACACCTCCTCTATACCTACTTCCAAGCACCTTAAAACTATGCCCTCTTGTGCTAGCCACTTCAGCCCTGGAAAAAAGCCTCTGACTATCCATACAATCAATGCCTCTCTATCTTTTACACCTCTATCAGGTCACCTCTCATCCCCCATCACTCCAAGGGAAAAAGGCCAAGTTCACTCAACTTATTCTCATAAGGCATGCTTGCAAATCCAGGCAACATCCTTGTAAATCTCCTCTGCACCCTTTCTATGACTTCCACGTCCTTCCTGTAGTGAGGCGACCAGAACTCCAAGTGGGGTCTGACCAGGATCCTATATAGCTGCAACATTGCCTCCCGGCTCCTAAACTCAATCCTACGATTGATGAAGGCCAATGCACCGTATGCCTTCTTAACCATAGAGTCGACCTGTGTAGCACTTTGAGTGTCCAATGGACTCAGACTCCAAGATCCCTCTGATCTTCCACGCTGCCAAGACTCTTACCATTAATGCTATATTCTGCCATCATATTTGACCTACCAAACTGAAGCACCTCACATTTCTCAGCCTAGTTTTGCATCCTATTCATGTCCTGCCGTAACATCTGACAGCCCTCCACACTATCCACAACACCCTCAACCTTTGTGTCATCAACAAATTTACCAATCCATCCCACCACTTTCTCATCCAGGTCACATTAAAAAAAAATCTAATTTTAATTTTAATTTGATTTCCAACCTTTGCAAAAATCTTCTTTTGAAATAACATTATTTTACAAGTCACTCACAGGTGAGCCTGCATTTTGAATGAGTTTTGGCCCTGGAAAATACTGTGATTACCTGCAATGTGAATATGCATCATTTGTACATGTGTCAAGAATTGCAAAATGAAGTGTGTTTAGTTATTTTTTTACTAAAATTCTGAGGGAGTGAATTTCATAAAGGCAAATTTCTGTTATCCAAATCTGCTATAATGATGATTGGGTGTCACCTGTACTGTATTGCTGAATCCTTTCCCAATCTTTAGTAACCTAACAAAGTCCACTACATATTATAGATGTGGTTAAAACAACTGCATCTGCAAGATGGACAGAAATGCCAAAAGGGTACACAGAAACCTCAATTAGGTTTTGTAACATGTGATTATTATAGGCTCCCAGACAAAAGATAGAATCCCACAGCAGTTAGGGATTGGCAATATCACTCACGATCCATAAGGACTACATTAAAAAGTGGCAACAGAAGTTACCATGAAGCTCTTGGAGAACTTTAATAAAGTCAATAACAAACATACATCATTTTTGAGGATGTAGTACCCTTGTCATTAACCTATTAGACTGTGTTTAATCAAAGCAAGCTTAAATGGGGGAATTTAAATTCTAGTGATTAAATGAATCTAGAATGAAATGCCCTTATCCAGTAATGGTGACCTTAAGACCATCAAAAAAAAATCTCAAAAACACACTCAGATAACTTATGCCTGACAGGAAAATAAGTCTGCTGTCCTCGTACACAACTCGAGTTGCAGAGTAACTGCCTGCCAGAAAAGGCCTAGCAAGCCGTTCACTTTAGACAGTATTACAGATAGCTGGAAAATGCTTGCCCAGCCTGTGACATCAAAAGAGAGTATTATTTTTAAAAAATGGAAAAGTCCCACAGTAAGAAAGGATTAAAAGGCACTGCATGACAAATGCAGGCGGGTCACTCTGATTGGGTAGGGAAACTCCCCGTTGCGGGCACCCCACAGGCGGGAGCGGCGAGAGGCCCCACCACGTGCATTCGTACAGACTCCAGCAGACAATCAGGCAGCCCCAGTACGGCCCCCACATCACACAAACAGGCTCAGCCTAAAAAGCAGCCGTCCACACAACCAGGTTAACTTCTCAACCACCCACTACACATCAGGCGCCTGGCAGTCCCAACACTGGAGATTTTCCACCTCATACGGGATGCATTCCAGCGAACACCGCTGCCTTCATTACACCACCCCTGCCCCAAAACATCAGGCACGGACCATGTAGTTGCCCCTTACCCTCCCCAACATCAGGTATGGGCCAAATGCTGCCCAACCTTAAAAACAGACCAAACATCACGATCCCGATGAGAGCACTCTTAAGGGCACAAAGGCGCGACTTGAACAGCTGGCAGGACATTACTGGGGCCTAGTAGTTAGACAAACCACCTGTAGGATCACTAAACATAAACATTGCTCCCCCCACTCCCGACCAGCTCTAAACTCACCAGTTCCGGGAGTCCAGGGCAGAGGAGATCAGCGTCCGTTCAGAGAGGCAGGCCCCGCAGGGAAAACGGTTGAAAGGGGGCGAAGATGGTTGCAAGAAACCGGCGGCCTGCCCAGTAGCCGATTGAAGGGGGAGGGGGAAATATTGGAGTAGATCGGTAGGAACAATAGTCCGCGTCCCTTCGACAACGAGACGGGGGTACGGTAAAATCGAGGGAGGCCTAAGGAAAGGTAAAAGGGAGGGAAGGGTAAAGGAGGGGGGAAAGGGGTTTGAGGGGTGAATAGGAAAGGTTCTGACGGGGAGAACCGCTGTCACCACCTGCCTACAGTCCACAATCCACGTACACTGAACACCCGACGCACAAACCGCCGCACGGGACTCACAACTCGGCAGCGCGAGACCAACTGCCGCAGCGCCTCCCCGACCACCAGCCAATCGCAGCGGCTGGGGCTGCCCCGCCGTACTCATCGTTAACGTCACCCTTCCCTCCCACTCTGCCCAATGGCAGGCGGGCGGGCCGCTCAGTGGCTCTGACGCGGCCAATCAAAGGCCGGAATGTGCGCAGTCTCCCAACCTAATGCGTTACACGGCTTTGCTTAGGTCGAAGTTCGTACTGAGTGCTGTACTTCTGTTAGTGAGGTAAATGTTTGAATTGCCTTCCACCATGAATGTTCAGAATCCTTTGCTGTCATTGAGACAGACATATATTGAATGGCTAAGCAGTCCAAGATTTATCCAATCACATGTGATTGTTCTTGAGGTAATGATGTAATGGGGCTCATGAGAGGGCGAGAGATAAAAGCGCAGGAGTTATTGACTCTTTCCTTCGATCCGAGAACTTAAACCCTCCTTCCAGTAAACGCGCCTAAACTTCTGTAAGTCGGATATACCCTGTAACGTCGACTGTTTATTCCCTTCCATAGATGCTGTCTGCCTTACTGAGTTGCTCCAAAATTTTGTGTGTGTTGTCTTCCAGGTAAAGTGGTGATTGTATTTCTCCAGTCAAGATGTAGATCTTTATACTGGAGAAAATATATATATTGGTGAACGACACACACAAAATGCTGGAGGAACTCAGCAGGCCAGGAAGCGTCTATGGAAAAGTGTACAGTCGACGTTTCCATAGATGCTGCCTGGTCTGCTGAGTTCCTCCAGCATTTTGTGTGTGTTGCTTGGATTTTCAGCATCTGTAGGTTTTCTCTTGTTTATATATTGGTGAATACTACATCCGATCAATCTACAAGGTTGACAGACAGACATACTTTATTGATCCCGAGGGAAATTGAAAGAAGAAAAAGTTTTGTTACAGTCGCACCAACCAAGAATAGTGTAGAAATATAGCAATATAAAACCATAAATAACTAATAATAAGTAAATTATTCCAAGTGGAAATAAGTCCAGGACCAGCCTATTGGCTCAGGGGGTCTGACACTCTGAGGGAGGAGTTGTAAAGTTTGATGGCCACAGGCAGGAATGACTTCCTATGATGCTCAGTGTTGCAACTTGGTGGAATGAGTCTCTGGCTGAATGTACTCCTGTGCCTAACCAGTACATTATGAAGTGGATGGGAGACATTGTCCAAGATGGTATGCAACTTGGACAGCATCCTCTTTTCAGACACCACTGTCAGAGAGTCCAGTTCCACCCCCGCAACGTCACTGGCCTTAGGAATGAGTCTGTTGATTCTGTTGGTGTCTGCTACCCTCAGCCTGCTGCCCCAGCACACAACAGCAAACATGATAGCACTGGCCACCACAGACTCGTAGAACATCCTCAGCGTCGTCTGACAGATGTTAAAGAACCTCAGGATCTGGATCTATATCTATCTCATTGTACTTGTCTATTAAATTCGAGTTGACATGCATTTGCCTGCTTCTTTTCACTGTTTTGTTCCC
Source organism: Hypanus sabinus (assembly GCF_030144855.1). Classification (NCBI taxonomy): domain Eukaryota; kingdom Metazoa; phylum Chordata; class Chondrichthyes; order Myliobatiformes; family Dasyatidae; genus Hypanus; species Hypanus sabinus. The sequence goes on along the minus strand of NC_082709.1, from coordinate 61,634,858 downwards.
ACTCTGGCCTCTGTCTTTGGCCTCTTGGACTGTTTCAATAACATAGGTTGAGGAACAGCATTGTGCTTTCCAAGTAGGATTACTGGAGCTTCAGGACCTAATGTTGATAATAACTATATCAGATCTTTTGCCACTTGGTTTCAATTTGTCGACCATTCATCAGAATTGGGGAAATCCCTATTTATCACTCCTTCACTGTTCTGATATGTGGTGTTTGATATGAAGCATTAATTCTGCAGATGCTGCCTGATCTGTTGAATTTTTACAGTATTTTCTGTTTTATCCAGGGGTCAGTTAGGTGAATGTTCATTGCCCTCCCTCTATGACAAGTGCATCTTTTCTTAAGGAAGGAGTTGAAACCTGCACACGGTATTCCGGATGTGGTCTCACCATGACCTTGTACAAATGTAGCACAACATCCTTGCTTACTTAAAATTGCTTACAATGAAGGGCAACATATCATTTGCCTTCTTAACTGTTTATTGCACCTGAGGATTTGTTTTCAGTACCTTGATGTATAAGCTCATCCACATTACTGTTTCTTAAGTGAATAACTTCATATTTATATATGTTGTACTGCATCTCCACACTCAAATTTTTAAATTATTTGCATTCTCTGCAAAATGCACTATCCCAGCCAGTTACCTATACTCAGATACACCACATTCACTGGTTCTTCCATAACTAATACACTATTTAAAACATCAAAACACTCCGGTAGATTCGTCAAACATAATTTCTTTTTTGTAAATCTACAATGACTGTGTTCAATCCCACTAATATTTTCTAAGTGCTCTCCTTTGTAATAGTTTCCCTACTTCTGCTATTAAGTCAATCTGCAGGTTCCTGTTAACCTTCTATAATTTTTAAATATTTGAGCTGCATTTGCTACTTACAATTTCATAGTTCATAGAATTTTGGAAGAAAACAACCAATATGTTCACCATTTCTGTAAGAATCTCTTTTAGTACTTTGGATGCAGTGGATCATGCCTTGGGGATTCATTCAATTTGATTTCAGCCTCATTAATTTCTCCAGCACTTTTTTTTTAACTGAACACTAATTTCCTTTAACTCCTCCTGCTCATTTGTCTCTTGCTTCTCTACCATTTTTTTGGAATTTATTTGCGTTTTCTTTGGCAGATCCAAATATCTATCCAATTTCTTTGTTCCGCATTATAAATTCCCCACTAGCTGGCTGTGTAAGACCTGCACAGGCTGTCAGTAGTCCTCTTCTTTTATACATTAGAAGCATTCACATTTGTTATCTTTTCAGAAATTACACATGATTGCATTCTAACACATTGATATTCCTTCCAAATAGATGCAGAATAAGTGTGGTTTAAAAACAAGTTGAATATGAATATCACAAACTAGGAACAGGATTGGGCTATTCAGCTTTGTCATTCAAAGAGATCATGGTTGATCTGATGGTAACCGCAACTCCACATTCTTCCCTACCTTCTTACCCCACATTCTTACCTTACTTATTAAGAATTTATCTAAATCTGCCTTAAAATATTCAATTCCAATTACAATTCCAAATACTCACCAATCTTTGAGGATTTTTTTTCTTTATTATATATCTGAATTAAATATCTGGCTTTTTTTAAAGAAAAGAATGATTCCTGGTTTGGATGGTGGGGGTGGAGATACATCTCTACGAAATGAGGTGCAAGGAGCTCCTTCCCTCTGCTAGCCTGCAGATCACCCTAGGGCTAGGTGTAGCACCTGCTTAGCCCCATGATTAGGGTCACGTGATTTCATGGGAGCAAGTGCTAGATGGTTGTATGAGCAGGCGGAACATATCACAGATTCTGGTTATGCTACCACTAACACAGGCAGGTGATCTCTGAAGAGTATTGGTAACGGTTGGGATCACCCATCTTGTAAAGACACTGCCTGGAAGAAGGCAATGGCAAACCACTTCTATAGAAAATTTTGCCAAGAACAATCACGGTTATGGAAAGACCATGATCGCTCATGTCATGATACAGCACGTAATGGACGAATGCTTTCTCATTTGAGATCCTCCAACAAGAGGAAATCCTCTCTGCATCCAACACTCAAAATCTCACAGGATTCTGTATATTTCAATCAGTCCACTCACAATCTTCTAAACTCCATCTGATAGAATCCTAGTTGTACAAACCTTTCTCACATGAAATGTTGCAAACTTTATGTACACATATTTAGAGTTTGTCAGTAAGGGTTAATGATGCTGTATTTCACATTAAAGGGACAAGTTGTGGAAGGGACATCTTTCACCTGCTCCCCAGATCTGATAATAATCTTGAAGAATAGCAGGGTTGTTCTGGGGAACATTTATTCTTCTCAATCAACATCACTAAATACAATTAGCTGATAAATAATATTTACTCTTATTGTGTGCAGTAAGATGTATTAAGTTTTGTAAGAAATTACAAACTGAAGAATAGAATTCTAGTAATGTACAATTTTTACACATTACAACAGTGATCTTATCTTAAATCCACCCTTTTGCTGTGAAAAGGATTGCCTTGGGATTCTGAAAGGTGGTATATACACATATTTATTCTCAAAATATCAAAGGGTACAGACTTCTTTTAAACAAAAAAATGTACTCTTTAAACCCAGCATAATTCTGATTAGATGCTGAACCAAGGTCTGAAAATGATTGCCATTTAATACAGCTATTGCTTTGAATTCTCATCACTCTTATGCCATAACTATCAGTTGCTTTTCATATTTATATGCCAACTTTTGTATATCTGTTGTAATCATAAGCCTTATTTTGATAAGTCCTTTTCCAATCTAAAAGACAACTTTGACATAATTGCTCTCCATATAAGTTTTATTAGGCAGTCTCTGAAGTATGTAATATTTCAGTAATATTGAGTAATATTGTAAATATATTATTTGATTAAGCTTTCTTTGTTTACATTAGTCATTATGGATTGATGGAAGAAGTGTGTGAATGGCATACATCACTATGCCACTACATCATATGTGAGAGCCTCACTGAAAAAAAAAGAAAAACTAAGTAGACAAGTATCCCGACTACTGTGTTTTTCTTTCTATTAATTTCTGGAGTTATGAAACATAACAGTGTTAACAAGGATATGTTAAAATGATCTCAGGAGGAAGACATAACTGGTGAAGTGCAGCACGTTTTCCTTCATAGGGGGAAAAAGTTTTCGAGTTTTAAAAAGAGGCAGGTAACGGGTAAAATTTACAAGCAATGTGTACGGCCATGGGTTCATAAACAGTGAGTACCCCCGGGTAATAAATTTTGTTTTTAAATGCAGAAATGGCTGGTTACACCAGAAATATACAGTATACTTATTTGATTGCACAACAGATAACTGTATGATATTTATTGAATGAATTGAGCAATATTTTGAAGCAAATGAAATAGCCAAATTAAAAACAAGTGCCAGTGTTAATGAGTGTGATGAGTGGAAAAGCATGCAGTTTGCACAGATTGGCAGAGAGACCTTGAGTCTGATTTTGGGGTGTAAAATGTTTCAACCAGTACTTGTATAGGGAGGAGGGTTTACCCTTATTGCTGATCATCAACCACTGGTGTCCATTTTCAATGCATGGAAGGGTGTTCCACTAACAGCAGCAGCAGGAATGCAGAGATCAGCTCTATTTCTTGGAGGACATAATTACAAGATTGAATTCAAGAGGACTACTAATCATGAAAATGCTGATGGCTTACCCTATTTACCCTTGCAAAAGGAAATACATTAAAAAATTACAAAAGAGGATGCTCTTCTTGACCTATTCTCACTAATGCAAATTGGAAGTCTCCCTATTGATCCAAAAAGAAACTAGAAAAAACCACACACTGTCTCAGGTCCATGTGACCACCCAAAGTGGCTGGAATGTGCAGCAGGAACTCCTGTTTCCACCCCTACCCCCCACCGCTCCGTTTTACCAAAGCTGGGATAAACTTAACTTGTGTCCTGATTGAGAGTTGTTGTACCATCCAAACTCAGAGCTAAAGTGTTGGAGGAGGTACATGCTGGTCATCTAGGCATGGTCAAAATGAAAGCATTAGCTTGAAGTTTTGTCTAGTGGCCAGGGATAAATCAGCAGATCAACCAGCTTTCCGGGCACTGTTTGGAATGCCAATGTCTAGAAGATGCCAAGAGCAGCACCTCTCCATCCCTGAATTGCCCTGTCTGAGGAATCACTTTGATTTTGCCAGACCATTCATGGGCACAAATTTCTTGGTAGTAGAGATGCAGCTACAAAGTGGCCAGAAATGTTCCCAAAGCCTCCACTACAGCCTTGCACACTGTTGATGTATTGAGAAACCTCTTCTCAAGGACAGGTGTTTTATTGCTACAAATTCAGTGAAACTTACTGAGTCCATCTTGCAGTGCGCTAAGATGCAGACTGCAGGACTCCACCAAGGTGAATTGCTTTCAATATGTAGCTTGCTTACTTTTGAAATCAAATGCAGCAGATGAGCAACATCATTTGAGTGAAAACTGAATCTACTATATGTCTAATGCAATTATTGTCAGTGGTGTGTATTGAAAAAGATTCTTAATTTATTTAAGTTTAATGTTACAGTATCTTTCAAGCCATGTATTGGTGCTCATGAATAATCATGCCCATCTTCAATTATGTATAGAGGAAATCATGTTTTAACATTTGGAGTGCTCATAACTGAGGGACGATTGTCATGACTACCAGTGTTAATGCAGCTAAGGTGGAAGATTCCCTATGAAGAGCAGTTTTCCTTTTAGCACAGAAGTCCTCTGGTGTCCTGGAGGCCCATCTGTTGCCTGTTTCCAATTCATGGACCAGATAATAGAAAATACTATAGCAGGCATATGCAGAATTTTAAATCCTGTTGAATTCACTGAGAATATTTATTCTGGTTCCACTTTGTGCACTTGTTTGACTGTGTAGCAGTGAATTGCTGCCAATGGCTTCCTGAATGTAATCCGTTGAGGACAAATGTACAAGGGCCAAATGCTATAGTTAGCTAAATTTTATAAAATTTGTCCCTGTTTTCTGAATCCTGATGCTATGCAGTATGTGTTGAGAGCTCATGACTGATATTAAGGTAATAAATAATCAAATATGTGCACAAGAGAACTACATTGTTCTTAAAGGCACTTTGCTTTTTGAATGAAAATCTTTGTGTACTTCAATGAAAGCCTTTGTAGATGCAAAGAAGAGTCAATCAGCCAAAGGAGGGAGATAGGAAAGTGCATGGGAGTGAAGGTATGGGTCAGTGATTTCTCAACGGACAGCTCTCACTGGATTCACATCCTTTTGTGCAAAATATTCAAGGAAGCACTCCAGGGTAGCAGCCTTGGCAGAAAATCACCAGATTGGTCTCTGTAAGATTTGTGTGCTATCTATCAATGCTTGCACGTTGAAAAGGCTTTGCTAAACAGACACACGCCCTTGCCTACCCAGCCTGCCACTGTGAGCTGAAAAGAATAGTTGAGATATTTTGTCCTCGAATTTGAAATTTCTGTGACTTCCCTAACTCAACAGGAGCTGGAAGCTCCGAGACACTACAGAGGTCAGTAGCAACGGCCTGGAATGACCCTGAGTCTAGGAAGATGAGTGAGGCCATGGTGTTGAATACTGCAGACAAAGCAATCAGGTGCTAATTCACCGAGAAGTCACAATAAATAGGTCTACTAAAGGTGAAGTCAATTTCCATCAGAATTTTTGTGGAGCTGCTCAAGTGAATGTCTGCCTGGGTTCAGTAATTACTTGTTGGTGAACTAGAAAGTCATGAGCTCAGGTTTCAAACTGAGTGGTGAATCCAGGCTACAGTTTACTTTGGCACTGAGGAAATTGCTAGAAGTACCTTCTCCTAAATGAAGTTTAGGTGCTCTATCTCTTGGGTGAATATATGTAAGGTTCCTTGGAATAATGAATCAACCAAATCATAAAACAGATTTAATAATCATTGCTGTTGCTGGAATCTAGCTGTTCACAAATTGGTTACCACAATTCCTACATCACAATTGTAACTATATTGCAAAATACTTGACTTATTGTCCAACACCATGAGATATCTTGATGTTTGAAAGTTGCTCTATAAAGCAAGGATTTTTTCTATGTAATCTATTTTTTTCAATTGTTTAAGGCTCCTCATGTGAAGAAAAGATGTGTATCTTCTGGGGAATATCTTTCCCTTCATTCAACACCACCAAGAGCATGAAATGCAGCAAGTATTCAACAAATGAAGAAATTGAATGAAACTGTTAAAGTTTTGAGCATAGCCATTCATGGAAACTTAGACATTACAGCAAAACAACCTATAAAATTGGACAGAGTAAGGTGGTGATAAAATTGATACACAAGGAAAGATTTATCCTCAAACATTTTAGAAGAACAGATGTTTAAATGACAAGTTCTAATAGCATAAATCAAAATAATGCATGATGAGTACTTGTAGCACTTAACGATGAATGCCATGTGAAAGTGTTTTGAGCCAGATGTGGTAATCAATAATGACACTTTTCTAAAAATTTTCAGCTGCTCCAAGTTTGAAATGAAAACAAAAATGCTGGAAATAGTCAGTACCAATTTCCTCAGTATCAAAGTAAACTATTGTCTGGATTCTCTGTCTGTGGGGAGAGAAAGAGTTAAAGTTTCAGGTCCATTCAGGTTTTGTTTTCAGACCTAAAATGTTAACTCCATTTCTCTATGTAATATATAAATGGATACACTATTTTTATTTCCTTTATATAATGCATGAAAACAACTTCAAAAGATCTGCCCAAAGTTCACCTTACCTATTTGACTCGGAGCTTAATCATGTGTCTATATAATTTCTGATTAGAGTGGCATGCCATATGACTTATTTTATTTCCATCCATGCAACAAATTTAAGGTCACATTCTTTACCAGCTTCTCCAGCCCTACAAATCTGTGTGATCTTTCCAATCCTCAGTTCTACTCTTTAATGTGACCCTGATTTTCTTTACTCAGCCCAATGATTTGGTCTTGCACTTGACTTTCATCTTCCTAAAACCTACCACTTGAATAAAGCATTTCCTTATACCATTTTATCTGGCTCATTGGAAGCTATAATAATATTTATGTGAAATACATTGGTACATTTGTCAATATTAAAGGCACAAAATAAGTGATACAAACTTGTTGATATCGCTCATTTTAGACTATGATGTTTATATACCATTAGTTCAGTAGATGGGATTATGGATATCACAAGTCAGCATTCCATGATTTTCAAACAATTGTCTAATCAGTAATTTTCTCTTTGTGAAAAACAAAGGAAACAAATGAACTGCTTCCACTTCCTATCTCTACTTGCATCTCATTATGCACCTTTGTCGCTAGCTCGGGTTATCTTCTGCGGAGATACCCCATCCATGTCTTCATTACCTTTAGCTTTAGTATTCCAATGTTTTTCTAGATGCCATCTCATTTTCCACCTTTTATAAAGTTATTCCAAACTCTGCAATCTTTCTAGGACTTATTCTTTGTTCTGTTTACCCATCAGATTCATTGACTTCCTATTGCTTCCTGCCAGGCAATACCTCCAATTTAAAATTCTCCTCCTTTCTCATTCATCTTCCCTCAATGCTTCATCCTTTCCTATTTCTGCAACCTCTCCGGTTTTGCAGTTCTCTGAGATTTATGTGTTCTTCCAATTCAGGATACTGCACATGCCCATTTTAGTTATTCCTTGACTGGTGTCCATGTTTCCAGATATGTAAGCTCGTGATTTCTTACTCTGTCTCTCTTCCTCTCTCTTTTGCATCTTTTCCTTTCCAAATAATGCAGAATTTGGGAAATTTTACAATATAAATTGGCCCCACCATATCCATATTCCCAAATGTTGAACAAATTATTCCTGTTAACCAGCACTTGATTATATGATTATAGTTGATCCTATGATTATAGTTCTTCATGTACATATCCAGCTTTTAAAGTGTTTACTAAATGTTTCATGAAATTATGACGATGTTAGATTTTTTTCCTTGGAGACTTTGAGGACATTCTTGAAGCACAATACCTCAGGTAACGTAGCAGAAAAACTCTACAAATCCACTTTTCCATTATTTGAAAATCCAGATGTTTCAGCATCTAGTTCACTACATCCCCTTTCCCACATTCTCTTTAAACTCACAGTTCCTTGCTGTCTCCATCCCTTTAAGCCCTGTGCCCGCAATCCTTTAAACTCTGTGGATCTATTCCCTCAAACTCATCAAACCCTGTAATATGGTCCCTTAACCTCATTGTAGCCACTTTCCCATACTTACTTTGAGCTCACATTAACATGTTGTACCTGCAACCTGTTTCCATCCTCCCATTGAACTTACCACATCCCTGTTCCCACACTTCCTTTAAACTCACCAAGGCCTTGTTCCAGATTTCCTTTAAGCACATAACGTTGTTTTGTTTCTGACATTGCCTTTAAACTCAATTGATTCACTGGATTTTTTTTATTCTATTGTGTAGCACCTTAAAAAAAGGTGAATTAAATTTGTGTTGATGTGTTAATAGAAATAATATTCAATTATCTGGAAAACCTGCCAGTCTAGCACCAGTAATTACTTGAGCCTGCTGTACTGAACTACTCTCTGGTGTACATCCCAGTCTCAGGAGTATTGCTTTGTTGAATCTCTCGTATTTATGATTTGTTTACACTCCTCCCTACCTGTAGAACTCATCTAAAAGGTTCACAAATTTCCACACACTCTTGTGCACAATTATCTCTGGCAAATATTGATACTCCAATGACATGAGGAAGTGTCAGACATGTTTAACTTTGTTCTTAGAAGTTCAGCTAGTGGAAAGAAACAATTCCTTGCTTACTTCTGAACATTTGCCAGTGAGAAAGAGTTTTTGAGTCTTTTTCTAAACTGTATTCCATATTATAATTAGTATCCTTTCCATTTCCTAGTTGACTAATTTGCTTATTATGCCTGAAATTGTATTCCATTTTGATGCCACGCTCAAAATGATATGATTGCTCCAAACCAAATGTGTCAATTTTGGAATGAAGCACTCAAAGTAGTGCTTCAAAATATATATATCGCAAAACATGGTCTGTGTTTCATGTTATATTGCTGCAATAGAAAGAAATGTAATTGTATCTACTACAGGGATGTTCTAGAGAGCTTTGATTGTAATTATTCTGTGCTAAGTAGGGCTTGGGAATACTTGACGGTGACACTAGGTTCAAGGAGTAATGCATTCATCAGCATGGTTATATCTCATTCAATTAACAAATAATTTTAGCCATTCAGATTCTCTGGAGCTGTTCTATTTTATTTCATTTCACTTTTCATCCCCTATACAGATTTTCCAGCCCAGATCTTGCTACCTGTCCATCACAGTTTTCATTATCAGATGTTTTGGTATCATTATAAATTTATTTAATGGATCTTTCTGAATCATCCTCTCCATTCAAAGTCAGTCACATTGGAGAGGATTAGTTACTCCACACAGTGCTGTTTTAACCTGTCACAATTTACTTTGCTGAACTTGTTGAAAATCTCTCCACCTTCCTGTAGAATTCATTCAACACTCTCTGAAGATATCCATTCTGAAATTATTGACGTCAGTGTTAGCAATTCTACTTGGTGGCACTTGTCCCTGCATCAGAAGAATGTGGTTAATCGATGGGCAAGCCTGTTCTCAATCTACAGCCCATTAACAGCTCTGACAGACTGTAGCAATTCACAAAAGGTGTGTAATGATAAGCTAGCAATGCTTTGCAGGAGCCTTTTGCCTGCAGTAGGAGCATCTTAACAGTCTGCACTGCTCTTTCCGCTTTTCCATTTGCCCGTGGCCTGCTTGTCTGGTCATGGTCCCTAGCAAATGCTTGGAATTGTGAGCAGTTGAATTATGGACCATTGTTTGACATAAGTGTCTTTGGTATTCTATGGCGAGCAAAAACAGCTTTCAGGTGCAATATAATTGCTGTTGGGGATGTAGAGGACTGCTTGGACACCTCAACATTCTGTGAGTAGTAATCCACAGTGAGAAGAAACCTGTTTCTTTTCAGCTCTAGATGTCTGTGCCTGCAATTTGCCATGGAAAGTCTGGGAGTTCTGTGGGACGGAGAGGGTCTGCATGACTTTACATAATCTCCCAGCCATGTGCTTAGACCAGGCCACTACATGGATAGCCTTGATCTCAGGTGACATTTTTTGAGTCTTGATGTCCTTGGTAGATTTGACTGATGATTTTGACATGTGTAGAAACAGGAATGATGAGTCTGGAGCCCCTTACTGCAAACCATCGAGAATGCTGATTGTGTCTCTCAAGCAAATATGGTTTAAGTTCATGAGCTTCTGTTGGAACAGCTGGCCATCTGTGCTCACAGTATTGCATGACCTTGCTGCAGATTTGGTCTTTTTTCAACTCAGCATAAATTTCATCCAGTTTATTTGTGATGCAGGAAAACTTCCATGTATCTGAGCTAAGTAGATGTTGGTATCTTCCATGAGATCAGTTTCCATCCATTCACTTTTGCATGGCATCCTCGAAAAAGTGTCTGGTGTTGTGAAAGATTTGCCAGCAACATGTTCAGTGTCATAACAGTATCACATAAGCCTCATTCTGAATCTTTGCTGATGTGGAGGTAAGTCATCCAAGTGTTTTGAGCTGAGGAGGTTAACAAGCAGCTTATTGTCTGTTTCAAGTAGGAATTTATTGCCTATCCAGTTGCAGCTGAAGTGTTCACAAACCCAAATAAGAGCCAGTGTCTTCTCTTCAATATGGGTGTAACACTGTTCAATAGGAATCAGTGCTCTTGATGCATATGCCACCTGTTTCTATGCACCACTGTAGTGTTGCATGAGCATTCCCCCTAGGCCTAAGGAAGAGGCAACAACTGAGACCTTGGTTGCTTTGTTCAGATCAAAGAATACCAATGTTGGTGGATAGATAAGCTCTGCTTTAAATGATGAAAATGACTGATTGAAACATATAATGTGGATCTGATTGAAACATATAAGATTATTAAGGGATTGGACACACTGGAGGCAGGAAGCATGTTCCCGCTGATGAGTGAGTCCAGAACTAGAGGCCACAGTTTAAGAATAAGGGGTAGGCCATTTAGAACAGAGATGCGGAAAAACTCTTTCACCCAGAGAGTGGTGGATATGTGGAATGCTCTGCCCCAGAAGGCAGTGGAGGCTAAGTCTCTGGATGCATTCAAGAGAGAGTTAGATAGAGCTCTTATAGATAGCAGGGTCAAGGGATATGGGGAGAGGGCAGGAACAGGGTACTGATTGTGTATGATCAGCCATGATCACAGTGAATGGCGGTGCTGGCTAGAAGGGCCGAATGGCCTACTCCTGCACCTACAGTCTATTGTCTATTGTGGTGTGTCCCAGGTCCAAACATTTCTCTGAGAGAGGAGGTCATATAGAGGCTTTTTGTTTTCTCTGCCAAATCTGGAAAGAACTTTGCTAGCTGGTTTACATGCCAAGGAAGCTGGATCTCTCATTTGTAGATTGTTGCATGTTCTGAACTCCTGCCAATTTGCCTGAATCTAGTTGCACTCCCTCTGAGGACAGATGGTGCCCTAAGAACTTCACCTCCAACTTTGAAAATTTGTTTTTTTTTGTTCAGAGTGATTCTAACCTGTTTCAGTTTCTCCATGGTAACTTCCACTCTTTTGTTATGCTCCTCACTTGAGCCCCCAAAGATGAGAATATCATCCATGTGGTAGACTACTCTTTCCAGTCCCTCCAAAATTTGGTTTATCTTCATCTGAAAGAGTTGAGGGGATGATGAGATGCCAAAAGGAAGTCTCTTGAAGGCATAGCATCCAAATGGCGTGATAAAGGTTGTGAGCTTCTGTGACTCAGGAGCTAAACTGATCTGCCTGAACCCATAGTTTGCATCTAGTTTGGTGAAGAACTTTGCTCCACCCAGCATACCCAATTTGTGTTCAACAGAGGGCAGAATAAACTTCTCCCACTTTACTGCATTATTCAGTTTTGTTAGAACAATGCAGATACTCGCTGTGCTATCTGGCTTGGGAACAGGAACAATGCCCACACACCAGTCAGTAAGTCCATTCACTCCAGTCGTGATGTCAGGTGCCTCCATTCTCTCAAGTTCAGCTTTGATTTTGTTCATCAATGGGACTAGTATGTTTCACTGGGATCAAAGTGTAGGGCATCACTCCTGGCCTCAGTTAGATAAGGTACTCTTCTTTCCGTATCCCCAGGCCTGTGAAACAACTCCAGGTACTTCTCCTGCCACTGAACATTGTTTAGGGAATCCAGTCTTGCAATGAGGTTCAGCTTCTTGATGACATGTCATCCCAGCAGTGGTGAAAAGAGATTCCGAACAACAAAGACATCCTCTCTTAACCTTTTCTCATTTTTACAGATGGAAGTATAAACATTCCTTTCACACTGCACTTATGTTTCCCTGGCCCCATGAGCACTTTCTTTGTTGGCTTTAGAAAAATGCCTGTTTTCTTCACCAGTTTTTGTTAATGGACATTTGGGGATGTCTATGACATCTGCCCTGGTATCCATTTTGAATGTCACTGCCTCATTTTGCATCTGAACCGTAGTACACTACCCTTGTGTATTTGAAACTAGAGCCCCAAGGAAAGCTCTCTCTTCATCACTATGGTCTTCTTTGACCTAAGGAAATGTTTCTGAGTGACACTGGCTTTTATAATGGCCAACACTATTGCATTGATGGCATCTGACTTCTTTTGCTGGACAGAGCTCTTTGAGGTAGAATGGAGACTTGCCACATCTCTTGCATTTGGACATTTTACCTGTTCTTTGTTTCACTTGTCTGTTTTATTTGAGCTGAGCTCTACTGTCACCTCTTTCTGTAGCCTTTCTGACTGCACCTTGTTTATTCCCTTCTTTGTGCACAGCTTCTAGTTTTACCTCAGCGTCGTTTTCATGTGTGAGTTCTGCCTGTTGCTGACAAACGTTCTCACTCTACCTGACCTTAGTAGTAGCTTTCTCTAGTGTGAGATTTGCTTGCAACTGAAGTCTTTATCACAGTTTGGTGTTTAGTAGCCTGACAACAATCCTGTTCCAATGAGCTCATCTCTTGGATTTCCATATGAATAGCTGTCTTGATAGTGCTGTACTGAAGTCATTTATACTTTCATTTGGCTCCTGTTTTCTGGAGTTGAACTTTGCATTCTCATATATTACGTTTCACTTTCTTTTGAAATATTCTTTGAATTTATCCTAAACTACTCGTACTCCTTTTTCTGAGCATCTGTCAATCCTAATCCTCCAATGATGCCATCTGCTTCGTCCCCATGCAGTATATCAGTGTGCTTACTTGATGCTCTTCTGAAGCCTGAGTGAGATTGCTTGCAACCCTAAATCTCTCAAAGTGTCTGAGCCATCTCCCAGGGCTTCCTGGTTTAGAGAACCAGGGGCTTTATTAGGTGAGTAGATTTAGGTACTGCAGTTATTTGCACCATTAATAACTCTAGGTGACTGGAAGTGAACGATAGGCTTTTATTAGCAGCAAAAGAGACCACAACATCTTGGAGACTGAAGGAGGAGCAGTGCCTCCAATCGCCTTTATACAGGGGTCTGTGGGAGGAGCCACAGGAGCAGTCAGCAGAGGGGCGTGTCCAGACAAGTGTACATAGTTTACCACATTCACCCCCACTTTGTTTTAAAAGAGAGTCCCCACGAGGTGAAGTTTCTTACAAGTATATTTACAGGTTAAGTCTATCAGGCAGTCGAGTCTGTCGCTGCGATCTACGTAGCACCGGTAGTGATTGCACCGGTGACGGTGGTTGTGCTGGCTCCGGCCTGACTTGAGGTGCCAGCCCGTTAGGCGTAAGTAATCCCTCATGCGTGTGCATGGCACCCGGTATGAGAGTGTCGTGAGGAGTCTGTGTAGGGCTTGGTGTGTGCGGTGTCTTGTGGGTATACACATCGGTGGGTACGGGGTTCATAGTCACCGTGGAGTGTTTGGGGTAGGGTTCTGGTGCTCCTGCGGGCGCCAGGTCGCGGACGGAGACCGTGTCCTCCCGCCCATCAGGTAAGACCACGTAGGCATACTGGGGGTTCGCATGAAGTAGATGAACCCTATTGACCATCGGGGAGTATTTATTGCTCCTCACATGTTTCTGGAGCAGCACTGGCCCTGGGGACATCAGCCAAGCCGATAGGGTGGTCCTAGTGGCATACTTCCTGGGAAAAGAAAAGAGTCGCTCATGAGGGGTGGCATTGGTGGACGTGCATAACAGGGAGCGGATGGAGTGGAGTGCCTCAGGGAGGACCTCCTGCCAGCGAGAGACCGGCAATCCCTTTGAGCTAAGGGCTAAGAGTGTGGCATTCTCCCTCTCCACCTGTCCATTCTCCCAGGGATTATAGCTTGTGGTCCTACTAGTAACAATACCCCTAGCCAGTAGGTACTGGCGCAGCTCAACACTCATAAAGGAGGACCCTCTATCACTGTGGATAGAGCAGGGATATCCAAACAGAGTGAAGAGCTGGCGCAGGGCTTTTATGATGGACGTGGAGGTGATATCGGGGCAGGGGATGGCAGGGGAACCGCGAGTACTCGTCAATTATGTTGAGAAAGTAGACATTGTTGGAGGGAAGGGGGCCCTTAAAGTCAACACTCAGTCGCTCAAAGGGGCAGGTGGCCTTGATAAGTTGTGCCTTTTCAGGACGGTAGAAGTGCGGTTTGCACTCAGCGCAGACTTGGCAGTCCCTGGTCATCGTCCTGATTTCCTCAAAGGAGTAAGGCAGGTTCCAGGCTTTCACAAAATGGTAAAGCCAGGTGGCACTCGGGTGGCAAAGATCTGCATAGAGGGTGTATAGCCGGTCAAGCTGCGCACTGGCTCATGCTCCCTGGGATAGAGCATCAGGGGGCTCATTGAGCCTTGCAGGCCGGTACAGGATGTCATAGCTGTAGGTGGAGAGTTCTATTATCCACCTCAAAATGTTATCATTTTTGATTTTGCCCCACTGTTGGTTGCTAAACATGAACGCAACTGATTGCTGGTCAGTCAGCAAAGTGAACCTTTTGCCGGCGAGATAGTGCCTCCAGTGCCTAATAGCTTCCACTATGGCCTGGGCTTCTTTCTCCACCACGGAGTGCCGAATTTCAGGGCCTTGAAGGGTATGAGAGAAGAATGCTACCAGCCTTCCTGCCTGATTGAGGGTAGCAGCCAGCACGAAGTCGGAGGCATCACTCTCTACTTGGAAGGGAATGGTCTCGTCCACCACATGCATCGTTGCTTTGGCAATGTCCCCTTTAATGTGGCTGAAGGCCGCGCGGGCCTCGGCTGAGAGGGGAAATGCGGTGGACTTGACCAGGGGGCGGGCCTTGTCTGCATAGTGAGGGACCCATTGAGCGTAATAGGAAAAGAAGCCCAGGCACCGTTTGAGGGCTCTGAGGGTGGTGGGAAGAGGGAGTTCCAACAGGGGGCGCATATGGTCGGCGTCAGGGCCAATGACCCCATTCTCCACGACATACCCAGGGATAGCAAGTCGGGTGCTTCTGAACTCACACTTGTCCCTGTTATAGGTAAGGTTAAGAGCTTTGGCCGCTTGGAAAAATCGTTGGAGGTTGGTGTCGTGATCCTGCCAGTCGTGATTGCAGATGGTGATGTTATCCAGATATGGGAACGTGGCCTTCAGTTGGCACTGGTCCACCATCTGGTCCATCTCCCTCTGGAAGACAGGGATGCCAATGGTGACACCAAAGGGGACGCGCAGGAAGTGATAGAGCCTGCCGACCGCCTCGAAGGCAGTGTAGGGGCGGTCCTCTGGGCGGATGGGGAGCTGGTGATAAGCGGATTTCAGATCTATGGTCGAGTACACCTTGTATTGAGCTATCTGATTGACCATATCCGCGATGCGGGGTGTGGGTATGCGTCAAGCTGCGTGAACCTATTGATGGTCTGCCTATAGTCCATGACCATCCTATTTTTCTGCCCGGTCTGAACAATGACCAACTGGGCCCTCCAAGGACTTGTGCTTGGCTCAATGGTCCCCTCCCTGAGCAGCCGCTGCACCTCCGACTTAATGAAGGCCCTGTCCCCTGCACTGTACCTCCTGTTTTTAGTTACCACAGGTTTACAGTCGGGGGTCAGGTTGGCAAACAGCGGTGGGAGAGGGATCTTGAGGGTGAAGAGGCTGCAAGTGGTGTCGGTAGCACGGCTGTTGGCATGGTGTTGGGTGGGATGGTCAGTAGCGGTGAATATGACGAAGTCCCACAAAACTGAGGATTTCTGACAGTGATTGGTGGGAGGGGCCCGTCATACTCCATTGTCACACTTTTCAGGTGGCTGTGGAAGTCGAGCCCCAATAGCACAGGGGCACACAGTTGATGCATGACCAGTAAAGCAAAGTCCCGATATTCTGTGCCCTGCACCACCAGTGTTGCTACACAACCCCCCCAGATGTCTGTGGAATGCGACCCAGAAGCCATGGTGACCCTCTGGCTTACCGGCTGTGCACGAGTCCGCAGCATTGCACTGTGTCCAGGTGAATAAAACTCTCTGTGCTGCCCGTGTCAAACAGGCAGCTAGTCCTGTGCCCCTCCACCAGGATGTCCATCATTGACCTTGCGAGTTGGTGTGGAGTGCTTTGGTTGAGGGTCACGGAGGCCAGAGTTGATTCGCCGTCTTGGTGCCCGGTTAGCACCTGTGGGTCGGAGGCGGGGAGAGGTGGCGCTGACAAAGATGGCCGCCCCCATGCCTCGCACGCGGTGGGGAGGCAAGATGGCAGCGACCAAGATGGCAACCCCTATGCCTCGCACGCGGCGCTGCTCTACCCCGCTCGTGGTTTGGACTTACAGGCCTTGACGAAGTGGCCCTTCTTGCCGCAGCTGGAGCAGGTAGCTTCTCGGGCTGGGCAGCATTTTCGGGGGTGCTTTCCGAGTCCGCAGAAGTAACACTGTGTGGACGCGACTGGCAGCAGCCATGGTTGACTCGCCGGTGGGTTGCAGGGACTTCACGGAGTTGCGACTGGCAGCAGCCGAGGTCGACTCACCAGCGGGTTGTGGGGACTTCACAGTCTCGCGACTGGCAGCAGCGGAGGCCGATTCGCCGGCAGGTTGCGGGGTCTGTAGCTTCCATGGAGCCGGCGGGAGATTGCGCGCCTGGACAGCGTCAGCATCGTGCAGAGCGGCCTCCAGCATGTCAGCCAGCTCGATCGCCGAATGTAAGGTAAGATCGGCATGTTCCAGCAGCCGCTGGCGCATGTACACTGACCTGATCCCTGTAACGAAGGCGTCTCTTACTAGCAGCTCCACATGCTGTTCCACCATTAGTCCCCTGCAGTCGCAGGCCCGCATGAGTGTCTGAGGGGCCCGGACAAACTCCGTGCTCGACTCTCTGGCCCGCTGCTGCCGTGTCGCTAAGCAGTGTCTTGCGTAGACGGTGTTCACTGTCCGCCGGTGTTGTCTTTTGAGGGCATCCATTGTACCCTGGTAGTCCGTTTTGTCTCTAATCATGGAGTAGGCCCTTGCACTGACTCTGGAGAGGAGAACCTTGCGCTTTGTGGCAGGGTTAGTCACTTGAATCTCCTCCAGGTACGATTCGAAGCATGCTAGCCAGAGTTCAAAAGCGTCGCCGGCTTCCCGGGATTGAGGGTCGAGATCCAATTGGTCTGGTTGTAAAATGCTCTCCATATTTTAACATTGCTGCTAATTAAATTGATGCACCATCAATAACTCTCGGAGACAGGAGGCGAATGATAGGCTTTTATTAGCAGCAAAAGAGACCACAACATCTTGGAGACTGAGGGAGAAGCAGTGCCTCCAATCACCTTTATACAGGGGTCTGTGGGAGGAGCCACAGGAGCAGTCAGCAGAGGGGCATGTCCAGACAGGTATACCTAGTTTACCACAACTCAGAAGATGGAGACAGAGTCTATAGAAGTAAAACAAAATGGCATCAACATCATGGACTCTATACAGATTAAAAAAGGGAGGTTTTTGTTTACTTGAGGCAAATTAGGGTGGATAAATTCCCAGGGTCTGACAAGGTATACTTTTGGACCTTGCAGGGGGCAAGTGCAGAAACTGCTGGGGCTATAGCAGAGAAATTAAAAATCTTACTTAGCAACAAGTGAGGTTTCAGAGGATTGGATGATATCCAATGTTGTTCAGCTGTTTAAGAAAGACCAATTGTGGGAAAGTTATAGTCATTTTAAAGCACCTGATATATGAGTATTTGGATAGACATGGACTGATTATGAACAGTCAGCATGGCTTCGTGCATGGTAGATCATGTCTTACCAAACTTACGGTGTTTTTCAAGGAAGTTATCAGGAAAGTTGAAGAAGGCAAGTCAGTGGATGTTGTCTACATGGACTTTAGCAAGGTCTTGACAAGGTCCCACATGGGAGGTTGTTCAAGAATGTTTAGTCACTTAGTATTCAAAATAAGGGAGTAAATTTGATTGGATATTGGCTTTGTGGGTGAATCTAGAGAATGGTGGTAGATGGTTGCCTCTCTGACTGGAGGTCGGTGACAAATGGAGTGCTGCAGGTATCAGTCCTGGGACTGATGTTCTTTGTCATGTATATCAACAATCTGGATAATAATGTAGTTAACTGGATCAGCAGATTTGCAGATGACACCAAGATTGGGGAAGTAATGGACAGTGAGGAAGCAGGATCTGGAAAAATGGGCTGAACAATGTCAGATGGAATTTAATGCAGACAAGCGTAAGATGTTGCATTTCACTATGACCTCCCCTGGTTGATCCTACACAGTGAACGATAAAGCAGTGAAGAGTGCAGTATAACAAAGGGATTTGGGAATACAGGTCCATAATTCATTGAAAATGGTGTCATGGACTGATAGGATCATAAAGAAAACTTTTGACATACTGGCCTGCATAAATCAAAATATTGAGTACAGGAGATGGGATGTTATGTTGAAGTTGTATAAGATGTTGGTGAGGCTTAATTTAGTGTTTCTTAATTAGTATTGTGTGCAATTTTGGTCACCAGCCTACAGGAAAGATGTAAATAAGGTTGAAAGAGTACAGAGAAAATTTCCAAGGACAATGCCAGGTCTGAAGGACCTGAGTTATATGGAAAGGTTGAATAGGTTAGGAGTTTATTCCTTTGAACGTAGAAGTTTGAGGGGAGCCTTGATAGAGGTATACAAGGTAATGAAGGGTAATGCAAAGTAATAGGGTAAATGCAAGCAGGCTTTTTCCACTGAGGTTGGGTGGGACTACAACTCACGGTCATCAATTAACAATGAAAGGTGAAAAGTTTAAGGGGAACATGAGGGGAAACATCTTCACTCAGGGGGTTATTAGAGTGTGGATTAACCTGCCAGCACAAGTGGTTCATGCAAGCTCAATTTCAATGTTTAAGAGAAATTTGGATAGGTACATGGATGGTAGGGGTGTGGAGGGCTATGGTCCCGGTGCAGGTCATTGGGAAAAGGCAGTCCCAATGGCTCAGCGTGGACTAGATGGGCCAAAGGGGCTTTTTCTGTGCTGTATTTTCTATGACTCTAATAAAATTGATGGCTTTGTGACCAAGTTTGCGGTTGATAGAAAGGTAGGTGGAGAGATGTGTGTTGAAGAAGCATGGAGCATGCATAAGGACTTGGACAGATTAAAATGGATAAGGAGGCAGATTGAATACAGCATGGAGAAGTGTAAGATCATGCACTTTGGTAGAAGGAATAAAGGTATAGATTGTTTTCCAAATGGTGAGCAAATTCAGAAATCGGAGATTCAAAGGAACTTTGGAATTCTAGTACAGCTTTCCCTAGAGGTTATGATCTTATTCCATCACACAGCTGGCAAATATCCTGGAGGATTGAATATCACAGCTTTTCATTTTAAAACAAGTCTCTTTTAAGCGTCAAAAGACTTTTAGTCCTCCAAGGTACATCAAATAGCAAGTTGTGTTCAACTTGTATTCAAGTGCACAACTAACTGTTATTTCATTTCTAGATTGTTTTTTCATCTTCAGATGCTTATTCCACCCAATGGGAACAGAGAGAAAAAACCTTGACTCTGTATATCATTGAATTAACCATGAGACCATAAAACATAAGAGTAGAATTAACCCATTCAGTCCACTGAGTCCACTCTGCCATTCAATCATGGTTAATTTATTTTCCCCCTCAACCCCATTCTCTTGTCTTTTCCCCATAACCTTTGACACTCTTACTAATCACGAACCTATCAACCTCTGCTTTAAATATCAATTTCAAGATCAAATTTATTGTTATTTGATGCGGCATATATACAACCAAATGAAACAATGTTCCTCTGGACTACAGTGCAACCACATAACATATATCACACACAATAGGTTTCAATAGGTACATTTAATGTCAGAGAAATGTATATAATATACATATATTCTGAAATGCATCTTCTTTGCAAATGTCCATGAAAACAGAGGAGTGCCCCAAGGAATGAATGACAATTAAACATTAGAACCCCAAAGCACCCCCCATCTCCCCCCTTCCATGCACAAGCAGCAACAAGGCAATGACCCTCATCCCCACCCCCACCAGCAAAAAAGCATCAGCACCCTCCTCTCAAGTATGCAGCAAGCATCAATAAAGACACAGACTTGCAGTACCTTAACGCCTACTCATTCACCTGGTAATTCAACATACCACAGGATCTCTCTCTCCCTAATAAGGGAAAAAGAGGTGTCTCCACTTCACGGCGAGAGGGGAGACATAACAAAACAACTCGCTGATTTACAATGTTAAAGGTCTGTTGCATTACTTTTTCCGAGCTCTGTGAGTCGGCACCAGAAAGGCGCAGAACCCACAGCAGCTAACCCACTGCTGCCATGTTCCATGTTCTCCTATGATGCCTCAGTCAGGGGCACCGGCCTAGAATCAGCACATCTCCAGAGCCACGAAAATTCAGCACCCTAAGGCCACATCCTTGAGATATCAAAAAGCAGCTGGTCGTGAGGCCCTGAGAGCGGGTCCCATTCCTGCAAAGAACTAAAGTCAGAGTGTAACTCTAGGTCAGTGTCTTCAAAAGAACCTTGAAAAATAAATGAAGAGATATCAAAGATTGAAATAGAGCTGTCTCTGAAGATGCAAAGGAGTCGCCATTTAGTGCCATCTTGACTTTGCTCTGTCCCTCCGAGTCCCAGCACATAAACCAAAATATTATAAATAAATTAATAGACCATAATTCAAAATTCATGTGATAATATGCAGCACATGTAAACAATAAACAGTAATAAGACCTCAGTGGTAGCAGGGTTGTTACGCAATGGCTTGGCCTCCTCAGCCATCTGAGCAATGAATTCCACAGATTTACCACCCACTGGCTAAGTAAGTTGCTCCTCATCTCCATTCTAAAGGATGTATTTCTATTCTGAGGCTCTGTCCTCTGGTCCTAGACTCTCCAACTATTGGAAACATCTTTTCTGTATCCACTCGAATTAAACCTTTCAAAATTAAGGAAGTTCCAGTGGCATCCCCTCTCATTCTTCTAAGCTCTAGCAAATATAGGCCTAGAGCTATCAAACGCTCCTCATACTGCATATGAACCCTTCCATTCCTGAACCATTGTTGTAAACCTCCTCTGGCCTCTCCAGTGACTCCACATCCTTCCTTAGGTATTGGGCTCAAACTCCACACAGTACTCCAAATATGATCTGACCAATGCCTTGTAAAGCCTCAGCATTACTTCCCTGCTTTGATATTCTAGTCCTCTCAAAATGAATGCTAACATTGCATTTGCCTTTTTTACTAATGACTCAATTTGATCTGCAAGTTAACCTTCAGCAAATCTTGCACAAGGACTTCCAAGTCCCTTTGCAGCTCACTGTTTATAAAACAGTCTACACATTTATTCCTTCCACCAAAGTGCATGACCATACATTTTTCTATGCTGAATTCCATCTGCCACTTTGCCCGTTCTCCTAATCTGTCCAAGTCCTTCTGCAGGTTCCCGACTTCCTCCAGACTATCAACCCCTCCACCTACCTTTGTATCATTGCAATGACTATTGCCCAGTAGCACTTACGTTCACTGTGATGAAGTCTTTTGAGAGATTGGTGATGAAACATATCAACTCCTGCCTAAGAACTGACTTAGATCCATTCAAATTTGCCTACCAGAGCAACAGGTCCACAGCAGATGTCATCTCATTGATTCTTCACTCAACCCTGGAACATCTGGACAGCTAAGATGCAAACATCAGGATGCTCTTTATCGACTACAGCTCAGCATTCAATACCATCGTTCCCTCAGAGCTAATCAATAAGGTTCAATGCCTTGGCCTCAATATCTCCTGAGCAATTGGATCCTCAATTTCCTCACTTGCAGACCCCAGTCAGTTTCGATTAGCAACAACATCTCTTCCACATCGTCCATCAGCACAAGTGCACCATTAGGCTGTGTGCTTAGCCCCTGCTCTACTCACTTTATACTTATGACTGTGTGGCTAAGCACAGCTCAAATGTCATATTTAAGTTTGCTGATGAGCATTACAACTGAAACTTTGACAAAAGTCTGTAAGTGTATAGTAAAGAGTTTATTGACTGGCTGCATCACCTGGTATGGAAACATTACTGCTCTCGAATAGAAATTCCTACAAAAAGTACTGGATACGGCCCAGTCCAGCATGGGTAAAACCCTCCACACTGTTGAGCACAGCTGCATGAAACACTGTCACAAGAAACCAGAATCTGTCATCAAGTACCCTCACCACCCAGGCCATGCTCTCTTCTTACTGTTGCCATCAGGAAGAAGGTACAGGAGCCTCAGGACTCTCACATCAGGTTCAGGGACAATTATTAACCCTCAACCATCAGGCTCTTGAACCAAAGGGAATAACTTCACTCAACTTTCCTTGCCTCTTCATTGAAATGTTCCCACAACTAATGGACTCATTTTCAGGACTCTCGTGTTCCCAATATTTATTGCTTATTGTTTATTATTATTATTCCTTTCTTTTTGTAGTTGCAAAGTTTTATGTCTTCTGCACTCTGATTGAATGCCCAAGTTGTGTGACCTTCAATTGACTCTGTTAAGGTTATTATTATATAGATTTATTGAGTATACCCACAAGAATATGAATCTCATGTTGTATATGGTGACATGTATGTACTTTGATAATAAATTTACTTTGAACTTTGAAATTTGGCCACAAGGCCATCAATTCCAAGATCATTAACGTATAACATGAAAAATAACAGACCGAACACTTACCCCAGAGTATCTCCGCTAGTCACTGGTAGCCAACCAAAAAAGGCTTCCTTTGCTCTCAATCCTTGCCTTCTGAAGTCAGCCCATCTTCAGTCCATGTTAGCATCTTTCCTGTAATACCATGGGCTCTTAATCTGGTTTAGCAGCCTCATGTGTGGCACTTTGAAAAGACCTTCTGAAGATCCAAGTAAACAACATCCATTGACTCTCCTTTGTCTATCCTGCCTGTTAGTTCTTTAAAGAATTCCAACAGGTTGTCAGCTAAGATTTTCCTTTAAGGTAATCATGAGGCCTTTAGCCTATTTTATCATGTGCCTCCATGTAACTCGAAACCTTAGCCTTAATAATGACTGTTAACATCTTGTCCACCACTGAGTCTGGCTAGCTGGCCTATAATTTCCTGTCTTTTGCTTCCTTACTTTCTTAAAGAGTGGAGTGGCATTTGTGATTTTCCTGACCTCCAGAATCATTCCAGAATCGAGTAATCTTGAAAAGATTTAAACATTGGCCCAGGTTGGTGGCAAGAGCTGATTTTGCTCACTCTCTGCCATATTCACTTTTCTCTCCAGGATAATGGAGCCTTTCCCTGTTCCGTTATTTAGTCAATTTAAATGCTGCCCCAGACAGACTGATAAGACAGGGTGTTGGGATCTGGAGCTAGAGCAATTTCTGTGATTGTCATTCATCTCTCCATGGCGTGGAGGCTATTAAGGCAAACCTGGTTGCTGTGATCCGTGCCTGCTAATATGATCAACTGATATGCGAGTCTTTGGGCCTACTATGGGCTGCTCCAAGGTTCGGATCTGAGGACTCAATTTTGGTTAGAATGTGGTTCACTTCAATTGTTTGCATGCGTTGTGTTTTTTTTCTTACTCTTGTGCGCTGGGTGTTAGTCTTTTATTTTTTCTCTTTAATTGGGTTCTTTCATGTTTCTTGCTTTATTTATAAATTCTTTGATAATAAATGTACGAACTTAAAATTGAAACGAATGCTGCCACAACCACTTCAGCTACCTTGGGTGTAGTTCATGTGGTCCAGTTGACTTAGCTAGCTTCAGAACTTTCAGCTTCTTAAGCATCTTCTCCTTAGTGATGGCAACTACACTCACTTCTGCTCCCTGACTCTCTTGAATTTCTGGCATGTTGCTGGTGTTTTCCACAAATGAAGACTGACTCAAAATACTTATTCAGTTCATTTGGCGTTTCTTTGTTCTCCGTTACAACCTCAACAGCATCATTTTCCTGTGGTCCGATGTCCATTCTTGTCTACCTTCACTATATATCTGAAAAATACCTTTGGTATCCTCTTTTGTATTACATTGTTACCATACCTTCATATTTCATCTTTTCTGTCCTTATGGCTTTATAGTTGCTTTCTATTGGTTTTTAAAAACTTCCTTCTAATTTTTAGTATATTACACTCTAGCTTTTATGCTATCTCTGATTTCACTTAATCAGCCAGGATCTGTCTTTCTATGTTCTATGTAGTTCTATCTCTCCCACATGAAGCACTACAATTATGGGGGGGGGGGGGTGGACTTTGGAGCTCAATCAATACCAAGAGGCCATGATATCACATTCAAGTGCTCTCCTTGCCAATGCACTTTTTGACTGTAAGGACACGTTCATCCACAGGAAGGGGGTCATTTGTCCCCAACCTTGAACTGCTTCTCGCCTGCTATCCAGACAAGTTTGGAACCTTAGAAATTGAGGAAGTCCTTTGTACCCCAGGCCTCTTCCCCTTTTCAAATAGAACAGGGATTATGTTTATTTGAACTCTAGATACTCTCCTTTCTACCTTAATCCTTAATGCTTTTGGCAATCAAAAATCCATCATTATCAAAGTCAAATAAAGTTTATTATAATAGTACATATATATTACCAGTCTTGCTTTGTCAAAATCTCTATTTTGTTAAACTTGCAAGTGATCCCCAGATATTTTGGGGAGAAAATTCTAATCTTTAAAGAAGCGATTGCTGATATCACCCCAGAATTAACATACTCTAATTTTAAAGTTATCAGATTTTTTAATCACGTTTAACCTAAGGCCAACACAATGGTACAGCAGGTGGTGTTATCACATAGGACCTGTGACTTGACTTTGATCATGACCTCAGTGCTGTTTGTGTGGTGTTAGCATGTTAACATGTTAACATGTTAACATGTTAGCCTGTGACAATGTGATTTTCTTTCAGATACTCTGGTTTACTTCCACATCTATCCCAAAAAATTGCAAATTGATAATTTAATTGGCCGCTGTAAATTACCCCCTGTGTAAATTACCCTTGGATAGTCAGAGAATCAGAAGAATTAATAGTCATTTGAGGGAGAAAAGGCTTTGAGAGAAAATCTGCAGATATTGGAAATCTAAGCAACACACACAAAATGCTGGAGGAACTCGGTAGGCCAAACAGCATCTAGAAAATGTACAGTCGACATTTCAGGCCGAGACCCTTTATGAGAAATATATACGGAGCCAAACTTGTGATACCCTGTCAATTTGAGTAACACCCATCTTCTTTACACTCTCTCTCTCATGCCAGACAGCCAGTTTCCTCACAGAACCACAGGCCTGGAAATTGTTGGGGCTTTAGTTATTGCTGTAGTGCATCTATTCGGTATCACTAATGACAGCTGTGGTTCACTCAAAGTGGACTGAGAAAATATTAATGTGCTGCTAAAAGGTCTTGGCCAGAAACATCGACTGTACTTTTTTCCATAGATGCTGCCTGGCCTGCTGAGCTCCTCCAGCATTTTGTGTTTGGAGGAATAAGAATGCTCTAAGACCTAGCATTGACTCACTGGGCTGAATAGCGTCCGATATTTTAAGGAGTTATGACGTAACATAATACCTCAATCAGATCACACCTTAATCTTTAATGCTCAAGCAAGTACAAATCTAGACTACCTTTGATTGGAAGTGAAGTGAAAAGACTCTAAATAACATCAGTATTTGACCAAGTGTGGTAACGTGGAGATCAATGTGGAAGGCAATGGGAATCTGAGGTTAAAGGTTATGCAGGCAAGGTTAGATAGATACAGTTAAGATCAATATTATCTGTGGTCTATATGAAATGGCTGAAGTTATACTCAGAAAAATAGATTATTTAAAAAGCAAACACGAGGAAATCTGCAGATGCTGGAAATTCAAGCAACACACACAAAATGCTGGTGGAACACAGCAGGCCAGGCAGAATCTATAGGGAGAAGCACTGGCGACGTTTTGGGCCGAGACCCTTCATTCGATTCTATTGCAGTGTTTCCCAGGGTAATGTATGCCCAGTCATTTTCAGTTGCTATATCAATGATCTCACTTTTATTATAAGATCAGAAGTAGGGATGTTTGACAAGTTGGATTGTGATCAGTTCTTTCTTCAGCTTTTCAGATAATAAGCCAGCCCATTCCCATATGCAGCATTATTTTGAACAGCATTCAGGTTGATGTGGCAAATATATCTGCACCACACGATGATCATCTCAATGATCACCCTTGCAATTCAATGAGATTACCACCATTGTATTCCCTGCTATCAGTTGTTACCTTTGACTTGAAAATTATTTAGAGCAGTCACACAAATATTTTGGTAACGTGCGGTAAAAGAGGTAGCAACCATTTGAACCCTCCAAACCTTCTCACGTTCTCCAAACAACTAAATATGTCAGGGATGGGGTAAGAAGGGGAGGAGGGGCATTAATGGAAGTTAGAGAAGTCAATGTTCATGCCATCAGTTTGGAGGCTACCCAGCCGGTATATAAGGTGTTGTTCCTCCAACCTGAGTTTGGATTCATTTTGACAATAGAGGAGTTATTTAGTTGTTATATTAGTAGACATATTTAGTTGTTTGCCTGTTCTCCATCTCCCTCTGGTGCTCCCCCTACCCTTTCTTTCTCCTGAGGCCTCCCGTCCCATGATCCTTTCCCTTCTCCAGCTCTGTATCACTTTCGCCAATCACCTTTCCAGCTCTTAGTTTCACCCCACCCCCTCCGGTCTTCTCCTATCATTTCGCATTTCCCCCTCCCCCCACTACTTTCAAATCTCTTACTATCTTTCCTTTCGGTTAGTCCTGACGAAGGGTCTCGGCCCCAAAACGTTGACATCGCTTCTCCCTATAGATGCTGCCTAGCCTGTTGTGTTCTACCAGCATTTTGTGTGTGTTGTTGTTTGAATTTCCAGCATCTGCAGATTTCCTCGTGTTTGCTCTTTAAAGATGATTACATTAACTTTAGATATAAAAAAGATAGAATGAAGTACTTTTTAAAGATATATAGCTAGAATTTGTGGAAGTTCATAAAAGGTGTCTGCATTGATCACTTAAGTGCTACGAACAGGTGCTTAAAGTACTGTATTCTAAATGGCTAATGGAACCTGCAAGTGAATGAATGAATATTGGGACTGGGATAATGATTTCAATGGCATCCTGCATCAAATATGCTATGGTTTAAAATAATATTTACCACTGATTTAATTAAGTTCAAAATAACATGTAAAATGATGGAAGCAAATTACTTTGGGATTTAGAAATCAGATTGAACTATTGTATGCCCTTTGAGGACTCACAGGATTATCAAAAGTCAGTCCAGCTATCTACAATTATAGAACTTATAAATACTTCAAGAAATCCCAGGCTTGTTCTATGTAATTTTTTTTCACCTTAGACTTCTTAAAATGTGCTTTTTACAAAATGTCCTGGCAAACTACCTCATTATCTTTCAGCTCTCCATATGTGGAGGTGGAATTATTTTCAGATTGATTAGTTAGTTCTGTCTACTAAAGACAAGATTGTCCTGAGTTTCATACTGCCAACACCTTAGTTGTACAACATTGATGATATCTGGAAAACAGTAAATCTTTACTATCACTCACTTGACACTGAAATGTTCATTTGAATATTGCAGCTAGTGAAATGAAAATTGAAAAAATGAGTGCAGGAGCTGAAGCTGCAAATCCATTTGGGCACATCTGCTCAGACTGCAATCATGCTGGGCAGAACCAGGATCAATGCCCTAGGCTACAGGGATTGTTTGCTAGTGCTGTTGTGAAGGGTTTCCATTAGTATGACGGGGGATGAGATGACTGGCAGACAGAATGAGGGAAGCAATGCAGAGACCAAAGCAAAAGTTAGAAAAGAAAAACTCAGAATGGAGTATAGAAAAGTCAAATGCAAAGGATGATGAGTGTAAAGGTACTTTATCTGAGTACATGTAGGATTTGAAATCAGGTCAGTGAATGTGTTACTCAAAAGGGTGTAATTTAGTGGGCATTACAGAAATGTGGTTGCAGGGTGGAGATGATTGGAACTTAAATATCCAAGGGTATCTGGTAAAATGGAAGGTAAGGGAGAGTAGGACTCCAAATTAAGGATGAGATCATGGCAATAATGAGAGACAATATAAGATCTAAGGAGCAGAATGTTTATTCCATCTGGGTAAAGATTAGGAATAGTAAAGGAAAAATATCACTGGTGGGAGTTGTCTATAGGTTACAGTGTGATAACATTGTGTGGCACAGACAATAAACCAAGAAATAGCTGATGCATGTAAGAATGGAATGGTGTTTGTCCTGGGAGGCTTTAACTTGTATATAGATCCAGCAAATCAAGTTAGTCAAAGCAAATGTTGAGGAGGATTTCAGAGAATGCATCCATGTTAGCTTTCTTGAAAAGCATGTTACTGAACCTACAAGGGAAAATCTGATTTAGATCTGGCCCTGTGCAATGAGACAGGTAAAATTAATGAGTTTGTAGTTAGGGATCCTCTTGCAAAGAGTGATCACAGTATGAATGAATTTCTCATACAAATGGGGGGCGCAACTGTTTGATCTAAAATCCACATATAATGCCTAAACAAGGGAGACCACAATGGGACAAGGAAGAAGCTGGCTAGCATAAACTGGAACATAGGCTCTATGGTGGCACAGTTGAAGAACAGTGGAACATTTTCAAAGAGATTTTTCACAGTGCTCAACAAAAATATATTTCAATTTAAGGCAAGGGCAGTGTGGATGGAGAGAGCTAGTCTTGGATACTGAGAACATAAAAGAAAGCATCAAACTAACAGCTCATGAATACAAAGTCACGAAGAGTAGTGGGAAAATGGAAGACTGGGAAAATTTTAAAAGCATCAAAGAACCACTAAGCAAGCAATATGAAAAATGAAGACAGCATGAAATATAAAATCAGATAGTAATTTTTTTCATAATAATATGAGGCAGAAAAGAGTGGTTAAATACTCATCCATGGCGTTGGCGTGGATTATATTAGCATGGTTAGAAAATTGGCTAAGAAATAAAAGGATGAGAGTTAGAATAAATGAGTGTTTCTCTGGCTGGCAGTTAGTAGTGAAAAGAGTGCCGCAGGGGTTGGTGCTGGGTCCACAACCATCTACAATATACATTGACAGTTTGGAAGAAGGGACGAAGTGTAACATATCTAAGTGCTGAAAGTTTGCAGTTTTCTGTTATTCAAAGGGACTTGGGAATCCTTGAGCATGAATCATAACAGGTTATCAAGCAGGTAAATGGAATGTTGGCCTTCATTGCTAGAAGGGTTGAATTTAAGACTAGGGAGGTTATGTTGCAACTGTTCAGGGTACTGGTGAGGCTACACATGGAGTACTACCTGCATTTCTGGTCTTCATACATGAGAAAAGATATACTGGTTTTGGAATCTGACTAGAAGAGGTTTACCAAGTTGATTCTGGAGATGAGGGATTAGCCTGGGACTATACTTGATGGAATTCAGAAGAATGAGATGTGATCTTATAAAAACATAAAATTATGAAAGGGATAGATAAGATAGAGGCTGGAAAATTGTTGCCTCTAGTACATGAGACTAGAACTATGGGACATAGTCTGAAGATTTGGGGGAACAGATTTAGATGGAGATGAAAAGAAACTACTTTTCCCAGAATGTACTGAATCTGGGAAATTCTTTGTCCAGGGAAGCCGTAGAGGTTACCTCATTAAATATATTTAAGACATAGTCAGATAGATTTTTGCATACCAGGGGAATTAAGGGTTATGGGGAAAAGGGCAGGTAGGTGGAGCTTAATCCACGACCAGATCAGCCATGTCATATTAAGTGGCAGAGCAGGCTTGACAGGCCAGATGGCCCGCTCCTGCTTCTATTTCTTATGTTCTGATGCTGCTTTCCCTTTTAATCACAAAAGCCATAAATTATAGATTGCATAGAATTCAGTCACAAACCTGCTCATTTGAAACATCACAGTATCACTGTAATCTACATATAATAAATGAGTTCTATGTGTCAGAGGAATCTTATAGGTTTTCTATTTATACACTGATTAAGCCTGATACCAATGATGCAGAGATTGGACATTGTACCGGGAATAAAATATTGGGCAGTTAATGTCAATAAAAACGTTGATTCTTTATCAAGAGACATTACATAGTTATTATTTTAATATTATAATTTTGCATTAATAACAAGGGTCCTTTTAGTTTCTGAGACCCTCTCCACTGTGGGTGAAGAATATAATAGTCTCACTGAATTAGAATTAAAAACAATAAATCGGAAATACATGATCACTAGTTTACAGGCAGTTTATTGCTTCAGCTACCTGTCACTCTTCAAGTCAATGTGCATAACATATGAAACAATTAAACCACTCTTTGAAGGTTTAATTTCTCATAAAGTTTGCAGGCAATCTGATTCAGGAGACTATTGCTCCTTCACAAATACTTGATAGGAGTTTAAGTTTGCCTGAGGTAAGATTGTGCCAGCACATAGAGACATAAAATGTATAGTCAGGTTAATCTGGTGTTCAAAGGTAGTTTGCACATTCCTGAGTGTCATCTGTGGCTCAGGGATAGCATCCTTGCCTCTGCGTCAGTTGATTCTGGATTTGAGACATGCGGAAACATACACAATTTCTAATGGGGTGGATGTGAAGTTTACATTTCCCGTGGCTAGGTATTTCAAACCACTAGTACTGTCTCAAAAAAAGAGTAAGCCATCCAAGAGAGAGGTAAGAAGAAATCTCTTCACTCAGAGGGGAGTAAATCTTCAGAATTTACTACAAAGGCCTGTGAAAGCTCAATAACTTTCAAGACAAAGATCAGTAGTTAAATACCTAAAGGATATGGCATTAATACAGAAGAATGGGTCTGAAGTTTTAAAAATTCAGCTGTTATTGACTCATGTGGATATTCTTAGGCATTATCGGAAGAGTTGACTATTCTGACATAACTTCATGATCCACTATTGTGAAAAGTGGCATTATCACTGCATTTGATGGGGCTGATCTAGCATCTCAAATCTGGGTATCCATGAGGCAATACTGGAAGGCAATGGAATTCTAATGTATCCCAATCTATAACATGTCCTGTCATATCCCTCACTCTACCATTCCTTCCATCATTCTCCTTTGAAGGATGACATATAAAATATTCTACCTTGTACTGGCAAATGGGAAGCAGACCTCACTTCAAACAATGACTTTCTTCAACAATAGAGGACATTCCAGGGCACTTACCATGAGAATATCCTCCATAATCAACATTTTGGGAGTCATCATTGACTGAAAAATAGCAAACATTTGAATGTCAGCCTAATCTATCTTCCAAACATATCCTACATTGCTGTGTTTACTCTACAAAATTCACTGTAGTGTCTCACCTAAACTTCCTTGACAGGGCTTCCTAAATCTTTTGTCTATAGAAGAATAAATGCATCATTCACCAATCAGTTACGCTTTGATGTCTAACTTCTTCCACGTGTATGCTCCCTATTTGAGTCAGCTAATTGGCTCATCTCATTGTTGCCAGGCCAAATCCTGCAACATCCCAGCCGCAGGACTGTGGGAGTATTTTTATCAGAAGGACTGCAGTTACCAGGCATCCTCATGGGTAATTGGGGATGGTTATTAACTGTTGGCAGTGTTGGTGATGCCCATCTTACATGATTGAATAAAAATAAGGATCCCACAGTTACAGTATGTAATTAGGTGGGTTTTCGTGGACAGCCTTGCTTGAGAAACATATAGATTCAGCAGCATTATCAGCCACAATTTTTATTCGCCAGTGACTGGCCAAAGACAACCAGGAGGTGATCAAATTACCACTATTGGAAGAATGCAGAAAGCTACGAAGTTTATAGACAAGTGCCAGTTTTCTGATTTGAGTAAGGTCAAATAGCATTTTCAGAATGTCTGTCTTGAAAATAACAAAGATAAAAAAAGATATAAAGATATTAATAATATTAATCTCAAGATAGGGTGTGAAAAGGTGTAAGTTGTGCAATAATTGTAAAACTGTTTTTGGATTGTATTGGGAGTGTTCTGTTCACTTCTGGGTACTTATCCTTGGGAACGATACAAAGCAAGTTTATCATTATACCACATCCTAATGAAGTATGTTATGAGAATATGGTGCATAGTGGAGGCAAGTTTTCGCTCATTTCCAGAAAATAGAAGATTATTTTAATTGAGGTGTTTAAGACAGTGTTGTTGGGGTTTGAGAAATAAATACAGAAATGCATTTTATTTGGTGTGGGAGTCATGAACAAGCAGTGATAAAATTAGAACTCTGTTTTCAGAGTTGATGTTATGATGCCACAGTGTGTAGTAGTTAGAGCTCTCGGTATCAAAGTTCAATCCTGACCTTCAGTGCTATCTGTGTGGAGTTTGCATATTCTCCTCATGATGACGTTTCCACCATCTGCTCTAGTTTCCTCCAACATTGAGATGTACAGGTAGGTTAATTGTTTATGGTAAATTACCCTAGAGTTGGAAAGTGGCAAAAGAATTGCAGGGGAGTTCGCAGATAGGTACAGGGCTACGTGGAAATAAGAAGTGATATCGGACGGGGATGGGAGTTAACTTAAGGAACAAACTTCAGAACCTGCATTAGGAACATTGCTAATCTTCCACCTCAACACCATTTGCACCGCTTTCAGTTTTTTCTGTTGGTCCCCCTAATATCTAGTTGTTTATCAGTCGCTGCATTGATCCTAAGATTTTTAAAAATCCGATGATACTCCACCTTCTGAGTGAAGAATTTTTTTCATCATCTCAGCCCTAAACATCTAATCCACAAATTATATTCCCTGGTCCTGGAAACATCGTCCCTGTATTCAACCCATTAAACAATTTGTTTAAAACCAATGCTGCGATAAGTACTTCAGATCTAACTGAATGGCAGAAAGAGCGTCTGAATAATCCTCCTCCTGCGTTACATTAGGGAAGGCAAATCTTGCATGGTTCTCCATTTTATAACTTCTAAGTGCTTGCATTAATTGGGCAATGCAAATAGAAACCGATTACTGATAAGAGAATTTCCATCTGAAATATAACACAAGCTGTCAGCTGGTGTCTAAACCATGGGATCAATACTCAAACAGATGTTATTTATTTTGTGGAAATCCATTCCCTCTTGCTGTAGGAAAATGGAGAGAGGTCAATTGCTTAAAACTCCGCCAGTGCCAGAAACTGCAGTGAAATCACAGTGCATAAATAGATCAAAGACACAAAGGGTTCAAACTGCAATTTAAGTTTACAGGCTTGCCTAACAAGATCTCTGTAGGAAGGGATCCATTTTACAATTGCCATATTAATGGGAAAGTGAAAAATACGCCTAGAAATTAACTTGACCTCTGCTGCAAATGGTTCAGCTAAATGAAGACTGTAAAATGAATAAATTCTGCTTCTCAACCAACAATATCTTCATCTCAGCAAAGAATTGAAAACCTTTCATTCATTAATCATTTACTAGTGATCTGCATTCTCTCCTGGAAGTAAGGACAAAACACAACAGCTATCTTCTGCATTTTACAAATGGCAATTTCATAATGCCCCCTAAATCACACTAAGCGGTTTCTCTGATAATCCTGTGAAAAGAGCAGATGTCAGTTGCAGATTCAATTTCCTTTGTGGACGCACAAAAGGGCAGCTCCATGGTAGGTTGCTTAGCAGTAAAAGCAAAGCTTTGTTTTCGACTGATGCCAAGGGCAGCTGATTAATTTTTCCTGACTCGTCAGCAAAGGCTTCAGTTGTCGACAACCCTGTTTCAGATTGCCCCAATTGGCAAAGTTCTAAAACACGAGCAAAGCACCGAAAGTTATTTTTAATGTTGTCAGCATTCTCACCTCCGAGTCACAAGTTTTCAGCTTGAAACACCGTTCCTGAAGTTTGAGAGCTTAATCCAGGCTGACACTCTCAGTGTTAACTATGCTGTACTCAGCTGGGAGTGCCACTCTTCAGATGAAATATTAAACCATCCTCCTGTCTGTTTCCACAGGTGGGAGCAGGGAATCCCATCACAATTATTTTGAAAATCAGCTAGTGGATGTAAAATACGTAAAGATAAGGTTTAAAATTATCATAATTTTACTATAGTCCAAAGTGTAAAGATCACTACTCTTAACTACATTAGTGTTTTTGCCTTAAGACAAAGTGCAGCTAGTAGAGCTGCTACCTCTAGCACCAGTGACTCTGGTTCAGTTCTGATGTCTGGTGGTCTGAAGCTTGCATGATCACCCTGTGACTATGTGGATTTTCTTTGCATTCGTCTGTTTGATGTGGCATTTGACCACTGCAAAATTTCCCAAATGTACTGTAGAGTGGTGGGATCTGGTGGGAGGGAAATGGGGGGAAGGGGGATTGCAGGGAAAATAAAACGTGATTAGCGAAGGGTCAGTGCAAAATGGTTTAAGTCCAGTGGACCAGCCTGAGAGAGCCTGTTTCTGCTGACAATGTTGACAGTGCTGTTTGATTGGGAATTCCAGGATTAGACTTGGCAACAATGATACATTTCTGAGTCAGGATGGCATGTGACTAAAAGTAAACTGCAAATCCTAGTGTCTCCATCCATACTTTGCTTTTCTTTTACATTTGCTGTCCTCGTAGGTTTGGGAGGTGCTGCAGATTTTCTACTGACGTCATTTTTGGATGGAAGACATGGTACTTCTGTTGGACAAATGTTGGAGAAGGTAAACTGTTTGGGTGGCAGTTGTGATATGACGGAAGTGGGATGTTATGTCCAGAATGGTTCAAAATTTATTATCAAAGTGCATATACATTACCATATACAACCCCGAAATTCATTCTCTTGCAGGCATTCACAGTAAGTATAAGGAAACAAAAAAACAAGCATAGTAATAATAATAAATAAATATTGAGAACATGAGACAGAGTCCTTTAAAGTGAGTCCGTAGGTTGTGGAGACAGTACAGTGTTGGGGAGAGTGAAGTTGAGTGATGTCATTTCCTCTGGTTCAAGAGCCTGATGGTTCAGGGGTGATAACTGTTCCTGAACCTCGTGGTGCGGGTCTCAAGACTTCTGTACCTCCTTCCTGATGTCAGTAGTGAGAAGAGAGCATGGTCTGGGTGGTGGGGGTCTCTGATGATGGATGCTGCTTTCCTGTGACAGCACCCGATTAATATGTGGTCAGTGGTGGGGAGGGCTTTACCTATGATGGACTGGGCTGTGTCCATTACTTTTTTTTTGCAGGCAGCCTATAAAAACTTCTAAGCTCTGCAGATGCTGGAAATCTAAACAACACACACAATGTGCTGGAGGAACTCAGCAGGTCAGGCAGCATCCTGGGGAAATGAACGAACAGTTGATGTTTTGGGCCAAGACCCTTCTTCAGGAATGGAAAAGAAGGGTGAAGGCACCAAAATAAAAAGGTGGTGGGAAAGGCAAAGGGCTGCGGTGGAAGGAATCTGATAGGAGAGGTGAGTGCACTAGAGGAGAAAAGGAAGGAGGAGGTGATAAGCAGGGGAGAAGAGGTAAGAGGCCAAAGTGAGAAATAGAAGAAGAGGAGTGGGAGAGGGAAAAAATAGTTACCAGAAGGAGTTATCAATACTCATGCCATCAGTTACTCCTCCACCTGGGGCTGGCCTCATCATAGTACAAGAGGAGGCAAAGGACTGACATGTCAGAACAGGAATGGGAATTAAAATATTTGGCTTTAAATTAAAATGTTTGTAGGTTCCACTTATGGCAGATGGAGTGGAGGTACTCAACAAAGCAGACACCCAATTTACATCAAGGGCTTTGGTGTTTTCATACCAGGCTTAAATGCAGCCAGTCAATATACTCTCCACTACACATTTATAGAAGTTTGTCAAAGTTTTAGATGTCATGCCGATTCTTTGTAAACTTCAATGGAAGTAAAGGCACTGCCATGCTTTCTTTGTAATTGCAGTTATGTGCTGGGATTGGGACAGGTCCTTTGAAATGATGACACTGGAATTTACAGTTGCTCTCCCTCTCCACCTCTGATCCTCCAATGAGGATTGAAATGCTATTTTTTTGCCTCTTCACTCAACCCTGGAACATCTGGACAGTAAAGATGCATACATCAGGATGCCTTTAACTAACTACAGCTTAACATTCAATATCATCATCCCCTCAAAGCTAATCAATAAGCTCCAAGACCTTGGCCTCAATTCCTCCTTGTGCAATTGGATCCTGGATTTTCTTACTTGTAGGCCTCAGTCAGTCTGGATTGCAAATAATATCTCCTCCACGATCTTCATCTGCACAGGTGCACCACAGGGCTATGTGCTTAGCCCCCTTCTCTGCTCCCTTTACAACTATGACTGTGTGGCTGAGTACAGCTCCAATGCTATATTCAAGTTTGCTGATTACAAATCAAAGGCTGTGATAAATCAGAATACAGGAGGGAGATTAAAAATTTGGCCGAGTGGACTCACAACAACAACCTCTCACTCAATGTCAGCAAGACCAAGAAATTGATTATAGACTTCAGGAAGTGGAAACCAGAGGTCCTTAAGCCAGTCCTCATCAAGGATTAGAGGTGGAGGGTGTTAGCAAATTTAAATTCCTGGCTGGTATTATTTCAGAGGCCCTGTCCTGGACCCAGCATACAAGTGCAATTGCAAAGAAAGCACAGCAGCGCCTCTACTTCCTTAGGAGTCTGCAGAGTTCTGGCCTGACATCTAAAGCTTTAACAAACTTCTGTAGATATGCAGTGGCTGCATCATGGCCTGGTATGGAAACACCAATGCCTTTGAATGGAAAATCCGAAAAAAAGGTTTTGGATTCAGTGAAGCCCTCCCAACTATTGAGCACATCTGCATGAAATGCTGTCGCTGGAAAGCAGCATTCATCAAAAATCACCAGCCCCCAGGTCATGCACTTTTCTCACTGCTGTCATCAGGCAAAAGGTACAAATGCCTCAGGACTTGCACCATTAGGTTCAACAACAGTTACTACCCCTCAACCATCAAGCTCCTGAATAAAAGGGGATAACTACACTCACACCCCATCATTGAACTGTTCCCACAACTAATTATCTCACTTTGAGGATCCTTTATCTCATTATCCCATGTTCACATTATTTATTGCTATTTATTTTATTGCTATTTATTTATATTTGCATTTGCACAGTTTTTTGTCTTCTGCACTCTGGTTGATCTTTCACTGATCCTGTTATAGTACTATTCTATAGATTTATTGAATATGCCTACAAAATTGAATTTCAGCATTGTATATGGTGACATATATGTACTTTGGTAATAAAATTTACTTTGAACTTTGAACTTTGAAGACTGGCTCATGGACCTCCAGTTTTCTTCTCCTGAATTCAATAATCAGCTCCTACCGATATCGAGAAAGAGGTTGTTGTGGCACCATTCAAACAGATTTTCAATCTCCCTCCTATATGCTGATACGTTACCACCTTTGCTTTGGCAATGGTAGTGGTATCACCAGCAAACTTAAAAATGGCATTGGAGCTGTATTTTGCAACACAGTCAGAGGTGTAGAGCAGGGCATAAGCACACAGTTTTGCCGAAGGAGATTATGGAGATACTATTACCTCCGAACTGACTGGGTGGATTCATTCAGGCAAGTGAAGAGTATTCTGTTCATGACTTAGGCCTTGTGAAAATCAGGGAATAAGTCACTTACCACAGGGCACCAAGCTTCTTAACCACTCTTGCAACACCGGTGGTTATTCCATTTAAAGTCCTGGTCGATATTGTTAATGATGGTAATGTGACGACGGTAATGCCTTTGAACTTCAAGGATAGGAGATTAGACTCCCTCTTGTCAGGGGCAGTAATTGGTGCTGCATGATTATTATTTCCCAATATTCGCCCAATTCTGTATATAATCAAGAATACAAACAAGAAAATGTTGGAAAACTCAGCAGCTTAGGCTATGTTTATGGAAAGAGAAACAGAGTTATGAATGGGATGTCATCATTAGTAAACATCCTACTACATTAAAGCAGCAGGAGCTGAAGATGTTTGGACTCAGGCCACTGACCTGAGGAACTCCTGCTGTGTTGTCCAGAGAAAGAATGCTTGACCTCCAATAACCATCTTCCTTAGTGTGAAGTATGACTCCAATCATAGAAGGGCTTTCTCTTGATGTCCATTAACTGAAGTTTAACCAGAGCTCCTTGGTGCCATTCTCAGTCAAATGCTCCCTTAATGTCAAGGTTAGCCATTTGTACTTCACCAAAGCAATTCAGTTCTTTGGTGCACATTTGGACCAAAGTTGCGGTAAGGTTTGATACCAAGTGGCTCTGGCAAAACTCAAACAGCACTTTGAAGTAGGTTACTGATGAGCGACTTGATAGCACTGCTGAGAACACTGGTTGTGATTGAGAGTAGGCTGGAAGTGGTGCTACAAACTGGGGATGGAAGTAAATGCTGGCATCGTTGGCAGCACCATAATCTGTAAATGAGTAAATACTGTATGTAAACAAAGGGCAGCCACCATAATGATGTTCAAATTCTTATCCTCAGGATCTTTAGTCCAGGATTCTGCATTACTTTTCAAGTTAAATAATTGCATTTTTTATACCTCACACACTCAAATGGGCACAAAAGATGACAGGAATATGTACCGTACATCTCCTTGTCCCTCTACTCATTTCCTTTTCCAGGACACAGTGCTTAGCTGAATGTCTTCTGAAGAGAACCCTTTACAAATGATAGTACAACAAGTTTAAATTGTGAATTTAACCAAGACATATGTGACTTACAGAATATTTATATTCAGATTATAAAAATAAAATAGTGAGACTCAGAACTATTTATCTTGAAATCTAACAGGCAAAGTTCCAGCTAGTTCTGGTTCACTTGATTACATTGTTATTTGAGGATTTGTGTGGAATTATGTGTGTTTACAGTTTAAAAGTAAAAGATTGATATTATGGAATGGTGGCTATTAAAATGCATAGTTGCCTTCCCATGTTTATTTTTTTTCTAAAAGGAGTACCAACCTACCATGCTAATCTTAGTATGGATCAGGAATTGGTTCATTAGACACCAAATTGCCATACAGAGTATTGGCCAGAGATTTGGGTTTCAGTTTGGGCCATCTTCTCTCTTAAAATAGAAGCAGAAATAAATAAAAATCAAATTATCAAATTTATTTGGCTTCTTTCACAACATCCCAAACAATGCAGCATTTTCTGTTGTGATTCGGCTGCAGGAAAGTTAGCAGCTAACTTGCACACAATAAAGGACATATAATCTATTTTATCTTATTTTAATTGAGGAATAAATATTGGGATAAGTACAGATGAGAACTCTCATGCTCTTCTCCAAAGCTCCTTAGATGTTTTGGAGTCTTCTACGTCCACCTAAGAGGTTAATCTACTTCCAATAACACAGCAATTCCTTACTGCTGCACTGAAAGTGTCATTCTAGGGTTAAGTTCAATTTTCTGGAATGGAACATGAAACCAAAACTTTCTTATTCTGTGGCAACAATGCTACAATGGGCTTATTGCTGTGTTATAGTTCTTTTATTTTGGAAGCTCAGAACTATCAACTCTCAGTTATTACAATACTCCCCATGTTAACAAATAAAGGTAGATCATCATTGGTTGATGTGGTTCATCGTTAACATTTAAACTCTCACTGCCTCTATCTCATGTCTTTTGTGATGCTTTTTTAAAGTTTTCTTTGTAACTCTATCAGATTGCAGAGTTGTATATAACCTCGTGTGCAAACCTCCAGGAATCAATGTTTTACAAATCATCATTGTCTATTTAACTGACTGTTTTACCTTTGTATCAGAGATTTGCATCCGAATACTATATTAACTTCAAGGTCACAACCTTGTCATGGTTTGGATAATAATCGAGAGAGCAATGTTGACTGGAGTCAGGATTTCATGCTTTGGTGCTTGGTTGGGTAACCCATACCAAACAGGTCAAAAAGTAGAGGCTAGACTAAGAGTAGCCTACCGATCCTCCAGGTTCAGGGGTTCAGCTCAGGGATAACAACCCTGACTGGTAACACAAAATTGTTACAGAAACAGCAATGAAAATCCTTTCATCTGAGTATGAAGGTATTCCTGAATTTCCATCTGGGACTTGAATGACTGACATAGTGAAAATCAAGAGAAAGCTACTGACACGATGAAGGAAGCTGTGAACATGGCCAAAGATGGAGGGCCTTCATTGTTACCCTAAACGCCAGCAGCATAACAGACAAAAGAGAGCCCTATTAACTGCTGCTAAAATATTGCAGCCAAATACGGGTATCCGAGGTCAAAAGGCACCTAGATGAACCCAACCATCAATCAAACTCTGTTTCCTAGTTCTGCATAGCAGGAAAAGTGTATTGTACTTGGAAACTGTCTGGTTTATGTTTGAGGCAGAAACTCTCATAATATTTAAGAAGTCTTTGGAAAACACTTGAAACACAAGGCATAGTAATTGAATTGAATTAAATTTGCTTTATTTCTTACATCCTTCACATACGTGAGGAGTATAAATCTTTACATTATGTCTCCATCTAAATATGCAATGTGCAATTTATATTAATTTGTAATAAATAGTATGTACAATAGGACAGTCAATATAGCATAGTAATACAATTGTATCAGCATGAATTAACCAGTCTGATGGCCTGGTGGAAGAAGATGTCCCAGAGGCTGTTGGTCCTGGCTTTTATGCTGCGGTACTGTTTCCCAGATGGTAGCAGCTGGAACGGTTTGTGTTTGGGTTGACTCAGGTTGCCAAAGATCCTTTGGGCCCTTTTTATGCACCTGTCTCTGTATGTGTCCTGAATAGTGGAAAGTTCACATCTACAGATATGCTGGGCTGTCC
This sequence comes from Hypanus sabinus, assembly GCF_030144855.1. Taxonomy (NCBI): domain Eukaryota; kingdom Metazoa; phylum Chordata; class Chondrichthyes; order Myliobatiformes; family Dasyatidae; genus Hypanus; species Hypanus sabinus. Next base: position 61,593,670 of record NC_082709.1, on the reverse strand, counting down.
ACACCACTCTCTCCAAAGTCCTGCGATTGAGGGAAGTACAATTCCCATATCATCAGCAACTAATCAGGATGCTCTAAATTGTGTCTCTGTAGAAAGTTCTTCGGAATTGGGGACTCATGCCAAACTTCTTCAACCATCTAAGGTGAAAGAGGCTCTGTTGTGCTTTTTTCACCTAACAGCCAGTATGTACAGACCACGTGCGGTCCTCGGTGATGCGTATGCCGAGGAACTTAAAGCTGTTCACCATCTTAACCCCAGATCCATTGATGTCCATAAGGGTTAGCCTGTTTCCATTCCCCCTTTAGTTCACAACCAGCTCGTTTGTTTTTTGTTACATTAAGGGAGAGGTTGTTTTCTTGACACCACTGTGTCAGGGTGTTGACTTCTTTTCTGTAGGCTGCCCCATTATTATTTGTGATAAGGCCAATCAATGTAGTGTTGTCAGCAAATTTAATTAGCAGATTGGAGCTGTGGGTGTTGATACAGTCATGGGTATACAGAGAGTAAAGGAGGGGGCTTAGGACACAGCTCTGAGGGGCTCCTGTGTTGAGGGTTAGAGGGCAGGGGTGAGGGAGCCCACTCTTACCACCTGCCAGCGATCTGACAGGAAGTCCAGGATCCAGCTACACAAGGCAGGGTGAAGACCAAGGTCTCTGAGCTTCTTGTCGAAGTTGGAGGGAATTATGGTTTTGAATACTGAACTGTAGTCCAAGAACAGCATTCTCACATAAGCATCCTTCTTCTCCAGATATTAAAGGACTGTGTGTAGAGCTGTGGCTATTGCATCATCTGTTGATCAGTAGTAAGCTAAAGATCAAATGTTAATAAGTAAGATTGGTATAGGTGCATACTTGATTATGGGTATATGACCTTATGATAATGATGCTAAAAAATAAACTTATTTGGACGGTTTGCATAGTCAAGGCTTGTCTATAAATAAATATGGATGATCTAATTGTGGCTTAACATAGTTAAAGGATTGGACAAAAAATTTAATCCTGGAGCAAGAAGCATTATCTTAACATTAGAACAAACACACAGAGATGATGTCAGCAAGCACATCTTTGCACAGAAGGTAGCAGATACCTAGAACTCTCTCCCCAAACAGCTGTTCTCTGGGGTCAATTGAAAATGTCAAATCCCTGATGGATGGATTTTTGTTGGACAATGGTATTAAGGGATATGGAACTAAGACAGGTCAATTTTCCTTCATCTTGTTGCTGCTGAATCATTGGTTGCTGGTGCATTCTCTCTTCCCGAATTAGTCTGATTGATCTCAACTATGCACGATAAGCTTTCAAGTATACTCTGAGCAGAAGGGATAATATGCCACTGACGTGTGGAATTCAGTGTCATATATGCACAAACAATGCTGCAGAGCTGAGGCATACAAGGCTTCCTAATCTCAGAATATCTTGGAGTGCTTTACAAACAATGGAATGCAGCGCAGTCAAGCCATAATATAGCGAACATAACAGCCACTCTCCAAACTCCCCATGAAGAGGAATGTGACAACAACCAGATATACTGTTTTAGGAATGCTGGCTGAGGTTTGAATCGAGGACACTCCTCCAAAAAGAGAGAACCTCTGACAGTGTGGCATGTATTCCATGCCAAAGTATCTGCTTTCATACCCATCCACAGTGTGTGTCTGTGTGTGTCTTACAAAGGCAAATCTTTCTTTTGCAGTGTGATGAGACATGGGTCCTCAGGCAGTGTGACCCAAGTTTTAGTATGTCTATAAATTACAAATTGTCTGATGACTGGCTTCATAATGACCTTAACTAAGCATTCTATCTTTAGATCTTAATAGAAATTTGGAACAACAGGGCTACATTGTTCTAATATACCCAAAATGTAGCATGAGGGAATTAAGACTTGAGAATAATCCTAGCAATTCATTCATTATTCTGCAAACTACAGAAAACAAGTCCAAAATGATCTAATTGTCACTGCCCAACAGAGCAGTGGACACAATGCTGTAATTGCATATTTATTTGTGGGAGATTGCACAATGGGGCCTTTTCAATATGTAGGAGCCCCAAACAGGTGCAGAAACAAAGAGATTGTGTGCATCCTCCCCCAAAGGTCACATTCTAGTCAGTTTATGCAAGAGCCTGTTTGAGCCATGCCTTGAACATCATATAGCATGTCAACATGGCGTGGCAAAAAAAAACGCTGATCTTCGTGAAAGCTCTACTTGCTACACTGTGCTAATAAACGAAACTAGCAGACCACAAGCTCTTGGCAAATAGCACACTTTGTAGTGCAACCTTCCCAGAAAAGCCTGACTCATTTTTTTATATAGCTTCTCAATCCCATGCTGTCTGTATCACAATAATACAGGCAGTGTCTCCAAGAACTGAAGATGACCTTTGCAGTTAAACCCAGTCGTAATCAATCCTCACTACCAACAGATCAATACTCTAAAAGCAGTTACTGACATTAACAGTTGCTCCTTATGTGGGGAGTTTCTGTTTACAGTCAAGATTCACCTCTCCTAATTGCTGCCATATTCTAATTTTTTTTGTATCTATGTATGTCTGCACCTCTTCCCAAAGCCTTTCATTTCTTTTTTACGATACAACTGGGCACAACACATGAGCTAAGACCTAACCAGTGATTTGGGTGGGGTGAGGGAGGGTACCTTGCCTGTGATGGGTTGGGCTGTATCCATCACTTCTTGTAGGCTTTTCTGTTCATGGGTATTGGTGGTTCCATGTGGTGCAACCAGTCAGGATACTTTCCACCCTGTATCTATAGAAGTTTACTTAAGTTTTAGATGACATGTCAAATAGGCATATATGTCTAAGCCACCTTTCTGAACGCATTTACATGCTGGTAACTTCATTGATCTCAATTGTGAACTAATTATACAACCTATAGACTAATTTTAAAGGACCCTACAACTCATATTCTCAGTATTATTCATTTATCTACTGAATTTTTTTCTACACAGTTTGTCTTCTTTTGCCCATTAGTTGTTTACTGGTCTTTCTGTGTAGTTTTTTTAATCGATGGTGTTGTATTTTTCTGCTCTGCTGTGAGTGCCTGCTAGAAAATGAATTTCAAGGTAGTATATACGTTCCTTGATACTACATTTACTTAGAACTTTGAATAATCAGAGAGTCAAAGCGAGATAAAGCATGGAAACAGATCCTTCAGTCCATCAAGCCGACATTGACCATCAACCACTCATTGACAATAATTACACTGATCCCTCATTAATCATCTTTTTATTCTCCCTACATTCCCATCAATTTACTAACCCTCCAACACCACCTTCCCAGGCTTCTACCAACATGGACAACATGGACAATTTAGAGCAGCCAGCTAAACTACCAACCACACATCTTTGGAACAGGGAGGGAACTGAAGGAAACCAACACAGTCATAGGGAGAATACTGCGTGCAAGGTGCAAGGTCAGGATCAAAGCCAGATCTCTGATGTAGTGAGGCAGAAACTCTACCAGTTTCACCCCTTTGTAAAGGTTTAGTCTCTTCTTTCCTCTCCTGCCATTTCCCCCTCATGTCACATTTAATTTCTGTCTATTTGAATTCTGAGAGCTTTGGTAACATTAGACTGTGTTTTCCAGTGTTGGGAAGCTGATCTGGCAGCTGAAGCTCAGCGATGGGGCTGGAAAACCAAAGTCTGTCCCGTGGAAGTGGGTGTAGGGAATTTAGAGACACATTCACCATCAAATTGCTGAAGGAGCTAAGGATCCATGGTCAGACTGTATAGCAAACCATCAGAGCCACATCAGAGGTGGTGGAAAGAAGCAATCAATGGTTTCGAGTCAAGCGAAAAGACCTGTCCTGGGCTCCAAGATAGCATCAAGAGAGTGGGAAGACACAATGGGGGGGGGGGTGACTCTGGGACACCAGTATCATCATTGAGCCCTCTGGAGATGTATTGGGTTAATTGATGAAACATCTAGGAAGGAGGGTGCCCACTTGAAAACCCTTGTGTGTCAACCCTGTGCCACTCCCAACATCAAGGCAGTCTCAAGCAAGTGCTCATGACCCATTGGCATGAGGTATCTTATCCTGTGTTTTTTGATTTTGATTTTGAGAACTTCAGTAATATTAGACTATGTTTTCCAGTGTTGGAAAACTGATCAATGGGGGATTACAGTACTTTGCTGCCTGAGATCTCTGGGGTATCGCTCTGTTACAGAGCGGGGAAACTTCCTTTTGATCACTGTTGGGATTGCTCACTGCCGGAGAGGGAAAAGCCTGTGGCTGTGCTTGGAGAATGTTATCCAGGTTTTCTGCGTTTTGGATATGGACTTGGACTATAGGCTTTTTAGAAGTCTTATAGGCAGAAGTGATAGGCATTGAAGAAAATTATCAAAAATTACAGGGCTACATAAGTGGGCCAAGCAATGACAAATAGCATTCAATTTAGATGAATGAAAGGTGTTAAGTCAAACCAGGATAGGACTTTCACAGAGAATGGTAAAGCCCCTTGGGCTGCAATTCAGCTGCAATGAGTGCAAAGGATTACAAGTATTTTACTGTGATACAAGGATCTGAGTTATTGGTTAGAGCTTAGGCAGGCTAGAACTTGATTCCTTGGAGAGTAGGAGACCTTACAGAGGATATAAAATTACGATGAGGCATAGATAGGGTGAATGCACACAGACTTTTTCCCAGGAAAAGGGAATCAAAAACTAGAGTGAGAGGGGAAAGGTTTAAAAGAGACATGAGCAGAAACTTCTTCACGTACACATATGTGGAATAAGCAGCCAAAGAAATTTGTTGAGGTAATTACAGTAATGTTAGTTAAAAGATATTTGGACAGGACATAGAAAGGTTTAGAGAGATATGTGCAAAACACAGGCAAATGGGACTAGCATGGTAGTATTTGGGCTGTATTACTCTATAGTTCTATAAATCAAGGAGGTCCAAGGAACCAGAAATACAGGAGGTTGCAAAAGATTGTGAGGCTAGATAAAGATATGGATGTAGAATACAAAACAATGTCCAGTATGGAGATAAAAGCTGAAAGAATGATACATCTGTCTGACCCTTCGCTTTATAATAATATTTAATTTCATGATTATTTTCATTTGATTCCATAAACAAAAATATTCTTTGTAAATATTAATCTCTTGTAAATGAACATATGTGATAACTCTATATTTTGATGCACTAGTTGGTTTATGTACATCTTACACTGCCTCAACGTAGTAATTTTGACTGGTAGTGCAGAATACATTTTTCACAGATCTTTAATGATCACTACTGGTGGTGTTTATAATGTTGAATCTTAAGGAAGTCAATGTACATTCCCCACATATAAATATAATAAATAGGGGCTCATATAAAAACTCTTAGCATGTCACAATTCTCTAAAGAAGACTGACTTATTTGCAACACGATTGCAGCAGTCTAATGTGAGATTACGTTATTCTTAATGGATGGTTCGGAATAGTGACTGTTCTTCTGGGAATAAGAAGAAGCAACTAGGATTAATTATTTATTTCTCAAGCCGTGAATATTGAAGTATATATTTATGCCTGTTAAAATCAAAGAAACATGCATTAATGCAAATATGGTACTGCAATGCTTCATATTAACCAAATATCTTGAATAATCTATGGGATCTTTCATATCCACCTGAGGGCAGTTGGGACCACTGCATCTGAATTGTTTGATTATGGTGCACCAATGATCATGAGGTGCTTTGACCTCCCTTTAGACCAGTTAAGACCTCTCCTTGGTATGTTGCCCCAATGTGGAGTAGAAAAAGGAAAACAAAACATTAGTTCAAGTGCAAAGATGGGTAGGTGTAGCATTTTGCAAGTGAGAGATTGCGAGGTTGAGGACAGTGTTCGGGTTCTGTAAGGAAATAGAGTGGGATTCTTCTACCGACAGTTGGTGGTCCTCCATTTCCCAGTCGTTGAGGTAGGTCTGGGGCAGGTTGATGATGGTTGTTGGTGACCATGTATGGGTGTTGGAACTTTGGAGTTCATGGGATTGGTGGTGGAAGTGCTAATGTGAAGCTGGTGAGCTTGCAGGGAGGAAATGGGTTTAAGAATCCATGAACATTGGGGAGTCCAGAAGAAAACAGGAGCTTGCTCAATAATATCTCCTTTATAAGTCAACCTGCAACGGAGTGTGTGGTTCTATTTTAAGCCATGTGGGTTACAGGTTCCCAATGATTCTCAATTTCCCTCAGTAAACTTGAAAGCAGCATTGCACAGTGAATAATATCATTGGAAAACATGTCATCACTGTAACTGTAGTTTGCAACCAAATGTGCCTACATTAACTTCTGGAATAGCACTATTTTGAATCCATTGTAATATATCCTAGACTTTAAAATATATTTTGTGCATATGATAGCAAAAATTACAATGCCATGCAATGAAGTGTCAAGTTTACCACCTCCAAAGTGCAGTCCTCCCTCAATTATACACAGGATCATTAGCTAGCATTCTGGCCTCACATGGGAATCCACCACTTAGAGACTGGGAGATTTGCAAGTTACTCACTGAGCCAGGTTTGTGAAAATTACACTTTTCTGAGGGGGTTCTGAATCAAGTAGGGATTGTGTGATGTCTAAGGCAACTTACCCAGGGCCAATGCCACTTCCAAGCTGAAGTCTCCTTTGGGTTCAAAGGAGGCTTTGGCTTGGAAGAGGTGTTGGTTGTTGATAAGTTTCTGTTAAGTATCTCTTTCTCTTAGAGTCAGCGGTACTAAGTGCAGTTTAAATGGCCGTTGTGTGTTCCTCATGCTGGATTTTGGAGCCCTGGGAGACCAGAGTCTCCTAGAGAAATACATCTGCATGAAGTGCATTCAGATGCAGCTCCTTGAAGACCATGTTAGGGATCTGGAGCAGAAGCTGGATGACCTTCAGCTTGTATGGGAGACTGAGGAGATCATCGATCGGAGTTACAGGGAAGTAGTTACTCCTAAATTGCAGGATGTAGGTAGCTGGGTGACTTTCAGGAGAAGGAATGGGAAGGTGAATAGGCAGTTAGCACAGAGCACCCCTGTGGCCATTCCCCTCAATAACAAGCATACTGTTTTGGGGAATGACCTCCCAGGGTATTGTCACGGAGACCAGGTTACTGGCACTGAGCATGGGTCTGTGGTGCAGAAAGGAAAGAGGGAGAAGAGGGGAGCGGCAGTGATAGGGGACTCACTAGGCAGAGGAACAGACAGGAGATTCTGTGGACGTGAACAGGACACCCAGATGGTATGTTGCCTCCCAGGCATCAGGGTTAGGGACATCTCAGAAGCATCCACTTTTGGAGGGGGAGGGAGAGCAACCAGATGTCTTGGTACATATTGGTACCAATGACATAGGAAGAAAAAGCAAAGAGGTCCTGAAAGAGAATTTAGAGAGCTAGGCAGAAAGCTGAGAAGCAGGACCTCCCAGGTAGTAATTTCTGGATTGCTACCCGTGCCACGTGCCAGTGAGGGTAGAAACAGGATAATTTGGCAGATAAATGCATGGCTGAGAAGTAAGTGCAGGAGACAGGACTTCAGCTTTTTGGATCATTGGGATCACTTCTGGGGAGGTATGACATGTACAAAGGAGACAGATTGCATATGAACATGAGGGGGACCAATATTCTTGTGGGCAGGTTTGTTAGGCTGTTAGGAAGGGTTTAAACTAAGTTGGCAGGGGGATGGGAGCCAGAGTGAAAGGACTTAGGATAGGACGGATGGTAAAAAAGCAAAGGTAGCGTGCAGTCAGATTGTCAGGAAGGGCAGCCAGATGATAGGTCAAAATTATAGCCAGCAGGGTAAGTATCAGTGTATTAGGGATGCAGAATCAAAAAAGGTAGCAAATACAGTACTCAAAGTGTTATATCAGTGTCTTAGAAATAAGGTGGATCATCTGGTTGCACTTTTAAAGATAATCGGGTATGATGTTATGGCCATCACTGAATCATATCTGAAGGACGGTTGTAGTTGGGAGCTGAACGTCCAAGGTATTGGAGGGATAGGAAGGTAGACAGAGAGCGTGGCGAGCCTCTGCTGGTAAAGAATGGCATCAAATCATTGGAAAGGTGTGACATGGGATCAGAAGACATTGAGTCCTATGAGTTGAGTTAAGAAACTGCAAGGGTAAAAGGACCCTGATGGCAGTTATATACAGGCTTCCAAACAGAAGCTAGGATGCAGAATACAGTACAGATTACAATGGGAAATAGAAAAGGTGTGTCAAAAGGGCAATGTTATGATAATCGTGAGAAATTTTAACATGCAGGTCGATTGAGAAAATCAGGTTGGTAATAAATTTGTTGAATGGTAAGATGCTTTTTTAGAGCAGTTTGACATTGAGCTTGTTAGGGGATCAGCTGTACTTAATTGGGTGTTTTGTAATGAACAAGAGGTGATTAGGGAGCTGAAGGTAAAAGAACCCTTAGGAACCAGTGATCACAATATAATTGAGTTCAACTTGAAATTTGATGGGGAGAAAGTAAAGTCTGATGTAGCAGAATTTCAGTGGACTAAAGGAAATTACAGTGGTATGAGAGAGGAATTGGCCAAAGTAAATTGGAAGGAGATGCTGGTAAAAATTACAGCAGAGCAGCAATGACTTGAGTTTCTGAGAAAAATGAGGAAGACGCAGGATAGATGATTTCCAAAAATGAAGAAATACTCAAATGGCAAAATAGTACAAATGTGCCTGACAAGGGAAGTCAAAGCTAATGTAAAAGCAAAAGAGAGGGCATACAACAAAGCAAAACTTAGCGGGAAGATAGAGGTTTGGGAAGCTTTTAAACATCTACAGCAAGTAACTAAAATAATCTTCAGGAGGGAAAAGATGAATTATGAAAGCAAACTAGCAAACAATATCAAGGTGGATAGAAAAAGCTTTTTCAAGTACAAATAAAAGAGAGATGAGAGTGGATATAGAACCACTAGAAAATAAGGCCAGAAAAATAATAACGGGGGACAAGGAGATGGCAGATGAACTAAATAAGTATTTTGCATTATTCTTCACTGTGGAAGACACTGTCAGTGTGCCAGGTGTTGAAGGGTGTGAGGGCAAAGAAGTAAATCTAGCTACCATTGCAAGGGAGAAGGTGCTCAAAAAGCTGAAAGACCTAAAGATACATAAGTCACCCGGACCAGATGAACTACACCCAGGGGTTCTGAAAGAGGTAGTGGTAGAGATTGTGGAGCCATTAGTAATGGATCTGGAGGACTGGAAAATTGAAATGTCACACCACTCTTTAAGAAAGGAGGGAGGCAGCAGAAAGGAAATTAAAGACCATTTAGCCTGGCCTCAGTGGTTGGGAAGATGTTGGAGTCAATTTTTAAGGATGAGGTTATGGAGTACAGGACAAGATAGGACAAAGTTAGCATGGTTTCTTTAAGGGAAAATGTTGCCTGATGAAGCTGTTGGAATTCTTTGTGGCGATTACAAGTAGGATAGATAAAGGAGATGTAGTGGAAGTTGTATTACTTGGATCTTCAGAAGGCCTTTGACAAGGTGCCATATATGAGGCTAATTACCAAGTTAAGGGCCTATAGTATTACAGGAAATATACTGGTATGGTTGGAGCAATGGCTAATTGGTAGGAATTGGTGGGAATAAAAAGATCCTTTTCTGGTTGGCTGCCAGTGACAAGCTTCTCTTGACTTGTTTCTCTGCTGCATCTTTGTGTGATTCTATGTTTAGTCAATTGTAGTACTTTAATAAAATCATTTTGTCTCTCTCATTGAAAGATAAGGCGCTGGAAATAACACTGAACAAAGGGTCAATGAGAAACATGACCTCTCCTTCTCACACTGTAGATACTGTCTAACCTGGTGAGTAATGTCAGCCTTTTCTGTTTTAATTCTCTTTTTTCTCCTTTCACTATGTTGTATTCAGCACTTCATGATGACTTAGGGTTTTAGTGTCTGACGGAAACCAGCAGTGAGAAATGGAAACACGAGGAAATCTGCAGATGCTGGAAATTCAAGCAACACACACAAAATACTGGTGGAACACAGCAGGCCAGGCAGCATCTATAGGAAGAAGTACAGTCGACATTTCAGGTCGAAACTCTTCATCAGGACTAACTGAAAGAAAAGATAGTAAGAGATTTGAAAGTGTGAGGGGGAGCGGGAGATCTGAAATGATAGGAGAAGACAGGAGGGGGAGGGATGAAGTTAAGAGCTGGAAAGTTGATTGGCAAAAGGGATACAGGGCTGGAGAAGGGAAAGGATCATGGGACGGTGTGGTGAACTATGTGCCTGTCGGGACACGCCCCCTGCTGACTGCTCCTGTGGCTCCTCCCACAGGCCCCTGTATAAAGGAGATCTGAGGCCTAACGCTCGGCCTCAGTCTCCAGGACATTGTATGATAGACACTCACTCCTGGTTCCTTCTTCCAGTCAATAAAAGCCGATATCTCGCCTTACGTCTCAGTGTGAGTTATTGATGGTGCATCAATTTTATTGACTGGAAGTTTTAAAACATGGAACCCGTTTTGCGTCCGGACCGGTTGGATTTGGACCCTCAAGACCCTGATGCAGCTCTCGTTTTTGAACTCTGGCTTGCATGCTTCCAATCGTACTTGGCGGAGCTTCGTGCGACTGAACCCGCCGTTATGCACAGAATCCTACTCTCGAGAGTCACCCCCAAAGTTTACTCCATTATCCAGGACCTGCCGACCTACGATGGGGCACTGGACGCCCTCAAAAGACAGTACCTGCGGCCGGTGAACACCGTCTACGCAAGACATCGTTTAGCTACCCGGCAACAGCGACCTGGCGAATCATGCGCTGAGTTTCTCCGAGCACTACAGACACTCGTCCGAGCTTGTGACTGCAAGACGCTCACGGCAGAACAGCATGCGGAGCTGCTGGTGCGAGACGCCTTTGTGACGGGACTGAGGTCAGTGTACATGCGCCAGCGACTGCTGGAAAACTCAGACCTTACCTTAAGCTCGGCGATCAAGACGGCCAACGCTCTGGAAGCTGCGCTGCATAACGCCGACGCTGTCCAGTCGCGCGATTCCCCGCCGGTTCCGTGGACTCCTCAGACCCCGCCACCGCCGGCTCCCGGGAGCGAATTCGCCAACGCCGCCGCCAGTCGCGATTCCACGAGCTCCCCGACCCTGACCATGGCTGTGGCCTGTCAGAAGCTCGTGCTTTGTTATTTCTGTGGCCATAAAAAACATCCTCGACAACGCTGTCCAGCGCGAGAAGCGACCTGCTCCAGCTGCGGAAAGCAGGGCCATTTTGCCAAGGTCTGTAAGTCTCAACCTCGAGCGGAGTGCAGCGCTGCGGGTGAAACGTGGGGGCCACCATCTTGCATGCCTGGATGTGGGCGGCCATCTTTGTCGACGTCAGCACGCCCCTCTCTGCTGAGGCCTGCACGGCCTTCAACTGCATTAAAGCGGACATTGCCAAAGCTACGATGCATGCAGTGGATGAGACCGCTCCCTTCCAAGTGGAGTGTGATGCCTCCGATTTTGCTCTGGCTGCTACCCTCAATCAGGAAGGCAGACCAGTAGCATTCTTTTCTCGCACCCTCCAAGGCTCCGAAATTCAGCACTCCACGGTGGAGAAAGAAGCCCAGGCCATAGTGGAGGCTGTTAGGCACTGGAGGCACTATCTTGCTGGCAAAAGGTTCACCGTGCTGACCGACCAGCGCTCGGTTGCGTTCCTGTTCAGCAACCAACAGCGGGGCAAAATCAAAAATGATAAGATTTTGCGGTGGAGGATAGAACTCTCCACGTACACCTATGATATCCTGTACCGGCCTGGCAGACTCAATGAGCCCCCTGATGCCCTATCCCAGGGAACATGTGCTAGCACACAGCTCGACCAGCTGTACACCCTTCATGCACAACTTTGCCATCCGGGGGTCACCCGATTTTACCATTTTGTGAAAGCTCAGAACCTGCCATACTCCCTGGAGGACATCAGGACGATGACCAGGGACTGCCAAATTTGCGCTGAGTGCAAACCGCACTTCTACCGTCCTGACACGGCACAACTTGTCAAGGCCACCCGCCCTTTTGAACGACTGAGTGTTGACTTTAAGGGCCCCCTTCCCTCCACTAACCGCAATGTCTATTTTCTCAGTGTTATCGACGAGTACTCACGGTTCCCCTTTGCCATCCCCTGCCCCGACACCACTGCCACGTCCGTCATAAAAGCCCTGCGCCAGCTCTTCACTCTGTTCGGGTATCCCTGCTATATCCACAGTGATAGAGGGTCCTCCTTTATGAGTGAGGAGCTGCGCCAGTACTTGCTAGCTAGGGGCATTGCTACCAGTCGGACCACGAGTTATAATCCCCGGGGTAATGGCCAGGTGGAGCGGGAGAATGCCACAGTGTGGAAGGCCACACTTTTAGCCCTTAAATCAAAAGGGTTGCCGGTCTCTCGATGGCAGGAGGTCCTCCCTGAGGCACTGCACTCTATCCGCTCTCTGTTATGTACGTCCACCAATGCCACCCCTCACGAACGCCTATTCTCTTTTCCCAGGAAGTCTGTCACTGGGACCACCCTACCAGTTTGGCTGACGTCCCCGGGGCCAGTGCTGCTCCGGAAACATGTGAGGAGCAATAAATACTCCCCGCTGGTAGAGAGGGTTCACCTTCTACATGCGAACCCCCAGTATGCTTACATGGTCTTACCTGATGGGCGGGAGGACACGGTCTCCATCCGCGACCTGGCACCCGCAGGTGCAGCAGGCCACTACCCTGAAGGCTCTCTGGTAACTATGAACCCTGCACCAGAGGTGACACCGTGCTCACCAGGCCCTACACAGACTCCTCACGACACTTGTATACCGGGCGTTTCGTACGCATTTATACCAGGCGCCTCGCACATGCATGAGGGATCACCGGCGCCTAGTGGGCAAGAACAAGCGCAACCTCCATCCCCTGTGCAATCACCAATGTTGCCGGCATCCATGCGATCACAGCCGGTGCTACGTAGATCGCAGCGACAGATTCGACCACCTGATAGACTTGACTTGTAAGAAACTTCGCCACATGAGGACTCTTTCAAACGAAGGGGGGGTGAATGTGGTGAACTATGTGCCTGTCGGGACACGCCCCCTGCTGACTGCTCCTGTGGCTCCTCCCACAGGCCCCTGTATAAAGGCGATCTGAGGCCTGACGCTCGGCCTCAGTCTCCAGGACATTGTATGATAGACACTCACTCCTGGTTCCTTCTTCCAGTTAATAAAAGCCGATATCTCGCCTTACGTCTCAGTGTGAGTTATTGATGGTGCATCAGACGGGAGGCCTAGGGAGAAAGAAAGGGGGAGGGGAGCACCAGAGCGAGATGGAGAACAGGCAAGGAGTGATTGTGAGAGGGACAGAGAGAGATTAAAAAAAAGGGAGGGAGGAATGAATGAATGAATAAATAAATAAATAAATCCACAAACAAACAGATAAATAGATAAATAAATAAGGGATGGGGTAAGGAGGGAAGGGGGGCATTAACGGAAGTTAGAGAAATCAATGTTCATGCCATCAGGTTGGAGGCTACCCAGACGGAATATAAGGTGTTGTTCCTCCAAGCCGAGTGTGGCTTCATATTGACAGTTGAGGCCATGGATAGACATATCAGAATGGGAATAGAAAAGTGAGAAATGAAGGAAGTATGCAAACCTCAAGCTGCCTTCCTGCATTATAAAACCATAAGTGCCAGCAGAGCAACGTAAGTGCATTGGACTTACTTGCAGTTTCTGTGCATCCCCTCTGAGTCAGAGTTAAACAAATAGGCCTTGCAGCACCGGCTAACAAGCCTCTAGTTTGGCAATATCAAAATTTTGGCGCTGCCTTTGCTGACAATGGCAGCACAAGCATGTTCCAGCATCTGTGTGGTGATCCCTCTGAAGAACTTTGAGATTTAAAGGTTTCCACTGGCTTGTTCAGTCTTCGCACCCTAGTATTACACACGGTGGGAGAGCAAGGACAGCAGTCATGGTGTGTTATTAAAATACATGGTACTCCAAATGCGTGACATTTTGTATAGACTATTTAACTCAGCATGCACTTCCCGCTCCTCCTACTCTAGCTGCAGGATATCAGTGTGTGTGATAATAGAGCGATTGCTGTGGAATAGACTGCATGCAGCAGGAATCCCAAGGGGCTGCTCGTACTTAAACTGGCGCCTTTTGCATTCACTTTCATCTTCCAGTCAGCTGAAGCAAAACCAGAGTCTTTCATTTCTAAATGCTCCCTGTCTTGTTTTCCATTGCCGGCCTGACAACAGACATCAAGGCTTCAGTAACATGCAGAGGCTGGGACTGCTCTCCCCTGTGTGAGGAAGGTTATAGAGAGATTAGTGCCAAGATACTAATGAAGTAGCTGGAGAGTAACTGTATCTGCAAGCAGACATACTGTTAATAGAGGAATCCAGTCTTTGGAAATAAAGCAGTTGGGAGCCTAGGGCAACTTGTTCTCACACTGCCGAGGTGACACAGTCCGCAGTCTTGTGGTTGGGTACTCAGTTATCACCTTGAAAGTGGAAGTGGATGATGCTTGAATTTTAAAATATTGCATGACTGTGGGATAGAAGAAGTGTGTCAAGCTGACCAAAGAATTGATCTTGCTGCCATTACCTGTCTTACATTGAGTTCCTTCCCATAAAAGAGCTATTCTAATATCTTACAGCAATCATTTTGCACTGATTCAAAATTGAAAGGCTAGTATTGTATTTAGTACTTACACTTTACATTCAGTAATCAAAGCAAGAAATAACCTGTATAGATAAAGCTCCTTTTTATTGATTCGTAAGAGTGTCAAAGGGTATGAAGAGAAGCTAGGAGAATGGGGTTGAAAGGGATAATAAATCAGCCATGATCAAATGGCAGAGCAGACTCGATGGGCCAAACTGCCTAAGTCAGCTCCAATGTCTTTTGGTCTTTTAGGGCTGTATGCAACTCAAATTACTGACAATGAAAAACCTTTGATATCTAATGCAAAAAAGCAAGTTGATAAGGGAACTCAAAGGATCTGACAATGTCTATAAAGGCAATAAAAAAGGGATGGTCGAAACTTTTGATTGAGACCCTGTGTCAGGACTGTGAGAATGGAAGGTAGATGGCCAGAGTAAAGAGAGGGAGGTGTAAGGTAGAGACTAACAAACAATAGGTGGATCCACGGAAGGAGTGGTTGGTGGCAGATGGGATCAGGTGGGGAGTCATGACAGAGGCTGGGAGGTGAAATGTGGAGAGAACAAAGGGCTACAGATAAAGAATGAAAGGTGATGTAAAACCAGATAAGTGAGGGATAGTGGCAGATGGAACATTGAGGGGAGGAGAGGGGCTGGGTAAAGTAGGTAGAGTGTTTCCATTTTGAAGTTTAATCAGCTTTATGTTGGGCTGGATTTTGCTGGAAAATACTGTCTGTGCAATTGCCAATGTTTCCTCTTGTAAACACCAACAGATCCTGGATTCCCACACAATAAAGCATGGCTTGGCCATCTACTTTTGTTGTTTTAACAGCTCCATGGACTATGTTAGCTCCCCTCAGGTGACACAATATAAGAGGCAATGCTCTTGACGTGGTTGAGGGTCAACAGCTTGAGACTGCTTTCTAAACAGGCAAGTGGGAAGCTAGTCTAAGAAACCATCTATGCTTGCTAGTGACCACAGAACTGGGTCAACATGGGAGACTCAGCAGCCACTTTCCACAGCAAGATCCCATGTCGCAATGTGATAATAACAGCAGATTCCACGCTTATTTTAGTAAAGTTGGTTGGTTGAAAGATTTAGCCCCACTTAATAAAATCAAGTGTCCCTTCCCTTCATCTTAGCATTCCTGTCATAGTTATATAGCATGGAAAATGGTCCCTCAGTTCACAGCTGCCCAACCATCAAGTACTCATTTAGATTAATCCTGCACTATTCTTATTTAATTCTGCTCACGTTCCCATGAACACCCACAAACTTCTACCACTCGCATATGCACTGGGGTCAATTTACAATGGCCAATTAAACCCCATATTTTTACCCAGCGGTCGTATTATTAATGCACATCAGAAAAAACTTTTTAACATCCTGACCTTTTGTGCGAGGAAGAACATTTTACTTTGTTGGATATCTGATAAGGCCCCTGAACATTTTGGTTGGTGTAAATTAATCATGGAATACATTCCTTTGGACTTTTTGATATGTATGGTACACTCAGAAACAAATAGTTTTCATAAAACACGGCAACCTTTTCTGCAGTATATAGATGTAAACCTGTCTGCTATACTAATAAGGGCTTTTGTATAGGATGTTGTGGAGATGTCTATATTTTGATGGAAGTGTTCTGATACCTGATATCAGTGAGGGGAAGAAATGTAAATGTAAGCGTATCTGGAAATTGAAAGTTTTGTTAAGCTGAGCAAAAAAAAAAAATTAAATTAAAAAAAAACATATTTTGGGCTCTGGGAGAAAAATGGAGCAGCCATGGAAAACCCACATGTTCACAGAGAGAAGATGCAAGCCTCACACAGACAGCACCCAAGGTCAGACATCTGATCCAAAGGCACTTCACCAATCTCTCCATGTATCTGAATCTCCTCATGACTGACACCCTTTTCAAAACCTGAATCTCCTTTCTAATTTAAGGGAAGGTTCTAGATCGTACTGGGAGATGCAGAGACTTACTTGTGCCATTAATTAATACACTCAGTAAGAGAGGGATATTTTACTTTCCCGAAACAAGCCTCTTTTATCTCGTAACTTCTTTGAGTTTTATTAATGATTTAACCTCTCCGAAGCATCACATCCAATCTTGAAGCATAATCTTGACTTCTAGCCAAGACTAAACCAGTAATAAAACATAGGCTTTACACACAAGTTACTAGGTAAAGGAGCCTGTTCTCAGCCTGAAATGATGACTGTTTATTCTCCTTCGTAGATGCTGACTGACTTGCTGAGTTCCTTCAGCATTTTGTGCATTGCTCGGTAAAATAAAATATCTCTCTTTTTCTCTGTGTAAGTGCACCTCAGCGCCACACAGTATAATTTAAATCTTCTTCCCCTTTCTTTTCCACCTTTTCATCTCTCCTCGCTGTATCCTTTATGAGATTTTAAACAGTAGAGCACAGCAAGCACTGCATTCAGTATAAATAGACTCACTGTGAACTCCGGCTTCAAGTAGCTTGAAATTCTATTACTAGAAACTATAAATATTTTACAAAGGAAGAGAAGCCAAGCCTTTCTGTTTATACAATGGTGCTGCAGCATTTGATATTTGAGACTGCCATTCCACAGTTAAGCTGGTTAATGGAACTCATTAATCAGAACTCTTAAGTGGCTGTCAGGCATTCAGGAAGCTTTTTAGCAAGACTTCAACATTCCTTTTCCAGATCTACTTTAGCTTTCTGTGGCTCTTAATTATAATTATCTGCTATCATTTCGGAGAAAACTGTCCAACCAACCAATCATTTTCTAGTGGAAAAAATAATAAAAATAGAAAATGCTGGAAACACCCAGTGGTTAGGCAGCATCCATTGAGTAAGAATTTTTGTTCACTTTTTGTATTGCTTACCTGTAATAAAGTAATTTGATTCCAAATCAGATTTTGCAGCAATCTTCACTTAATTATATTCTTTTGCATGCATTATTTGTACAGTAACAGTTGGGACAGCTCATAATACAAGTGCACACACGTGGCACTCGTGCCACACACACACACATTTACACATACCAGTGGGTAAACATACTGACCACACACATGTATTGCGCTCACAGACATCTGACCTTAACCCCACAAAGCATTTGCACATATATCTGCAGATACTGTGTGCATGCATTCATCCACACATAAATGATCCATAGATTAAAGTCTCCCAGTTCCTGAGTACCAGCCCCAGCTGTAGTCCACGACTAACAAGCTAAGGTAGAATGGGACAGCCCACCACTCTGCCCAGTAAGAAAACCTGGAAAACAGCCAATCAGAATGAATATCTTATTATGAAAGTAAAAGTGTTTCTGGAATCATTCCATTAATGCATTCAAAATTATGTCGGTGAGGTTAATGATGCTGACTCCTTGGCTACATTTTAGCAAATGATCTAACTCATGTTTTTACATGACGTTTCTTTATCTTACAAAAGCTGCAGCTTATATTGTTAGTAGTACAAATATAATTTTTTAATGGCCCCTGATAGTTTGCTCATTATCTTGCAGGCAACACTTAATTCCTGTTTTGACTTCCCAGTAGAGAAAAAATGCTACACTAAAAGTGCAGTTTAATCTCACAACTTCTTCTGCACAACACATGCTATTCCTTGCCCCTTTCCTTCATTTCAAGCTGAGGTATTTTACTCAGCCCTCAAGGAGAAGAGAAGTTTTGAATCACAGTGTATCTCAGAAATTTTTGGCTTCCATGGTTCAGAGGGGACATTACTGAACACCATGATGGCATAGTAGAGTCACTGCCTCGTAGTGCCAAAGACCTGTGTTTAACCCTGACCTCCAGTGCTGCTACCTGTGTGAGCTTTCACATTTTACCTATGCAACAAACTGTTGGAGGAGCTCAACAGGTCAGGCAGCATTTACGGAGAGGAATAAAGAGTCAACATATGGACTGAGACCTTTCATCAGGACTGGAAGGGAAGGGGGCAGAAGCCAGAATATGAAGGTAAGGGGAGTGGAAGGAGTATAAGTGGCAGGTGATAGGTGAAACCAGGTGAGGGGGGAAAGTGGGTGTACGGTTGGGGGGGGGGGAGTACGAGGTAAGAAGTTGGGAGGTGATAGGTGGAAAAGATAAAGGGCTGGTGAAGGAATCTGAAAGGAAATGAGCCATGGGAGAAAGGGAAGGGGGGAAAAGCATTAGAGGGAGTTGATGGCAGATGAGAAGAGAAGGAAAAAGATGGGAGCCAGAATGTGGGAATGGAAAAAGTCAGAAGGGGAAGGGGACAAATGAGAGAAATCAATGTTTGTATGATCAGATTGGAGACTACCCAGATGAAATTTGATGTGTTGCTCATCCAAGCTGCAATTGGCCTCATTGTGGCTGTAGAGGATGCACGGATCGACATGCCGGAATGGGAATGGGAATGGGAAGTCGAATTGAAAGGGGTTGACATTCTACCTATAACTGCATGTTTCCCCTCTGGGTGCTCAAGTTTCTTCGCACTTCCCAAGGATGTACAGGACAGGAGGTTAATTGTAAATTCAGTGGTAGAATCTGGGGGCAGAACAAAAAATAGGATTAATGTAGGATTAGTGTAAATGGGTGGTTAATGGTTGGTGTGGACTTAGTGGGCTGAACTCATTTCCATAATGTTTTCCAAAATAATTTCCATACAATTCTATGCAGTGCAATAGGGTGTAGATGATAGCATGGTGCAGCAGATCATTTTCTGAGACAGAGCCCTGATCTAGTTTCACAGGATAGTTTGTAGATGAACACCTTTGGGAGGTCACTGCAATTGCCAATATGGAATAAAATTCATAAGGACTCCTTAAGTTATCTGGTCAGCCTGTCAAAGAGTTGGTGGATAATGTCAAATAGTTGTGTAGACTCCAGCTGCAACGTGGGTGAGTTCTTTGCACACAATATTGAGATCATGTATACAACCCAGCAGAAGTTAGTGAGCTCCTCCAGCATTCCAGGATTAACCCATCACAAGAAAAATTACTACTTCCTTTGCTTTGAATGAAGTATGTGTGGCATGCAGTTCCACAGTCTCAGGCACAAAAACTGCAATTACCTTATGTGATTGAAGTTTGTCTTTGTTTGATTTAGTGTGTCAGGATGCCTGTCAAACCAATATGGTGCCTGATCTACTTTGGGGTAACACAGAGCACCAAAACATTACAAATTTTATCTTTGCATCTCCAGCTTGAAATTGGAATAAACATAAGCATTTAAAGGAAGACACATTCAGAGTAAATTTATTAATCAAAACACATATATGTCACCATATGCTATCCTGAGATTAACTTTCTTGCGCACATTCACAGTAAGTACAAAGAAACACAATAAAATTAATGAAAACCTACACACAACCTAAGACGGATAACCAATGTGCAAAGACCACAACTTGTGCAAATAAAAAAGAAAAACAAAATAATAATAAATAAATAAATACAAACATACATACATACATAAATAATATTGAGAACATGAGTTGTAGAATCTGTGAAAGTAAGTCCAAAGTTTGTGGAATTTGTTCAGTGTTTGGGTGAGTAAAGATATCCATGCTGGTTCAGGAGCCTGACAGTTGAGGGGTAATACCTGTTCTTGAACCTGCTGGTGAGGGACCTAAGGCTTCTGTACCTCTTTCCTGATGGCAGCAGCAAGAAGAGAGCATGGCCTGGCTGGCAAGGGTTCCTGATGATGGATGCAGCTTTCTTGTGACAGCGCTCCTTGTAGATGTGCTCAGTACTGGGGAGGGCTTTACCTATAATGGACTGGGCTTCATTCACTACTTTTTGTAGGCTTTTCTGTAAAAGGACATGGTGTCTCTGTACCAGGCCATGATCCAGCCAGTCAGTATACTCTCCACCACGTGTCTATAGATGTTTGTTAAAGTTTTAGAAGACACGCCAAATCTTTGCAAATTTCTAGGAAAGCAGAGGCACTGTCATGCCTTCTTCATAATGGCACTTAGGTGCAGGATCCAGGACAGATCCTCTGAAATGTTTGCCCAGTAGTCTGCAGGAAGCCTTGAATCAGTTTATAGGCAATGTGCTACAGATATCACCAATAAAGGAATGTTCCCAGAGGAACATGTCATAGCAAAAAAGATTGAATGACCATAACTAACATTAGTTTCTCGAATGTTGATAGCTGTACCTTCAGCTGAGAAGTCCTTAATTTCTGGATCTCTTGAGACTTTCCTCTTTGAAATCCCCCTCTGTTGCATTTTCTCCTTAGATTGTCCAACGTTGCATTTTGTTTGCAAGCATTCACACTGGGATGTTTAACTATATTAAGGCCACACTAGGAAGTTATTGTTGCTCAGGTGAATAGTGCCCGGTTTGAAAGCACATTAATGTTCCCTGTAAGGTATGCACGTGCTAAAAGGAATTTAAACTGCACCCAAAAAGTGGTTGCCCTCTACCTCGTTGGCATGAAATGTATAGTTCACAATCATACACAATCACATTTCCTTTTCTGGGTTCAGATGCGAAAGGTGTTGAAAACGTGCAGTTTGAAATGATTTGTCTTGTAGATTTTAGAACTGGCTTACTTATACTGTTTTTATTGAAGAAATTATTTAGTGCCACATGTTGTTGTCACTGGGCAAAAAATTGCACAGCACAAGATTTTTGCACACACTGATCATTACAATGTAACTCCCAGGTTAAGATTTTTATTGCTATGCTGCAGTTAGTTCATTTTAGCATTTCCATAAGAGCAGTCTGCTCCACTTTCAGCCTCTTTGGGTTTGAGCTGAGATAAGGGGCTTTGTTCTTCAACTTCAGAATGTGGTGTCAGCCAATCAGGATGGTGGGATTGAGAGAAGGTTCTAAAGAATGCTGCGTGGAGAGTTTATGTGACTGGTGTGGGTCGAGGTCTTTGTTGGCAGAAGCTGGGAGAAGACAGGAGAGAGGATGACTGAGGACACTGTCCCTGTTGCACAAGGTGCTTTGTGCAGATGAATGGCTTCAAGGAGGAAGGACCAATACTCCCGTGGGAGAACCCATTTGTTTGAGATGGATTGTGAGCGACGTTCGGAAGGTGCAATGTGTACCTCGAAAACAATAATTTGATTTGACAAAATTTAGATTTGAGTTCCATCACGCCCATGTGTCTGTTCATGTATAATGGGCCCTTTTTGCTTCTTTCTTTCTGTCCTTTAATAACTGGTTGCTTAAGTTAACATTCTTAACCATACTTCTTAATAACTGTATGCAGTTATTTCTTGCCAATGGGCGATTAATGGGCGCAGTAAATAACACAACCTCACGGATTTGGCACGTCCAGTCATATACACCCTAGACGTGGCTGTTAGCGAGAGGCTAACAAGCCTTCATTTCCAGAGATGCCTAGTAAAAAAGGGGTTTTTATTGTGGGGGCTCATCTGTGATAGAATTGTTTGAATGCTGTGTGATTGCCTAAGAATTGATTGAGTAGGTTTATGCTTAAGCCTGTGTTGAAGTATTGTCTGGGAAAGTGATTAAGATACGTGGCTATGGTCACCACAGGGATTAAGCATTGATGCGATTCAAAGAGATTGCCTTTAACTAATGCTGGTGCTCTGAGAGGGATGGATAGCAGAGCCCAGATGAATTGCTGATTAGAGCGTTAGGGAAAGCTGTGATCATGGAGCGGCAATTTGAACAAACAGAGGGGAAAGGTATGGTGTTAGTTCAGACTAGTGCTGGCGCAATGGGAGTGGATCTGCCTTGAGCCAAAGAGTTCGCGGAGAGGAGGGGCCATGGGCCATCCATACTCTTAGAGAAGAGGGAGTGTAGGCGAGAGTGCTGGATTGGAAGTTGAGTTTCCCATAGCTGAGGGTGGAGAATTTAAAGAAAAGTTGCTGTCATTTCTGTGGAGTGAGGGGAAGGAAGCTGTCTGATGTGAAAGATCCAATGAGTGCTTAAGCTGTTGATTTGAATTCTGAGCTTGTTTTGGCTATTACATCACTGGTTGTTAAATACAGAAGTATATCTGTGGAGAGCCAGTGTTATTGTAGGCTGGGTGTGTTCTCCATGGTCCCAATGGGGAAGAAGAATATGAGGCTTGAGCTGAGCAGACATCTCAGATACTGGATGAATGGCTGTGGTCAGATAATATAAAAAACTAAGACTGGGAGAGAGCTTAAAGGGTCTGGAGGCAAATATAGTGAGATTTCACAAGGCAGAAAATTATCTGCAAGCTCTGGAAGATTTGTGCCACAAAGTCTTTTCAACTATCTGAGAGAAATTGCTTGAGGATGGAGCAAGTTGTGAAGGGTGCATTGTCACATGATGTGATTACTCTACGTGTTTGAATGACCCACAAGATGTGCCCTACTCTTCTTACTGAGTTACTCAGAGAGGTTAGAGAGGAGGAAAACGTGACGGAGGAACGGGAGGCCTCCGTCAGCGGGGCACAATCCTTGGTAGTAGCTGCTGTTGCTAAAGCAACTCTTGATGCTGCACAAACGGGGGTTTTGCAGGATGTCAGGAAAGATCTGAGGGCTGAGATTTTTCGGATGATATCAGTTGGTGCTGCCACCAAGCCTGACAAGTCCAATAGGAAACCAGATCCACTGGTGGATGTACTAGGGCAAGGGCACCGTCCCTTGATCAGTGGAGTGATCGGTGCTCTCTTTCTGTCCTTTAATAACTGGTTGCTTAAGTTAACATTCTTAAATATACTTCTTTATAATCGAATGCAGTGTATGATCTGTTATTTCTTGCTGAAGTGTGATTGCTGGGGGCAGTAAATCACACAAACCAGGGTCTGGGTGGGTAAGACATTTGGTAGACCAAAGTCATATACACCCTAGACGTACAGAGCCCGAGAAAGGTGGGTTTCTCGCTGTGTAGTCTAGTGGCACTTAGTGGCGGGCTAACAAGTCACATTTCTAGTAACCCTCAGTAAAAAGAGGTTTTCAACAAACTAGAGGGAATATTGAGGCACAACCTTCTGCTTTAGTTGTCAATGTAATGGTTCTGAACTACAGTTGATGTAAGAGCACCACAGACTGCCATTGAAGAATTTTTAGCATTAATCTCCAGATAAAGCGCTAAATGTATTCCTCTCCTGATTATTGGTTGACTTTTACAATGTTGCTCAAATAAATGGATTCTTCTTCAATAGACTAGAGCTGAGGGGTGGTCTTCAGACTCGTGTTGTGTTTCACTGCTTCCATTAAGCTAGGCAAAGCAAAGAATGTCTCGGGGGAGCCAGAGTACAGGCTGTTTGCTATGCTCTGCTATTCTCAAAAAGATATTTAAAAAAATCATTTTAATGTTCCCCACACGTATCTATGATAGAACCAGGCTGTTAAATCAGATTTTTTTTTAATGCTAGAGGTGGTGTGATTCTGTCCATTATTTTTCTCATTCTCATTTTGTGAGCTGTTCATCAAAGATGGACGTTTATGAGCACCCATCTTCCTCCAGAGACTTAAAGCAATAATCTCGCCTCACACTCCAGAGTAGAATTGCACTGTGAGAGGAGCTGTCTGTTGGAGGAGACATAAAACAAACGGTCCACTTATTCCCTCAAGTGGAAGTTAAAGGTTGGAGAAAAGCACCACAAATATTTGTACATTACAGGGCATTGCCATGACAGATTTTCCAATCAGCTTATCAGAATAATCAGAAAAGCGGTTTTCAACAGAACCACACTAGGCATTGCACAGCAGTTAACACTTTACTGTGCAGCACCCCGAAAGTGGGGAGGGGTAGATGTCAGCCAACACTTACTGTACAGATATTCTCCTCTGTATAGCCAGCAAGAACACAGCTCACACAATGGCTGCCTTTGAGAACAGAGACAATACACGGGGGAATTTTTGGGCTTCCTTCAAAAGGGATGGAAGCTCTACTGAGCAATTCATGATAGGACGGAAGTCTTGCTGCCTAATTGAGACTTGGCATGTGAGATCTTTCTGTGTGAAAATTGGCTGTTCTGCTTCCTAATCAGTGATCAAACTTTGTGAGTATTTCATTAAATGTGATGAGCCTTGAAATGTCTTAAAGTGATGAAATGGCCAAATAAACTGGATCAACTTATTATATTCTTTCTTCTTCCACCTTCACTTAGTTGGGCATTTGTCTACAATTCAAAATGGAGTGTGAGGGGACTGAGGGAGAAAGGTGATAAGGAAAGGGTGGTGTGGACAGAGTGAGGGAGAAAAACACAATGACGATAAGGGAAGGTGTGTGTGTATGTGAGTGAGAGTCTGAGAGAGAGAGTGAGAGATGGGACTCTGAGTCCATGTGGACAGAGCCTATGCTCGAATTGTTTTGGATCTTCTTACCATTAGACTAAGACCTCACATTTTTAAGTCCATATGGTAGGCTGCTGTGGCTAGATTCCCCCATTTTCACATAATAGAAGCAAGGTTACAAAGGTGATTAATAAGAGTAGGACAGTCTAAATGGACAAGGTTCCTCATGAATGATTCAGAAGATTAAGATGCCTGGAATCCACAATGACTTGTTAATTTAGATTCAGAACTGTTTTTCGCATACAAAGCAGAGGGTAATGGTGGAAGGGTGTTATTCCAGCTGGGGGACTATGATCAGTGGTGTTCTGCAGGGATCAGTGCTGGGACCTCTATTGTTTGAGATTATATAGATGACTTGGATGAAAATGTAAATGGGTGGGTTATTAAATTTGTAGACAAAACAAAGATTGGTAGAATTGTGGACAGTAAAGAGGGGTCCAAAAGAATACAGCAGAATATAGATTAGTAACAGATATGGAAGGAGAAATGGCAGGTGGAGCTTAATCCAAGCAAATGTGCTATGTTACTCTTAGGAGCTCAAATGTAAGGGGAAAGTATACAGTGAATGGCAGGACCTTTAACAGCATTGGTATACAGAGTGATCTTGGGGTTGAGTCCATAGCTCACTATAGGTGATCATGCAAGTAAATAGGATAAGAAATTGAAGACACCTGATATGCTTGATTTCATTGGTTTGGACATTGAGACATAATATGAAAGTCTTGTTTCCTTGGTCAAGTTTATTTGCGGGCTGTTTATGAAGGTACCTTTTATGTCCAGTTTCTTGTTTCCTGCAAGTGCTGAAGTATGCAGCTCCTCCTAAGAAGACGTAGATCAGAAAGAATTTCAGTTCTTTAAAACAGATGGGCTTGTGTAACTGGGATATTAAAATGTAACAAAACTCAGACATGAATCCTTCCACTTCCTGAAAATAGGAATGCTGATTGGCCTATGAAGACTATCTGCTGATAAGCATTGTAATGAATATTGTCTCTCTTACAACTTTAATGTATTAATCACAATTTTACCTGATCAAATTCTCTGGGCCTTGGGAAATATGGCACTTGAAGAGGGGATGAAGCAAACATAGGAAGCAAGTGTCTTTCCCTTCTGCCTGTGTGACAAAAGGAATAGGAGTGCTTCCTCTGAGGACCCTCCCTCCATAAAAGATTCCCATGCAGGCAGGATCAGTTGCCTCCAGACTCCCAGCCCAAAAGCTCAGATCATCCTGAGCACACACTGTACCCAGTCCACTACAATATAAGAAGCTCAGCCTACCATTGCTTCCCTTCGCTCTCAGTTGATCTACATCCGTCTCCCAAAAGGATTCCAGCCCAGGAATTTATTTCTTATCTGTTCAGGGGATATGGGCTTTGCAGGTTGACCCAGCATTTGCCCTTCCCTTATTGCCCTTGAGAAGATGGTTTTTGTGTATTTAATATTTCAGTAATATTTGAGTAATATTGTAATTACAGCATAGTATTTGATTGAGCATTCTTTCAATATTTACACAATTAATTACAGGTTATAAAGTACGTGCATGCCTTACGTCATTATGCCACCACGCATAAGTGAGCACCTCACTAAAGTAAAACTCAGTGGACACGTTTTCTTTAGATTAATTTCTGGAGTTACAAAGCTTAACAGTGGTGACAAAGCAGCACATTTTTCTTTGGAAGGAAGCAAGAGACATTCAAGTGAAAAAAAAAGTGTAGCATGTTTTTATCTTCAGAAGGGGAAAGAGACGGTTGAGTTGAAAAAAGGGCAGAAAATAGATGAAATTGGTGGCAGCGAGTGTGGCCATTGGTTCGTAAACTGTGAAAACTGGCTGATAATAATAATGATTATAAAAAAGCAGAAATTGCTGACTATATCACATCAGGCAGCGGCACTGACCTCGAATCTGCCCGCCTCCAGAGCCACGAAACTCCGGCACCCTGAAGGCGCACTAGTCTTCCAGGCCACGGTCCTTAGCATATTGAAAAGCATCCGGTCGTGAGGCCTTGAGAGCGGGTCCCATTCCTGCAAAGAACCGAAGTCAGCATTTAACTCCAGGTCAGAATTTTCAAAAGCATCCTGAAAAGGAAAAAAAGAGATATTAAAGATAGAAATAGAGTTGTTTCTGAAGATGCAAACAAAGGAGTTGCCGTTAAGCGCCATCATCCTAAGGTCCATCCTCCAGTGAAGCTTGCCTGTGGCACCTCTCCTGGTGCAGTCATGTCACATGTTTTGAGTGATGGAAGTGAACACCTTTGCATTACAGTGCATGGCAAGCTGCTCGATCTGCTGACCTATCCCAAGCCACCAGACAAAACTTTGAGCCAGTGCTTTCACCGCAGAGAAAACCTGCGCACAGATTAACAGAGGTATTGGATCTGGTTTGGGTGTAAAGCTTCTCAACTAGTACTTGTTTATGAGAGAGTTTACCCTCACTATTGATCATCAAACACTAGTGTCCATTTTCGATCTACAGTAGGATGTTCCACTAATAGCACCAACACGAATGCAGAGATAGGTTTTATTTCTTGGAAGACACAATTACGAGATCGAATTCAAGAGGATGACTGATCATGGAAATGCTGATAGATTGTCTCAATTACCCTTGGAAAAGGAAATACCTGAAAAATTCACAGAAGAGGACATTCCTCTTGATGTATTCTACCTAATGCAAATTGAAAGTCTCCCTATTATGGCAGAGATGATCCCAACGGAAACCAGAAAATACCTCACACTGCCTCAGGTTTACATGGCCAGCAAAATGACTGGAATGTACAGCAGAAATTCCAGTTGCCCCCATTCTTACCAGTGCCAGGTGAACTTGCCATTGACAGGGGTTGCCTTATGTGGGGATTAAGAGTTGTTGTACCATACTAGCCGAGAGCTAAAGTTTTGGAGGAGCCTCTAAGTTTTGACTGGTGGCCTGGAATAGATCAGCAGACCGAGTAGCTAGCCATGCACTGTTCAGAGAGCCAACACGATACAGAAAAAAAGTTGTCCATAGCTGTCAGAACCACTTACTGCAATCCCAGAGCCACCACGGAGGAGGCCCCAAAATCTGAGATTGTTTCAATGCTACAAGTCTCTCCTGCAAAGCAGAGTGACCTCCCTCTTGTCAGGAAAGTCATTATCCCACAAGAGTAAGAAATCCTCCACAGTGACTAAATCTTTAGGCCTGAAGGGACAATTTAATAATTACTATTTAATATTTATATATGCTTGTTTGATTAAGCATTTTTTGTTCATTTAAATAATTCATTATATGTAAAAGTATGTGAATTGCATTCATCATTATGCTACCACATCATAAGTCATAAGTGAGTACCTCACCCAAGCAAAATGCAATAGACACATTTTCCTGTGGTCCCATGTTTTTGTTTTCATTCATTTCTGGAGTTACAAAATATAGAGTAATGAGCTGTCTTCATGAACTGCTGCAGTCCTTGAGGGGTGGGTAAACCCATAATGCTGTTAAAGAGAGAGTTCCAGAATTTTGACACAGTAACAATAAAGGAACAGCAATATATTTCAGGATAATGTGTGGCTGGGAAGGCAACTTCTAGATGGAGATGTTCCTATGCTGTTTCTGCCCTTGTCCTAGCTGGTAGATGTTATGGGTTTGGAAGGTGCAACTCTACTTCGTCAGAAGTTTGAGGAGATCTGGAATGTCACCCAAGACTCTTGCATATATCTATAGATGTACAATGGAGAGCATACTGATTGGTTGTATCACAGCCTGGAATGGAAGGACCAATGCACAGAATTGCAAGAGGCTGCAGAAGGTTGTAGATTTATCACCTTTCCAGCTCTGAGCTTCACCCCACCCCCTCCGGTCTTCTCCTATCATTTCGCATTTCCCCCTCCCCCCACTACTTTCAAATCTCTTACTATCTTTCCTTTCAATTAGTCCTGACGAAGGGTCTCGGCCCGAAACATCGACAGCGCTTCTCCCTATAGATGCTGCCTGGCCTGCTATGTTCCACCAGCATTTTGTGTGTGTTGTTGTAGATTTATCTAGCTCTTTACGGGCATAACCATCCCCACCACTGAAGACCCCTTCAAGAGGCAGTACCTCAGGAAGGTGGCATTCATCATTAAAGAGCCTCACCACCTGGGACATGCCCTCTTCTTATTACTACAACAGGGAAGAGAAACTTAATGATCACCACACCCAATAATTTAGAAACAGCTTCTTCCCAATTGTCATCACATTTCTGAACAGCCCATGAACCCGTAATGCTTCCTCATTTTTCTAATTTATTTTGTAACTTATATAATTTTATGTCTTCGCGCTCTACGGCTGCCACAAAGCACGAATTTCAGATCATATAAGACAGTGATGATAAACCTGATTCTGCTTTCTAAGCAACCTTGTGGAGTTGCTGCAGTGTACCCTGTAGACGGTACACACCGCTGCTACTGTGTGTCAGTGGCAGTGTGAGTGAGTGGATGTGGATGGGCTGCCTCTCTCTAGTGGACAGCTATATCCTGTAAGGGGCTGAACTTCTTGAGTTTTGTTGAAGCTGTACTCATCCAGGCAAGTAGAGGCTATTCCGTCACACTCCTGACGTGAACCTTCTGGATGACATGCTTTGGGAATTTTGGAGGTGAATTACTCCCTGCAGAATTCCTAGTCTCTGACCTGCTCTTGTAGCCACATTGTATATATGGTACTCCAGTTATGTTTCTGGTTAATGATAACTCTCCATGATATTGATAGTCGGAGATTCGGTGTTGGTAACCATAGTGTGATTGCTGGATGGATATTGACATTGCCTTCATAAATTTTACTCGAACCATCAAAGCACTGCTCCACACCAACCACTGATACCACTCTGACTCATCTTTCTCACTAACCACCATGACCCTTTGCTTCTTCAAATCAGTCCCCTGGAGATGTATGGGATAACTGGACAGATATGATTTCCTGAGATTGGGGGAGGTTAGTACATAGGGGCAGGAGGGGCAGAGGGGAGAAGAGCAATGCAAGGAGAGCTTCTTCACACCAAAATTGGTGAGAATTTGGAACTCAGACAGAATTTCTTCAAAATATCTGTTACATTGGAAATGAAGAGTAAAATTTGGGATGAACAGTTTTTCTTATGGGAGAAGAGAAAGAAGATGGGAAAATGACTGAGTATACACAGTCAGCCATGATTAAACTAAACATAAGGAATTGAGCTGTTAAAGGGGCTGGATGGATCAAGCTTGCTCTGATAAGATAACCATATCCAGTGGTGTGCAAGATTGCCTGTTACAACATGCTCATGATTGTGCCAGCCTCCGGGATTTAGACACTGTAACTTTCCAGAATATGGATAGCTGGTGCCGACCCTTTAAAGGTTCAGGCTCACCCCACTAATTGGTGCATAATATGGTGCCAAGAGTTTAATACTAAGAGCTTCTGACTGAGGTTTGGTGCTCAATCATCAGCTCAACTTTGGATTTTCATCTAGCGTCTAGTTTAGAACTTAGTCTTCATTTCAGTCTCATAATCGTGTCTCGATACTCCAGCACTTGGGTCCTTACCATCCTTGCCTACGTCTGTCATCACAGCGCAATTGAGCCTAGCATGGACCCGGCGGGTATCAGAGACTCTTGTCAGCTGTGCTAACCACAGTGAGAACATTTCTAGACAGTCTGGTGATGCAAGACCTCCAGGTCGCTATGCGCCAACTAGTGCAAGGAGGAAGCCAGAGTCCTTTGGGTGAAGCAGTCAGTCACTCTGCAGAGTCAGGCCATCTTCTGATTCGGTGGTGACTTGGGCTCCTACCACTACTTCCTCATTCAATGTTTATTGGTGTTTGAACTCCAGCTTTCCCAGTTCCCTACAGAGCATGGAAAGGTGGCCTTCATGATCTCTCTCCTGACTGAAAGAGCCCTGGCCTGGGCCACCATGCTTTGGGAGTGGAGGTCGGAGATTTTCTTGGATCCAGAGGAATTCATGGACCCCTGAAATTCTGACACTATTGGATTGAACTCTTCCACCGCACTAACCTTATGACTGAGCTATAGATCTACCACCTGGTACTTGTCCTCTGTGGGGTTGATTTTATGTGCTCTCAGGCATTATAGAGAAGCATTATAGAAAAGTACATACAGGAGGCTCTTGCCATGGGATTCAGTTGGCCCTCCACCTCGCCAGCCAATGCAGAAAAAGGATGGGAACCTATGGCCATGCATTGATTATAGAGGGCTGAATTGCATATCGGCCAAAAATCGTTATCCCCTTCCGCTCATGAACACTGCCTTCAAGACTCTCCAAGGGGCAAGACTATACTTGAAGCTAGATTTGTGGAGTGCATGAAATCTGGTCCATCTAAAGGAGCACAACAAGTGGAAGAGTGCATTCCACACACCGACAGGGCATGATGACTACCTGGTCATGTCCTTTGGCCTCGCGAATGTGCCAGCAAATTTCCAGGCCTTTAGAAACAACGTGCTCTGGGATGCTCTCCATAAATACACCTTCATCTACTTGGATGATATCCTAATCTTCTTGAAGTCCAAGGAGGAGAACATTGCTCACAGCAGAGATAACTTAAAGACACCTTTAGATCATGGACTTTAAGTCAAGCTGGAGAAATCCGAATTCCACGTAACCACCATTTCCTGTTTGAGATTTATCATCCCTGATAGCAATCTCAAGATGAACCCTACTAAGACACAGGCAGTAAGAGACTGGGCACAATCATCCAATATGAATCATGTCCAACGATTCCTGGAATTTGCCAACTTTTACCGAAAGTTCAGCTCTGTGGTGTCTCCTCTGACAGCACTAACTAAGAGATCGATGGGTCCTTTTGTTTGAACTTCTGAAGCAGAGGCTGCCTTTGCAGAGTTCAAACAGCAGTTCACAACAGCTCCCATTTTGGTTTCACCTAAAACGGGCCTTCCCTTCATTATGGGGATGGACACCCCAGACCTCGGAATGGGTGCAGTGTTGTCTCAATGGATACCTTTGGACAATAAACTGCACCTGTGTGTGTTCTTCTCCTGTCAGTTATCCCTGGCACATGTGAGCTGCGACATCAGAAATAGCCGTCAAGTTGGTTTTGAAGGAGGAATGCGTCACTGGCTTGAGGGGGCCAAGAACTCTTTTGTGGTACGGACAGACCACAAAAACCAGCCTTATATTCAGGAGGCCAAAAGGCTGAACTCAAGGCAGGCCAGGTGGTCCCTTTTCTTTAACCGCTTCAATTTCGTTCTGACCTATTGATCAGAGTCAAAGAACCAGAAACCAGATGCCTTATCCTGTCAGTTCAACAAACCTGAAAGGGAGGAGCAGCTGACCACCATTTTGCCCCCAAGCCAAGATAATAGCGACAATTCGTTGGAAAATCGACGCACTTATTCACAAGGCCCAGGCTCAAGGGGAGATTTCTAAGAACAATCCTCCAGGTCGTCTGTTCTTCCCAAGTTCCATCAGGTCTCAGGTACTTCATTGGGGACATACATCAAGAATGACCACTCACCTAGGGATTGCCAAGACCCTCAAGTTCATCAAGAGAAGATACTGGTTGCCTGGAGTGGGCAGAGAGGTCTAACGGTATGTGTAGGCACGAGAGGTGTGTGCCCAGAACAAGCAGCCCTACATCCAACCTCATTGGCTCTTTCACCCTCTATCTGTTTGGATAGACCATGAACACACATCTCCATAGACTTTGTCACGGGTCTTCCGCCTTCCAAGAGGACGACTGTCATCATGGTAATTGTAGATTGTTTTTCAGAGACCTGCAAATTCATTGTCTTGGTCAAAGTACCACCGGCAGCAGACATAGACAAAATTGTCCTGCATCGGGTCTTTAGAATCCATGGATTTCTGGTGGAAATTGTGTCAGATCATGGTCCTCAATTTGTGTCACCTTTTTGGAGGGCATTCGGTACCCTGATTGAGGCAACGAGTCTTTCCTCTGGGTTTAACCCGCAGCCCAACAGACAGATGGAGCGGGTGTACCAGGATATAAGGTGCCTGGCCTCAGAGAAAACAGGTGAGTAGTGCAACCATTTGATGTGGGCGGAGGTCATCCATAACACTTTACATCATTCTGTGCATGGGATGTCCTGATTTGGATGCCAATTTGGGTATTCTCCATCACACTTCGCTGAGCAGGTGGCTGAAGTTGGAGTTTCCTGCGGCCAAATATCTTGTCGGACACTGCATGGAAAAATAGACTAAGGCAAAGGAGATTTTGTTGGCCTCTACCCGGAAGGCTGAAATAAAGGCTAACAGTAAGATAAGGCAGGGATCAACTTTGCAGCCTGGGCAACAGGCTGGGGCTATCTATTCAGGATTTGCCTCTCCAAACAGAATCTAGGAAGTTGGCACCCAAGTTCAATGGAACCTTCAAGATTCTCAAGAAAGTAAACCCCGTGGCTTACACCCTGCAGCTCCCCAAAACCCTCAAGGTCAATTCCACCTTCTACATTTTCAAATTAAAACCTGTAAACACCAGTCCTTTAGCACCTCACCAACAGTCCCATCACCAAACAGGTGTGTCGACGGGGAGCAGGCCTTCACCTTAAAAAGAATTCTGGATTCATGAACTGCTCAGGGTGTTAGGCAGTTCCTCATGGACGAGGAAGGATTCGGACCCGAGATACAGTGCTGGGTTCTGGAAAGGGACATCTTGGATCCAGTGTTCATCCATAACATTGTCTCTCTGAGCAGCCAGCGTCATCAGCAGTCGGCCATAGGGAAGTGCGTCCTGTTACGACACACACCGGACTGCGCCAGCCTCCAGGGTTTAGGTGACCTAACACTCCAGAATATGGATAGCTGGCACTGACCTTTTAAAGATTCAGGCCCGCCTTGCTAATTGCTGGCCATGTTTTGGCATCAAGATTTGAATATTTAAAGAGCACTTGAACTGAGGTTCATTGCTCAATCGTCAGTTCAACTTTGGATTCTCCTCTAGTGTTTAGTTTAGAACCGTCTTCATTTCATTCCGATATTGAGTTTCAACTCTAGTTTCAGATACTACAGCACTTGGGTCCCAAGCATCCTCGCCTAGGTCTCTTGACACATTTTTGGAAGATTGACTCTCCCGATTAAGTGCTGAAGGCTTTGAACAGAAGGAATGTTGATGAATTACAGGTTCACTGTGCAGCTGGTAGATTGTAACTCAGGCATCAATACCTCTTGCAAAGATGGACCACTGATTAATCAAGAGCTTGATATTGATCCCTCTTGCGCAAGTTGGTCATGTGACCAGCCATCCCCTAGCAACACACATGCGCTTTTACAGAAATAAATCAAATTGTGATAACTCACCCTGGACGACTGCACACCAGAAATGTTTTATTGTTGCACTTAGATAATTCCTACTCCCTGGAGCTTTCTTTTTGCTAATTTGATTCAATGCACATTATTAATCACAGGGTGGAGAGTTCTGCTTTGAAGCTGCATGATAAAACAAATTGAAGTGGGGGGGTGGGTGGGTGCAGGTTAAAGGACGACGTCATTCCTACTTTGGAGAGGAGATCCAATTTGAAACTTTGACCTTTAAACAAGACTCGCAGAGAGAAACAGAAGCTGTCACATCTACCAGAGATGGCTGAGAAAGAGGCCTTCCGAGCACACAAACTGTGCATGATCACATGCAAGTGACAAGGTTATGGAATAAACAGCCTGCTTACAGGTCAAGCTGTGCGTGGTGAGACTATTGATGTTTTATAATGCAGAAGGTGGAATGGAAGAAGGCAAAGCTGGATGATGACCTTATTAAGGTTAAATGGTGAACAGTTGTTGGGAAGCTCTGCTTTATGAGCAATATATCAAAACAAAATGTAAATATTATCTATGGCACAGTGAAACAACTCCAGTTACTCCAGTTCAGTTGTAGCTTTGGGTGTTGACTGTGTGGAATTTGCACATTCTAACCATGACTGTGGGTCCCCTAGTTTCCTCCCGCATCCTAAAGACAAATAGCTGGTAAGCTAGTTGGCCACAATAAATTTCCCCTACTGTGTACTGAATTGGGGAAGAGTTGATAATACTAGCTTACCAGGAAAGCTGGTGGGGGAGTGGAATTGTTCTGGGAGTCAGCACAGATGTGAGATACTGAATTACCTGCTTCTTTGTGGTAAGGAAACATTAATATAATATGAAGAAAATTCAAGCTAGTGACAGAAGGTTTTCATGAGAAGAACCAAGATGGAAAGGACAAAGATTTTGAATTCCCAGGATAGAAGGACTTGTGTCAACTGAGATACTGAAACATAAAGTGACTCAAACCAAAACAGTCCACTTCCTGGATAATTTTAAAGTATCATTCATCTGCAGGATGTGGATGTCACTGCTATTGCCAGTATTTATTGTCCATAACCTGGTGGAAAGCATTCTGACTGGTTGTATCACAACCTGGTATGGAAGCTCCAATGCACAGGATCACAGGAGGCTACAGAGGGTTGTAGACTCAGCCTGCTCCATTACAGGCACTACCCTCCCCACCACAGATGACACGTTCAAGGGGCAGGTGCTCTGTAATGCGCTCGCCCCAATCTGCATTTAGTTTCTTGAATGTAAAGGAGGCCACACTGAACGGGGAATGCAGTAGACTACACTGGAAGACGTGCGAGTGGCTCACTTTCCTACCTGCAGAAACTGTTTGTGTCCATGGAGAGAGGGAAGGAGAGAGGTGAAAGGTCAGGTATTGTACCTCTTGCAGAGTAAGGGAAAGTATTGTGAAGTAATGAGGAGAATTTCATAAAAATGTACTTAGCATATAGAATCAATATATGTATTTCTTTATAGTCATTGCACCATCAAATCAGTACTTATTCCTACTTTGCATCAAAGCCACTCGTACTTCCTCAGACGATATGCCTTTGGTGTATCTGTTACACCTGACTCAGCACCTCAGTGTCTGTTGGCAGCAGGGCCTTACAGAGTGGTCCTTTTCCATTGATCCTTTATGGTGGCTCAACCAGGTATCCTTCAACTCGTCTTCCTGCACCCTGGAACGTGCTGGCAGCAGCTTTTGCTGGTGGACACTTCCTTGCACTGGGCAAGCAAAGTTTTGGACAAAATGCATCTTCAACCGAGTTGCTGGCCTTCCAGCAGCAGTTGGTAGTACGGATCCCTGGGAATGACAATGAGAGTGAGTGAATAATTTATCAGCCCAAAGATAAGTGTTTACAAGAGCTGGAATCTGTGGGCTCAGGCCAGTTCAATGTAAAGGTCTGGCGTTGCTGCGTGACCAGGCCTCATTGCCAGCTTGAATTAATTTCACAGAGGTGCAGACAGCATTATTTTCCATATCTATATGACGCACACACACACACACACAGCGCCAGGGCTTCTACAACCTTTGCTAAAGTCTGAGGAAGCATCTGATTGCAACTGACTTTCCAATTAAGTTCTGCAGCAACACAATCAGAGCTGCTCTGTCATCTTCCTTCTTAACTGTGAAGACAGATGTGATACTAGTTGTCGTTGTCAGGGGGACTCTAGTGGAGGCTAGAAGTCCTGCAGCCTCGATGGGCACCCTATCATTTCTGTCTGTGCAGAAAGCAATTATTGACATCGGCAGTCATCACGTATCAGCCCATGGATGATTTGTCCCTCTGCTGTCGCATGTTGACATTCTGTTTACAGCTGAAGCAAATCCACTCGTCCAGGCGTGGCCTATGTTTAGTTCCTAAGGGATTATCTCAAGTCACAGAGAAGGAAAATTGGCCGCAGTGTGCAAGAGAGGCCTGATCACCCCTGCCTATCGTATACTTGCGCAAGAAGGCTAGTTCCACTCCAGTCTCCAGTTCAACCCCCCCGACAAAAATTAATTTCCTTTTTTTGTCTTCATTATAATAAAGAAATACAGTAGAAAAAATGGAGAAGTAACCACTAATCAATAGATGAGGAATATTTGTCAGTGGACTTCTGCTGCTAATCATCTGACTTTTTCTGAAACATTGTCCTTTGTTCATTTTGGAACCTAGAGGGAAGATGCACATTCACAGGGAGAACATGCGAACTCTAGACTAGTGATTCCCAACTTTGGGGTTTAAAGACCCCTCAGCAGCAGTCCATGGCATAAAAAAAGGTCGGGAACCCCTGCTCTAGATAGACAGCACCAGAAGTCAAGATTGAATGCAGGCCACTGGTATTGAGAGGCAGTGGCTCTAAAAACTGTATCACTGTGCCAATAGTGCTTACTTATTAGAAAGCACCACTATAAAACACTTAAGAAACTTTACTCTGTTTATAACACTTCATCACCTCCACTCAAAGCTCTCAGAAACTCAGTCTGCAGCCAACAGCCACTGTGACATGAGAGACATGCAGAGGGAGTTAGAGCAGCCGTGAGATATTTTTAAAGTGAAGCTAGCACTGCTGTATAAGAAACATGAAAATTTGCATGCATTGTGAAAGTGACCACATAGCTTATCCTGCGGTAAATATTGGAAGCTCTCCAAGACATCAAGGCGCAATTTCAACTGCATACTAAAACAGTCACACAGGATCATTTAACCCATCTGTAGGGTTGTAAAACAGGATTTATGATGGGAAAAATTAAGACATTTTAATCAAAAAAAAGTGGCTTGCAGGAAGCACAGTCTCCAGTGTACAAGGTCACTGATGAACAAAAGCCATTTTCAGGGAAATCAACTCACTTCATTGTTTGGGAATCTCATCGATGAGAGTAGAAGCTTTTACTGCTAAACATAAAGAGAAAGACAGAGCAGAAACGTGGGTGGTCTTATTGGAAGATCTGCTATAGACTGATGGGAAGATTGAGCAGACTGATGTGAGATTTAATAAAAGATAATGAGGGAATAAAATTAACTGGTATCTCTGCTAATTATAGCATTATACATTGGTCAGGACTTTGACACAAGTTATTTTCTAATAATTACAGACATTTTCTGTCTCTTATTTACTGTCAGTCTCTCTGAAGACTTCCAGTTCCTACTAATGGTCAAACAGATACAGCATTTATGTAGTGCCATCTCCATTTGGCAGCTGTCCACATCGACCATGCAGACAAATGCACATCAGACTGTAGAATTTATTTAATTTCTTCTGACAGCATCGCAAAACTGGAAGCTAAATCAGAAAAATTAGTCAAGAATAGTGCCTGTACCGGAGAGACAAACAATTCAACAAAAGCTTGCACCATGTCCAGCCCCTTTGAAAGAGACATTAATTTTGCTGAACTCTCATCATCTCTCCCTCAGGTCACTGGAGAAATTCTTTATATTTATGCATATGTGCATTTTAAAAATGTACATTTCTAAAAGTTGCTACAATCCTCTCATTTCTTAGTTAGTGGGACATTCAAGATCGTAATAACTTGCAATGTGAAATAATTCTCCTCAAATATTCCCTGATTCTTCTGATAATCTCTGTCTGCACATTTTGTGACCTTTATTGCAAAGGGGTTAATGTTTAGAAATAAGGGAGTACTGTTGCAAATGTTTGGTGTCTGCTGTTTTGGTCCCCTTACTTAAAAGACAGCCTCACATTGGAGGCAGTACAAAACAGATTGAGTAAGGATGAGAAGGTTGTTATAGAGTTATATAGTCATACAGCACAGGAAAAAAAGCTCTTCAGCCCAAACAAGGGCAGCAGTTGGGTTTGTATTCTGTGGAGGTTAGAAAAACGAGGAGAGAATTTATTCAAACATATCAGGATACATGAATGTAGATTTGAGATGTTTTCATTCATGGGGGATTCTTAGATGAGGTGAGGTAGTTACAAAATAATCAGGTGGTTAAGAATTTCTTCTTACAAACAATGGTGAATCTTTGGAATTAGTAGAGTAGGCTTGATCAATTAAAGTATTTAAGAGAAAATTCTTTGAAAGATAAGCAAATTGAAGGCTACATGAAGAAGAGAAAATGAGCCCCGGGACAGATTAGTCATTCATTGATGAGACAAACTCAAAAGGTGGCCTACTGCTAATCTAATTTTAATTATATTCTTTAACCCATGCCAGCAAAATCATTTTCTCCTTAAAAGAATCCCTGTAATTTTGAAGGTGTTCATTAAATTTCCTCTTAACTTTCTTTATTCCAATGAGAACCATGGCAGTTTCTCCAAAATTTCTTCTTAACTGAATATTTTGAAAAATATTCAACGACATTGCCACCGCCACCTTTTGAGGCAGCATGGTAGCACCGGGTTCAATTCTCACTGCTTTCTATAAGGCATTTATACATTCTCTATGTGACCACGTGGGTTTCTTCCACGTACTTCAGCTTCCTCCTACATTCCAAACATGTACGGGTTAGTAGGTTAATCGGACACATGGGTGTAATTGGGAAGCGCAGGTTTGTTGAGCTGGCGGAGCCTGGTACAGTGTTGCATCTCTAAATAAAAGATTAAAAACAAATGTAGAGTTCTAAAACTTGTTGGACTCAGTGAGAGAAACTAAAGTTCACCTCAGCTCAGATTTACACTCAGTTCCTTATTTGTAAAAATAAGGCCCAGTTTTAGATTCTTAAGAGGAGATAACCCTTCCACAACCACTCTGACAAAATCTCTCTACGTTTTCCAATATGAGGACAGTTTGAGAAGCAAAAAGGTCTTTAGAAGATTATGGATTCAGTTAAAACATGCAAAAGGAGCTATACAGTCCTGGGGATCTGTCAGTTTGATTTTTTTGTATTTTCTACATTATGTTGCTTTGTGTGCCATGTCACTTTAGGATCTTGTTGTTGGTCATGGATTGATATTCACGTTCTGCCTCTGAACTTGTTACAGCCTTTTGCTTCTTTTATTCAGTCACTGCTGAGATGTTGTTGAGCTCACAATAAACCTGCACATATACAGAACTTCTAATGCAGTAAAATGCCTGAGGTCATTGGTTCAAAACTATTGGCAAGGGAGAAAGATAAAGAGAATTTCTGTCACTCAAGAGACTTGAATGTTCTGTTAGAAAATGTACAGAAGCTGATCCCATAAATAGCGTTAAAAGAAATTCAAGTAGTACTTGGGAAACTTGCAGAGTTACTGAAAAAAAGAAATGAACTTGATTTAAGAGCGTTTACTCTTTCAGAAAAACAGTACAATTAAAATAGGCAGAACGGCCTTGTTCTGTGCAATTTGGATAAAAAGCAATGGTGGGTGTTCAGTGCTGTGCGACCAGTCTGGGTTGTGCTGCCAGGTACCTACATACATTCTATTTCCGAATTCACTGCCAGTTGTTTTACCTCTACCCCGTCATTGCTGAGATTTTTTTCTAGCTCACTTTAAGTTGCACTTTTATTGTAGCCACAACATGGTAAAACATCCCATTTCACCAGAATTTTATCAGGCAAAGCTTGATACCCCACCTCACAAAACTATTGGGACAGGTGTACAGACGTTGATTGTGGAGGTGTATAGCGTAGAAACAGGCCATTCAGCCCACCATGCCTATCTATACTAATCCCACTTACTTGCATTATCTCCATATCCCTTTATGCCTTCCTTATTCATGTGCCAGTCAAAATGCCTCCTGAAGGTTGAAGAAGAAGACCATTATTTATTAATCACTTATTGGATGTGGATACCACTAGCAAAATCAGAATGTATGCCTCTTCCCAAATTGCTTCTTTAAAGTGGGTTGCTAAAGTATTTAGAACGTCAGATAAGAGCATACTGTTGGCCAGGAGTCACATATATTCTAAATAATGGCGACAGATTTCCTTCCCTGAAGGACATTACTGTCAGAGATAAACACAAGAGATTCTGCAGTGCTGGAGAGGTCTCAGCCTGAAACATCAACTTTATTTCTCTCTATAGATGCTACCTTATCTGCTGAGTTCCTCCAGCATTTTGCGAGTATCTGAGATAAGTTTGTATGATAGTGTGGTGGTGGTTGTAGTGGTGTGACTTCCATTTTAAAGCAGCATTCTAATTCCAGATTTACTTAACTCTTCATAATAAAATAGCACAGCTGTAATGGTAAGATATGAACTCACATCCCTAGTTTAGAAGTTCTGCCTTTGAGATCCCAGTTCAACAACTTAGCCACTATGCTACTATACTCTAGTCACACAAATTCTCCCTAATGCAGGAGAGGGGGAGAGGTAGAGAGATTTAGGAAAGAAACTCTGGGATGAAGAGATGGGCACAGTGAAGACCATTGGTGGAATGGTGGAGATCACAGATGCACGAGAATCTAGCTCGCAGTGGCTTGTAAGATAGTGAAATATTTTAGTGTGCTGCTCAAAATGCTGGAGGAACTCAGCAGGCCAGACAACATCTATGTAAAAGTGTAAACAGTCAAAGTTTTGGGCTGAGGCCCTACATCAGGACTAGTTTTCTGCAATGCACTTTTTACTGGCTTTATTCTATTCCATTGACAAACTTCAACTCATTAAGAACATCGCTGCTAGGACTTTAACTAAAACCAGGATAAAGGAGGATATCTATCCCATCATAGCCACACTGCATTGGCTTCCTGTATCTTTAAGAATTGATTTTAAAATTCTCTTGATCTGGGTCCAGAGTACATTACAGAATCACCTTCATTTTATAATACTGCTCAATCTCTCAGGCTGTCTTTTGCTGGTCTCTTAAATTTAAGCCATCTCCCTCAAAAGATAATTGGCAGGGCAGCTTTTTTTGAACTACGCCTCTAAACTGTGGAACTCAATACTTAAAACTATAAAAGATACAGACTCAGTTGACACTTTATAAATGTCAGCTCAAATCAATATATTTAAGCTTGCTTTTAACTAACATCTTTTTGACTTGTATATTTATGTTTGCACTTTATCCCATTGTAAAGCCATGTCTCAATCAACCTATAGGGATACAGTGCCAGAACTTCAAAATCAAACTCTTTGTTGATAAAATGAAGCATTCTCCCTCCTAGACCAGAAGGTAGTTTAACCTTAGTGGACAATCACTAGAAAACCCTCATCTTAGAGCAGGGGTTCACAAACCTTTTTGATCTCATGGACCAATACCATTAAGCAAGGGGTCGGTGGACCCCAGGTTGTGAACTGCTGTCATAGAGATACTGTCAGGGAGAGAGAATACATTTCATGCCTTAACTGCTGTTAACTATTCTGTGATCTCAGGAGTTGTACTTTTGCATTCCGCTGGAAATTTGGCTCCAAAGCTTAGATTAGTTGCAAGGTGATGTGAGGGGGAGTGTGGAGAGGAGGCAAAAATAAAAAAATTAAATAACTGCAGATGCTAGAAATCTGAAATGAAAATAAGCAAACTGGAAAAACACAGCAGATCATACAGCACTTACAAAAGAGAAATGGAGTCAATGTTTCAGACTGGGCAAAAAGTTTTTTGACTTGAAAGGTTAACTCTGTTTCTCATTCAATAGTTCTTGCTCTACCTGCTGTGTGTTTTCAGCATTTTATTTCTTATTTCAGATTTCTGCCATCTGCAGTTTTTCTTTCATTTTCATTTTGGATATTCTTGCTGAAGGTTCCAACAACTACTTAGCCTCAATTATAGTTACTATTGGTTTTAAGTTTAAGTCTACCAACAGATTTAATTCCCATCACATGACAATGTTAACTATTAACTAGACATCTGATGCACCATCAATAACTCTCCCTGAGACGTGAAGTCGAGATATCGGCTTTTATTGACTGGAAGAACGGATGAGCAGTAGTTGACCACCATACTACATCCTGGAGAATGAGGCCAGGCTCAGGCCCCAATCGCCTTTATACCGGGGTCTGTGGGAGGAGCCACAGGAGCAGTCAGCAGGGGGCGTGTCCAGACAGGTATATGTAGTTCACCACAACATCCAACTTGTGGAGTTGTCACTTTAACTCTTAATACACAGAGCTGCTCTTCTACCTGCGCTGTAGCTCACATGTTATTTGTGCTATTTTTCTGTCTCTTCCTCAATGAGGCAACAGGGAAGAAGTAGGGATTAAAGCAGATTTGATTTCAACACTGGTGAATTACATTAGCAACCCTATAAGATAAAAAGTCAAAGGTCATTCTGCAACCCCGAGTTTGGTTAAGGGAGCAACAGTTGAAGAAACATATCTTATGATTTGTAACTAATGTAAAACCTATATCAAAGGAAAGTTGAAAACTTGGTGAGATGAAGTAAAGAGCTAGGAAGTTGATTGGTGAAAGATGCAAAAGTCCATGGAAGAAAGAAAAAGGGGAAGCAGCACCAGTGGGAGGCGATGGGCAGAAAAGGAAATAAGATGAGAGAGGGAAAAGGGGAGGGAAATGGAGAGGGGAGCAACTTTCCAGGTCTTTACTTCATCCTTTCCCTCACCTATCAATCAGTAGTTTTCTCACCCCACCCCCCAACTTTTAAATCTACTTTTTAGCCTTTT
Source organism: Hypanus sabinus (assembly GCF_030144855.1). Classification (NCBI taxonomy): domain Eukaryota; kingdom Metazoa; phylum Chordata; class Chondrichthyes; order Myliobatiformes; family Dasyatidae; genus Hypanus; species Hypanus sabinus. The sequence goes on along the minus strand of NC_082709.1, from coordinate 61,550,597 downwards.
TTCTCCACTCCTGCTCTTTTCCATAGATGCTGCCTGGCTGGCTGAGTTTCTCCAGCATTTTGTGTGTGTTACCTTAGAGATTGCAAGGTTATTGTAACACCTCTCCTCTTTTTGCTAATACCATCAACTGGGAGGTACAGAGGCCTTCGCTCCCATGCCACCAGGTTTAGGAACTGCTACTACTCTGTAACCATCAGGCTCCTGAACTGTTGTGGATAACTTCATTAACCACTACTCTGAACTGAATTTATGATCTACAGACACACCTTCAAGACCTTTTTTACAACTCAGGTTCTCAGTAGCATTTTTAATTGTCTTCTTTTGCACGTTGGCATTTGTTAGTCTTTATGGTGTATAGTTTTTTTTGTAAAATTCTATTGTATTTCTTTTTCTCAAGCAAATTTCTGCAAGAAGATTGTAACATTCATTCTTTGACAATAAATTTACTTTTACTTTGAACTTCAAACCATTTTTTACCTCTGTGTATTTTCTTCTTAAGATCAGTATCATTGGTGTGGTCAGCAGTCATTTCATCATGCCAAACCTGGTGTTGTTAATTCCATGTGTAAAGACTGAAGCTAGCAGATTTGACTCATTATATTTGAGGAGCAAGGAGAAGGCACATTTTTTCTTCATTTATCTTACCTCCCCAGGCATGATTAAGTAAATGAACAGGAAATTTGTATGTTTAGCAACTTGCACAATCTTAAAAGTGTTTTTGCAAACAAGGGAATAAGTTTAAAGTATGGTTACCAGTAGAATGTGGGAAACACAAACACCAATGGCCAACTAATCAGTTTCATTTGAGAGGCAAATGTTGGCCAAGCTGGCAAATGCTCATCAGCTCGCCAATAGAAGGTCATGCAATCTTCTTCAAATACCCAAAAGAAGAGACGGTGTCAGTTTAATATCTGAAAGGGATAGAAATTTGCCATGTTCTGTCTGTGTTGAATGTGTGACATGCAAATGTGAGTGAGTGGGTTGCACTTGGCTTCTAAACTTTGGTCCACTGGTCCATAGAATTTATCAAAATTGGCTTCAAGAGAAGCCATATGTCGACGTTAATTCAAAGGAAAGTTAAAATATTATAGTTTTAATCTGATAATTGATCAAACTAACAGTGAGTAAATTTAACTCTGTGTTTCTATCAGGGGCCTATTTATTTATTTAGCAATACACTTCCGGCCCTTCAAGCTATGCGCTCCCAGTGCTGGGTCTTCACTCTTGCTAACCATATGAAGGTTCCTTAACAAGAGCATTCCTCACCAAATCTGAAGTGTGGAGACTCTGCCGACATCAGTGTAATCATTATGAGTAAGTGGTGGCGAAACAATCCCCACTGAAAATACACCTGACAGGTGGCGAAACCACAACCCCAGTTTACCCGACTAAAACCACTGTAAATTCAAAAACATTAAAAAGTACTGAAAGAAAATGAAATCCCAGCAACTTTAAAAAGAAGTAGAAGTAAAGTCAACAACAGGCAGTTCCTGGGGTTCTGTTCCTGGGACCCAAACTGAAAGTAAGCCATAAATAAACAAAACCAGTCACAGAGACAGCTGTGATGGGAGAGGGAGCAGGTGCGGGATGAGTGGCTCCAGTCAGACTCACTGACTCAGTGAGTGGGTGAGGGAGTCAACCCAGTGCTCCCGAATCAACCCAGCTTCTGATTGTCGAGGCTTAATGGTGGTGGTGGGGGGGGGGGGGGAGGCGGTGGAAATGAGGTATACGGATATCATAAACAAGAAATTCTGAAGATGCTGGAAGCTCAGAGTAACATGAAAATGCTGCAGGAACTCAGCAGATCAGGCAGCATCAACGGAAATAACTAAACAGCTAATATTTGAAGCTGAGGCCCTTCATCATGATCAGTATACAGATATGCTCCCACGTGACAGAAGATGCCTGCAACCTGCAACAGCCCACCTTCCAAACGCTCACTCCCGTGTACAAAGTGTCCATAAGTTCAAGGGCACTGATGTTTCCACACCAGGCTGGGATGCAGTCAGTCAATACACTCTCCACCACATATCTATAGAAGTTTGTCAAAGTTTTCGATGTCATGCCGAATCTTCACAAATTCGAAAGGAAGTAGAGATGCTGCCATGCTTTCTTCGTAATTGCACTTATCTGCTGGGCCCATTGAGGTCAGACAATGACAGGACAAGAATCCTGACTCTCTCAGCCAGCCCTTGATCCTGATTGCTACCATTCACAAGCCCTTCACACCTGGAGAGATGCAGAGAATTTTGTCTGAGCTTCCCTCACGTAAAGTTACTTATGGGAATAAAGAACTTTGGTGCAAGCTCGAGGAAATATTAAAATTCATCAGATGCACCTGAAAGATACATGTTTCTGGTTAAATTAAAATGGCCGAGGAATATGTGTGATAGTATGGCCCAGGGAGTTTTTGGATAGTACATGAACATCTAGCAAGAATGCCAGTAACAAGGAGAGATATTACTTCTTTAAGGTGGAAGTGAGGCAGTGACTGGGGGGAGGTGGGAGTAACTCAGGAATGATTATGTCAGTAGTTTAGAGAGCTGATGAGCCAGCCATGAATTGTGTATATTTCCATAAATATTGAGCACTTGAGAAGGACTAAAGGTTGTACAATCTAGGGAGGGATGATCCAGTCTTTCTGAAAATGCTGAAGGAAGGCCTGAGCTCAGTCCACCAGGAAGTTTTAGATTTAGGGATAACAGTGGCATCGACCTGTCTTGTGATAGTATCATGGGCTGTTCAGATAGACTGGAGGAGGGGAAGGGAAGTCATAATGCTGTACTGAATGATGTCACTGAGGACTTGTGTGTACGCAACTGGGTTACCTAGCAACGAACAGCCAGAGTAGACTTAGGAAGGAAGTGATATGTTACAGCTGTGGCCTATAGGCCATCATTGGAGGCAGTGTCCTCAAAAGGGAGGAAGGTGTGAGAGTCACCAAGACAAACTGAAATAGCAGCAGCACCCTCGCTGACCAATTTGGCTGCTAACCAGATTATAGAGCTAATGAGCACAGTGTTCAGGTCAGACAAATAGCTGCTGGTAGCCTCCATTGCTAGTACTGGTCACCCACAGATATACTGTATACAAGAGGTTCATTAGGGGCTGCCAATGTGATGTTAGTGGACACAGGGTCATCAGAGTCGATAACAGACCTACTCTTGCCCACGACCGGAGAGGTGATGTAAATTACCAGTGCAGGGGGTAAATCTATGACGGCAAAGAAAAGTAAGTCTCAGGTTCTTGAGATTGAGTGCATGCAGCTTTCTGCAGATTTTTGGGTGTCTCCAAACAATGAGGGTACTATCCTGGGTAGAGACACACTGTATAGAGTAGGTACCATCACAGACACAGGAAAGTGAGAAGTAACGTGGGCAAGACAGGGACGATAAACATGGCCCACAGAGAACCAGTAGCCCTGAATAGGCACAGGACATGGGACAATGTCCCAAGGGTAGGAGCCAAAGACAGTCAAGAAGTGTTAAAGGCAGTGTGGCTGTCTGCAGAGGTAGCAGCATTAAAGTAATTACACACCAGAAAGGGGAGAGAGAAGAGCAGAGAGGGAATGAGAGTCCAGATCATGAAGCGAAGAGAGAAAAGAAGCACAAATCGACAGAAGTTGCAAGTGTGGAGAAAGAAATTACAAATGCTAATTTAGTAAGTTTATACAGAGATGTAAAGGAACTCTGCAACCAATTTAAAGTGTTGAGGGACTGAGCAAAGCAACAACATCATGTTGCTGATCAGAGAGAGCCAGAGAGAGAGAAGATAATCTTCCCACAGCTGCGAGACTATGTCATAAGAGTGCTGCCTGAAAAGGCAGGGTTTGCTCTCAGGTGGTTTGGACCATAGGTGGTGCTACTGACTAAAGACACTTGTGTTTGTGTACAGACCCAACAAGACAGCTAGTGGAAATATGGGACTTGGGTTAAACTTAAGTCTGTCCTTGAACATTGTCATTATGAAGAACCTAGGTGATGAACTCCAGACTGCGGCATCACATCTGACCACACTCGACAGAAGTAGACCTGCAGATGAAAGAGAATAGAAACGTGAATGCAGAAGACAGAGAGAGAGCGTGTGTCAGCAAACTGTGAATAAAGTTTAAGGTATAATGATAACTATACTTTGTAATGAAGACTGCTTCTTGGATGTAGATGATTAGTTGTACAGATCAGAATAGAAAGATATTGGGCAAAACAGATGGGAAGGGATCTGACTAAAGGAAGGGATGTCAAGTTCCACAACCTCACTGGCAAGTCAGACCGAGAAAGAGAAAAGAAATTGAACACAGCGTTGGAAGGCAGCCATCTCAGCTGAATGGGGAGTGATCACAAATAATACCGGACAACAAAAGTTTTTGCTTCCTGAATACTTTTGAGTGTACCTTATGGATTTGGGCACCTAATCATGAAATCATACATTATTTTTTAAAATTGCCTATATTTGTTATTTCAATTCATAATTAAAGTCAATTAAAATGTTGCCCACAAAGTAAGCTGAAAAGTTTTCTATCTTGTCCAGACATGCTTAGGCAGGACAGCTTTTAGAAAGGCTACAAAAGCATCATGCACACACCATTCTGTGCCACAGAACAACACATCATCATAGCACAATAGTCTCTATTTTATTATTTTATACATTATTGTTACACAGTATTACACATTATTTATCATAAGGGGGGCATTGGGAATGGGTGCAAATGCAAGACACAGATGCTAAACTACCAGGAACAGAACTAGGCGTGAGAAGGAAGCAAGGAAAGTGGGGAAGAAAGGACGCTGGACATGACACTGGCCCTGGACGAGACAAGGATTCTGGTCCTGGGCTAGGACTTGATTAGGATAGCGGAACCAGCACATGGAACTGGGAACTAGGAGCCTGGGCCAGGACTCCGAGCCAGAGACTGGGCAAGGACCCAGAACCTGTGTCTTGACTTAGGCTTGGACTCCAGAACTAGGCGAGGACAAGACGTGGCTATAGGACAAGGAGAGGTAACAGGACTGGCTGTGAGACTCCTGGACAGGACAAGGGAACTCCAGTACCGGGCTGGGCAAGGTACTCCTGGGTTGGGCGAGGCACATGGACAAGATGAGAACACAAAGCCATGGCTTGGACAGGACAAGGTTTTTGGACGTGACTAGGACTGGACAAGATCCTAAAGCCTTGACTTGGTCGAGGAAGAGACAGGAGCATGGAACACAGAGCCAGGACCCCTTCTTGGAAACAGGACATAGGGCCAGGACTCCTACACAGAATGCAGAATATGACAAGACAGTTCCCAACACAAGGTAGCAGCAGACAGCCAGACCTACCTAGCAAAGGCATAGAGTCAGACAGTTCCAAACATTAGGTAGCGGCAAACAGCTGGACCTACCTAGCAAAGGCATGGACAAAACAACAAAGGACAGTTCCTTATCTTGCTCCAGTGGTAGAACTTGACTGTGGTGAAGACAAGGCTAGAGGCGAGGCTCCAAGAGGAAGGTGAAGGGAAGGGATACAGACAAAGGGTTTGGACAAGAACAATCCAGCAGCCAGAGGCTGAATCCTGAAGCTATTTATGAAGCCAGCCCAAATGAGAATCAGCTGCCTCAACAGAAACTGGGGAAAACTGGAAAACCTGGAATAAGGAACATGGACCAAACCATGAACCAGAATACGGATTTCACGGACCGGATCATGACATTATTGCACATTAGTAAATTATTATTGTGTATATTATTATTAGTTATTATTATATTTATTGTTATTATTTATTATTATTAAGTGTGTTTTTAAATGTTGCTGCTGTAATGAAATAATTTCCCATTTGGAGCCAATAAAGTACTTAATATTAATATTATTTGTTACTTGTATATTGGTTTGTGATCACATTGATGTGCATAGCATATTGTGTATATACGTTATAATAAATCAATTGCATTTTCAAGAGTATTTCTGATAGCAAAATGTCTCGCCAATGTTTCACAGCTGTGACATTTTCTGTTATATCTGTGGTGATTATATGCTTAAAACTCAAAGACAGAGGATGACTCCTCTTATTAAGAAAGCCTATGAACTCTACCTTGGTTGTAAAATTGGCAACCAAGACAAAGCCTGGGCTCCTCACATCTGTTGCACAACATGCGCTGTCAATCTTCGAGCCTGACTCAGAGGTACTCAGAAGTCAATGCTGTTTGCTGTCCCAATGACATGGCAAGAGCAGAAGAATCATGTGACAGGTGACAATTTCTGTCTGACCAAAGTGTCCAGTTTCTCTGCTAAAAACAAGAAATCCATTGAATACCCCAATCTCCCTTCAGCCATGAGACCTGTGCCACATGACGATAGTCTCTCAGTACTGAAGCCACCAGAGACTTGGAGTCGAGAGGTGGTAGACAAAGATGCCATGATGCACAAGCCAGGAATGGAAAATGATACTGCTACTGATACAGATCCTGAATCCTTTATGTTGACTGAGCTCATCTGATAACTCAATCTAAGTTAAAGACTTGGTCAGAGACTTGGGTTTGTCAAAGGCCAAAGCAGAATTACTGGGTTCAAGACTACAAGGAGAATAGAAGAACTTCTACTGTGATGGGAGAAAATAGCACAGAAGATGTTGAAAGATGTCATTGAAAATTTTCTTGGCAACTACAGAACACTAAACTACATGCAGCTGATTGACAACATGCTTCAAGCATACAAAACTATGAAGGCAACATGTCGCTAAAGATTCATTTTCTGCATTCCCATTTAGATTTGTTCCCTGCAAATCTTGATGCTGTCAGTGATGAGCAAGGTGAAAGGTTTCATCAGGAAATTGCGGTCATGGAGAAAGGGTATCAGGGCAAATTAAATCCATCAATGCTGGCTGATTATTGCTGGACACTTAAGCGAGAAGCCTCAGACATTGAGAGCAAATGAAAATCATCAACAAAACATTTTTAGCTTAGTTGAACTATTGCAAAGCGTTAGCACCCTTATTCAATTAAACACATTATATTCATTAAAAATTAATTTCTTGTTTCTCCAGATTCCTATGTGATACAAGTAGTCTGAAATTATATTTGTGTTCTGCTTCAAGCAGTCTATTATAAACAAAAAAAAATCTGAGAAAGCAAGACTTACAGGAAATTTGGCGTCCAGTGTAAGCTAGACCCTTTCAGTTGCTGGGCCAGCAATTGAAAGGACAGTCTAGGAAGGGGTGCCACCAGGGTGAGGTCCTTGCAGCTACTCCAATAAAGACCTCCCCAAATTCTCTTGTGCATTGATCAAAAGGACTGGGAGACTTGTCAAAATCATCCTGATACTCTTCTGTCAAGGCATGTAAAACCCCTTTTAACAGGGCGGCTCTGGAAAGGTTGCTCATTAGCCCTTCACTGACAGTCAGTGGACTCTGTGGTGAGGCACCCACCTTTCTCAGGCTCTGTACATTTAGGATTTATCCCACCAAGCCCATGAGGTTGGGATGTCTTGCCCACCCACACCCCAATTCTGTGTGAATGCTGTGTGATTTACTGTCCCTCTGCAGGAAATAACAGATTGTACACTGTTCAATTATAAAGGAAGTATATTTAGGAATGTTAACCAAAGAATTATTAAAGAAAAGAAAGAAAAGACAAAATAGCCCATTATAATTAAACAGTCAAATGTGCACTTAAGTTGGAGCACATCTTGGAGTTGACTGTACCTCATGCGTTGGATCCTTGAAAGCACACACCACTTGAATGTCACTCAAAATCCATCTCGAACAAACAGACTTTCCTGCAGGAGTTTTGGTACTTTCTCCTTGAAGCCATTCACTTACACAAAGCACCTTGTGCAACAGGGATGGTATCCTCAGCCATCCTCCCTCCTGTCCTCTCCCAGCTCCTGCCAAAACAGACTTCAACCCGCATCAGTGTCCCTCACAAAACCTCTCTGCTCAGTGGTCTCTAGAAACTTCTCCAATTCCACCATCCTGACTGGCTGACATCACAGTCCTAAGTTGAACAACAAAGACCCTTAGCACAGCTCAAACCCAACAGGCTGAAAGCAGAACAGACTGCTCTTACAGAATTGCTAAAATGAAATACCTACAGCATAGCAGTAAAAAATGTAACCAGGGCGTTACACATGGAATGTGAACTGTTGCTTATGAACCTGAAAGAAAATTAGTTTGCAGTGACCCTACCCTCAGAGTAGCTAATAGCAGCCACTACTGATAATCTTAGCTATCAGATATTGAAGGGACAAAGATAAAGATATGTAAACCACAATAGACCAACAGAGGAGGAGACAACAAGTGTATGAATAACAAAGCTGCATTTTAAAGACTGGTTGGCATTGAAAGGACTAAAGTATCCAAGAAGAGGATATGATTAAATTTCCAGTATGTTATATTGCCATCTCTGTTCAGTCTTGTAGATAGCCAATTAGAGATGATAGGTAGTGTAGATGTAAATGAACATAGAGACATGAGAATTTCATCATTGGAAAAGGGATCCAAAGTGAAGGGTGTTTTTGCTACCCTACTTAATTAGATCCTCCTTAAAGTTTAGCCTTCTTGGGACAGATTTGTTAGGGAGTATTCTGGAGTAATGTGAATGTAGCAGATATTAATTCAAGCAAGAACCAGACTTTGTTTTTTGTTGTAAATTGCAAGCTGTAACTTGAAGTTACGAGCACAGGCTACTCCACAGACTAAGAGATTTCACATGAATCAGCCATTCGTGAAGGCACTAGGATTGTGTTACTTGCCCTACATCAAGTTTTGTCACGGTCCAGTCCGTGGATTCCTCATTCCTGAGTAGGTCTGGCTATTTGCTGCTACTCTGAGTTGGGTATTTTGTCTCCTCATTGTCCAAGTCCTTACAGCTGAGTAGCTCCGGCCGTTTGGTGCTACTCCAAGTTGGTATTTAGTCTTTTGATGGTCCAAGACCAAGTTCGTGGTCCGAGTTCTGAGTCCAAGTCAGGATCCAAGTTCTGAGTCCAAGCTGAGGTCCAGGGTCCAAGTCCAAGTCGAGTCCAAGTCAAGTTCAAGTCCAGGTTCCAAGTCCTAATCCAGGTTTTACCGGTTTGTTATCCAACGATTACATCCATGTTGACATTTTGTCCTCGCTCCCTGGCTTTCCTAGTAACTATCAATAAACACTGTTCTGTTTATATTACCTCTGTGTCTGTATCCTGCACTTGGGTCCACTCCCAACGCCCCCTTGCTACAAATTTGCACAATTGTGTAAATTCAGGGAAGTGTCCCATCCATTCAGAGCTATCTCCCACTGTAGATATACAATTCAAAGGAAGCATTGTCAAAGTACAAAGTACGGAATAAATTTCATTATCCAAGTGCATATATGTCACTGTATACAACCCTGAGATTCATTTTCCTGTGGGCATCCTCAGCAGATCTACGATATAGTCACTGTAACAGTATCAATGAACGATTGCCAATCTAGGGTTCTAGAGTGTAGAAGAAAACAAACTGTGCAAATGCAAAAAGAGAAAACAATAATATAAACAAATAAGCAATAAATATTGAGCACCCAATCCAAGGTATTGATGTAAACATTGCCATTGTAAATATCAAAACTGTATTGAATTAACCACTGTTACTGTTGATCTTAAGGGTATAAAAATATGATGTACCTTTGGGCTTGTGAGCCTCTACTGAGAGTGTTTCCAGGACGATGCCTGCTTGTTGTGATGAATAAGGATTTCTTATATCACCTGCTTCATTGTCTCTCCAGAAACTTTGATCACAATCACAACAACAGGCATCAAGTGCCCCATTGTTAACCTGAAGAGGATCACAATGACTAGAATCCAGACAGCCATACAAGTGGAAATATAAGAGCGGTAAGAGGCTGGGTATCCTCTGAAGAGTAATTAACCCCATGACACCCAAAGCTTTTCATCTACAAGGTGTAAGTCAGGAGTGAAATGGAATCCTTTCACATTGCCTGAATGAGTGTAGCACCAACAGCTCTGTATAAGCTCAACCTACAAAGCCGTTCGGAAGATGAGTATCTAATATCATCACAAACATTTTACCTACTTCAGTGTGTGTCATCTACAAGACAGTTACTCACCTAGGCTACTCTGATTGTGCCTCCCAACCCAGCAGTATCTACACCAGGAAGATCAAAGAAAGCAGATACATGGGAAATCCAATGCATCCAGAATCCCAAAGTGACAGATGATCTGGTTGGAAAAAGGTGTTGTCAATATTTCATTGCCGGGGTTTATGGGAGGGGTAGCACCTCTAGATGGGGGGCTTGTCGCACTCCTTGGAGTGGCTTGACAGCTATTGGTCCCCACCAATGTCCAGCTCTCACCTGTGGCTCCTCATAGCTGTTTGCATGCGATAGTGGCCACACCCCGGGCAACGGCTTTGACAGGTCGGCTAAACCAGGTGAGGGTAGCCAACGGGTCTGAAACCCTCAGTGAGGTAGGAATTTGCTCATCCCAGCATGTGAAGACTGCTTTGGTGGATCAGGGAGAGGAAGACCCGGGTTTTCAACGGCTGAGAAGGTGTTGCAGTAGCGCATTGTGGAGTGCGTAGGGTGCGGCAGAGCTTAAGAAGATGCGGCCATCCAATGCAGACAAGGAAATTGCCAGACGTAACAATTCTTCGTGCCACTGGATCCTGACTTCTGAGTCTGAGAGAGTGGGATCGTCTCTGTGCAAGGCTTTTCCACTTTAGTAATCTTTGTGCAACAGGTTGGCTGGTGGTGCAGTGAGATCAGCGCCAGGCTTGAGATCCGGTGACAGGCTGCCCCCGAGCGCACTCTCCATGCTGGGTTGAAGTCGAGCTCGCAACTCAGCCTCATAAAAAAAACATTGCCACCCTGCACAATTTAGTCTTCCTGGGACCCCAAGAGACAACCATTATTTCATTGCACTGAGTTTCCATTCTGAAACTCCCTCTCCAATGCAATTAGCATTGTTAAAGTACCTTCCCCAGATGGACCGGAGAGGTTCAGGGGCATCTTCTGAAGGGTAATGAGGGAGGAACAATAAGAGTTGACCTTCCAGCAATGCTCATATTCTGTAAAAACAAATAGTCAATGATTTGGCTTGTTGAATAAAAACATCCAACGCCTTGAGATACTGGGAAAGGTGTGGTGAACTATGTATACCTGTCTGGACACGCCCCCCCCCCCGCTGCTCCTCCCACAGACCCCTGTATAAAGGTGATTGGGGCACTGCTCCTCCCTCAGTCTTCGAGATGTCGTGCTCCCTTTTTGCTGTTGATAAAAGCCTATTATTCACTTACAGTCTCCTAGAGTTATTGATCAATTTTATTAACAACAATTTTAAAACATGGAGAGCATTTTATGACCCGACAGATTGGATCTCGACCCTCAATCTGGCAACGCTTTCAAACTCTGGCTAGCATGCTTCGAATCGTACCTGGAGGAGATTTAAGTGACCAAGCCTGCCACGATGCACAGAGTTCTCCTCTCCAGGGTCAGTCCACGGGTCTACTCCATGATCAGGGACCAGCCGGACTACCAGGGAGCGATGAGACCCTCAAAAGACAGTACCTGCGGCCGGTGAACACCGTCTACGTAAGACATCGCTTAGCGACACAGCAGCAGAGGGCCGGAGAGTCGAATGCTGAGTTTGCCCGGGCCCTACAGACACTCATGCAGGCCTGCAATTGCAGGGGGCTGACAGCGGAACAGCATGCGGAGCTCTGAGTAAGAGATATCTTCGTTACGGGGACCAGGTCAGTGTACGTGCGCCAGCGGTTGCTGGAACATGCTGATCTCACCTTACATTCAGCGATCGAGCTGGCCGACACACTGGAGGCCGCTCTGCACAACGCTGACGCTCTCCAGGCACGTGATCTCCTGCCAGCCTCATGGACGCCGCGGACCCAGCAACCTGCCGGCGAATCGACCTCAGCTGCTGCCACTCGCGAGTCCGTGAAGTCCCTACAACCCGCTGGTGAATTAACCACGGCTGCTGCCAGCCGCAAGTCCGCGAAGTGTTACTTCTGCAGACTCAAGAAGCAACCTCAAAAACACTGCCCTGCCCAGGAAACTATCTGCTCCAGCTGCAGAAAGAAGGGCCACTTCACCAAGGCCTGTAAGTCCAAACTGTGAGCGGGGTCGAGCAGCGCCATGTGCGAGGCATGGGGGTCGCCATCTTGCCTGCCCGCTGCGTGCGAGGCATGGGGGTCGCCATCTTGGTCACCGCCATCTTGCCTGCCCGCCGCGTGCGAGTCATGGGGACGGCCATCTTGGTCGGTGCCACTTCACACCGCCTACGGCCCATGGGTGCTTACCGGGCACTCCACCGCGCCGGACCAAGATGGCGATTCAATTCTGGCCTCCGTGACCCTTGACCAAAGCACTCCACACTTTGACTCACTGGTCGTGCCTCAACTGTGTGCCCCTGTGCTATTGGGGCTCTACTTCCAGAGCCACCTGAAAAGTGTGACAATGGAGTATGATGGGCCCCTCCCACCAATCACTGTCAGAAATCCTCAGTTCTGTGGGAATTTGTCACATACCCCGCTACTGACCACACACACATACTGACCCGCACATCCCACCCAACATCATGCCAACAGCCGTGCTACGGACACCACTTGCAGCCTCTTCACCCTCAAGATCCCTCTCCCACCGCTGTTCGTCAACCTGACCCCCAACTGTAAACCAGAGGAAACTAAAAGCAGGAGGTACAGCGCAGGGGACAGGGCCTTCATTAAGTCGGAGGTACAGTGGCTGCTCAAGGAGGGAATCATTGAGCCAAGCACAAGTCCTTGGAGGGCCCAGGTCATCGTTGTTCGGACCGGGCAGAAAAGTAGGATGGTCGTGGACTATAGCCAGACCATCAATAGGTTCACGCAGCTTGACTCGTACCCCCTACCCCACATCGCGGATATAGTCAATCAGATAGCTCAGTACAAGGTATACTCGACCATAGACCTGAAATCCACTTACCATCAGCTCCCCATCCGCCCGGAGGACTGCCCAAACACCGCCTTCGAGGCAGCGGCAGGCTCTATCACTTCCTGCGTGTCTCCTTCGGTGTCACGAATGGTGTCTCTGTCTTCCAGAGGGAAATCGACCAGATGGTGGACCAGTGCCAACTGAAGGCCACGTTCCCATATCTGGATAACATCACCATCTGCAGTCACAACTGGCAGGATCATGACACCAAACTCCAACAATTTTTCCAAATGGTCAAAGCTTTTAACCTTACCTATAACAGGGACAAGTGTGTGTTCGGAACCACCCGACTTGCTATCCCTGGGTATGTCGTGGAGAACGGAGTCATTGACCCTGAAGCCGATTGTATGCGCCCCCTGTTGGAACTCCCTCTTCCCAACACCCTCAGAGCCCTCAGACAGTGCCTGGGCTTCTTTTCCTATTACGCCCAATGGGTCCCTCACTACGCAGACAAGGCCTGCCCCTGGTCAAGTCCACCACACTTCCCCTCTCAGCCGAGGCCCACGAGGCCTACAGCCGCATTAAAGGGGACATTGCCAAAGCAACAATGCATGCGGTGGACGAGACCATTCCCTTCCAAGTAGAGAGTGGCGCCTCTGACTGCACTGGCTGCTACCCTCAATCAGGCAGGCAGGCCAGTAGCATTCTTCTCTTGCACCCTTCAAGGCCCTAAAACTCCTACACCAAAGAAAGAAGAGAAAGGTGGAGAAAGAAGCCCAGGCCATAGTGAAAGCTATTAGGCACTAGAGGCACTATCTTGCTGGCAAAAAGTTCACCTTGCTGACCGACCAGCGCTCAGTTGCGTTCATGTTTAGCAACCAACAGCAGGGCAAAATAAAAATTGATAACATTTTGAGGTGGAGAATCAAACTCTCCACCTACAACTATGATATCCTGTACCAGCCTGGAAGGGTCAATGAGCCCCTGATGCCCTATCCCGGGGAGCATGTGCCAGCGCGCAGCTCGACCCACTATAAGCCCTCCATGCAGATCTTTGCCACCTGGGGGTCACCCGATTTTACCATTTCGTGAAAGCTGGGAACCTGCTGTACTCCTTGAGACATCAGGACGATGACCAGGGACTGCCAAGTCTGCGCTGAGTGCAAACCGCACTTCGACCATCCTGAAAAGGCGTAACTTATCAAGGCCACCCGCCCCTTTGAGCAACTGAGTGTCAACTTTAAAGGCCCCCTTCCCTCCACCGACCGCAATGTGTACTTTCTTAATATAATTGACGAGTGCTCGCAGTTCCCCTTTGCCATCCCCTGCCCCGATACCACTGCCACGTCCATCATAAAGCCCTGCACCAGCTCTTCACTCTGTTCGGATATCCCTGCTATGTCAACAGTGACAGAGGGTCCAGATTTATGAGTGACGAGCTGCGCCAGTACCTGCTGGCTAGGGGTATTGCTACTAGTAGGACCACGAGCTATAATCCCCGGGGAAATGGACAGGTGGAGAGGGAGAATGCCACGGTGTGGAAGGCCACACTCTTAGCCCTTCGGTCAAAGGGACTGCTGGTCTCTCGCTGGCAGGAGGTCCTCCCCGAGGCACTCCACTCCATCTGCTCCCTGTTATGCACGTCCACCAATGCCACCCCTCATGAGCGACTCTTTTCTTTTCCCAGGAAGTCTGCCACCTGGACCACCCTACCGGCTTGGCTGACGTCCCCATGGCCAGTACTGCTCCAGAAACATGCGAGGAGCAATAAATACTCCCCGATGGTTGAGAGGGTTCACCTACTTCATGCAAACCCCCAGTATGCCTCCGTGTTCTTACCTGATGGGCGGGAGGACATGGTCTCCGTCTGCGACCTGGCGCCCGCAGGAGCACCAGACCCCTACCCTGAACAGTCCACGGTGACGATGAACCCCGTACCCACCGATGTATATACCCACGAGACACCGCGCACTCCAAGCCCTACACAGACTCCTCACGACACTCCCATACCGGGTGCCACGCACACGCATGAGGGGTTACTGATGCTTAATGGGCTGGCACCTCAAGCCAGACCAGAGCCAGCACAACCACCGTCACCAGTGCAATCACCACTGGCACTGGTGCAATCACCACCGGTGCTACGTAGATCGCAGCGACAGACTCGATTGCCTGATAGACTTGACCTGTAAATATACTTGTCAGAAACTTCGCCCCATGGGGACTCTCTTTTAAAACAAAGGAGGGGTGAATGTGGTGAACTACATATACCTGTCTGGACACGCCCCCCTGCTGACTGCTTCTGTGACTCCTCCCACAGACCCCTGTATAAAGGCTATAGGGGCACTGCTCCTCCTTCAGTCTTCGACATGTTGTGCTCCCTTTTTGCTGTTACTAAAAGCCTATCATTCACTTCCAGTCTCCTAGAGTTATTAATGGTGCATCAAAAGGCTGAGTCCTAATTGTCTCTCCGGAAATTTTGATCACAAGTCCTGAGGCCGCAGGACTTGGTCCAAAAGAGATTTGCATAAAATGATGCCTAAATTGACTTAATGAGGCAGATCTTACAGAAAGAGCAAAAGGACATTGGTTTAAGGAGAGAATTCCCACACATTGAGCCTGGCCAGTGGCAAAAGCAATGAAGTCATGCATGTATAATAGGAAATAATTAAAGCAATTGGTAAATTCCTACCCAAACATTTATTAAGGAGAGAAATGAACATAATAACCTGACCAGAGTTATAAGGTGCTGTGACTTACATTAATATTGTAATTCATTTTTATTACCTGTGCTGTGGCTGAGGATAAACGTGTGTGTATTTTATATACTGGCAATGATTGCAAAACATTGCCTGAGCAAGCAGGAAATTAAAACCGAAGCATATACATACCTGAAAGGTGAGGCCAGGTGGATCCCTGTGTCAAGCCTCCGTTTCAGCAAACAGTGAAGGGTGAAGAGCAGTTGAAGATATGGATATGATTATTATTTTTCAGTGTGCAGCTTGAAAGACAATAATCATATCCAGTCAGTCAGTCCATATGCTGTATTATCATATGGGTCAAGAAGCCACTAAGCTATGAAAGGCCTGGTTCTTAATAAATAAAAAGAAAGATTGGGACTTAATGCACAATGTCTTTCCTCTCAGGATGCCCCAAACTACATCACAGCTAACGAAGCCAAAGGTAGAGTGATTTTAATGCAGATCCATATTGAACCACATGGAACGCATTACTCAAGCTGTGCACAGTGAGATCCCACAAATGGCAAAGAAATAAATGGCCAAGTGGTCTGCTTTCAGTGTTGGCTGAGGAACAAGCCTGGAGAATTCGAAAATAGGAGCAGGAGTTGAACTTACATGCCTGCTCTGCCATTCAACATGACAGTCGATGACCCTCTTTTAATACTATTATTCCCTCTTCTCCCATTGCCCTTCAATCCCATCTGTGTCTGGAAACCTAGCTATCCCCCTCTTAAATAAATTCAACAGCTTGGCTTTCATGACTTCAGTTGCAGAGATTCACCATTCTCTATAAAAGGAAATTTCTCTTCTCCTTCCTAAACATCTTTTTGTGTATCCTGAGACTTTGACCCTGGTCTGGATCCCTTACCAGGGGAAATATTCCTCGTTCATCCAGTTCAATCAGACCCTCTCTCTGCATCTCTTAAGGAGACCTTTGAACATCATTGTTTATTTTCCTCATCCAAGTCATTGATGTGTATTGTGGCCCCAGACAGTAATAAGTAAATAAGAAATAAATATCGAGGACATGAAAGGAAGAGTCCTTGAAAGTGAGTTCATGGGTTGTAGAATCAGTTCAGTGTTGATGTAAGAAAAGTTATCCCCTCTGGTTCAGGAGCCTGATGGTTGAGGGGTAATAACTGTCCCTGAATCTGGTGGTGAGGGAGCTAAAGCTCCTGTACCTTATTCCTGATAGCAGCAATGAGAAGAGAGCACATCCTGGGTTGTGGGGATTCCTGATGAGGAATGCAGCTTTCCTGCGACAGCATGTAGATGCGTTCAATGGTGAGGAGGACTTTATCTGTGACGGACTCGGCCATATCCATTACTTCTTATAGGCTTTTCCATACAAGGCCTGGTGTTTCCATACCAGGCTGTGATGCAACCAGTCAATATAATTGATGCACCATCAATAACTCACACTGAGACGTAAGGCGAGATATCGGCTTTTATTGACTGGAAGAAGGAACCAGGAGTGAGTGTCTATCATACTATGTTCTGGAGACTGAGGCCGAGCGTCAGGCCTCAGATCTCCTTTATACAGGGGTCTGTGGGAGGAGCCACAGGAGCAGTCAGCAAGGGGCGTGTCCAGACAGGCACATAGTTCACCACAATAATCTCCACCACATGTCTATAGAAGTTTGTCAAAGTTTAGATTATATGCCAATTCTTCACAAATTTCTTAGAAAATGAGGTTCTGTCGTGCTTTCTTTGTTATGACACTTAAATGCTGGACCCAAGACAGACCCTCTGAAATGATAACACCGAAGAAGTTGAAGTTGCTGACCTCTCCACCTCTGGCCGCTTGATGAGGACTGGCTCATGACCCCCAGTTTCTACCTCCTTGCAAGTTTATGCTTACATTCTATTGTTCCTCTCTTAATAAAATCCTTTCTCTTTTTTTGCTGAATTTTAAACTGCTCCCAGTCTTCAGGTTTGCTGCTTGTTTCTTTAATTACATAATAAATTAAGATTAATATTAGATTCAAAGAAAGTGCTTTCTCTTTCAATCTAATATTGACCTTAATTTCTTATGTAAGTTATGGTTAATTTTTTTTGCACTCCAGAAGTTAATGTATAATGATAGTAATTCCTACATTTATTGCTTAAATCTTAGCCATTTGTTTTCCACCCTCATTTGTTTAAATGAAACTCCCCAGTCTATTAAAGCCTATTCCTTGTAGCTCCACACTTCCCTTTTTTACATTTAGGACTCTAACTGCACATTGAATTACTTAACTTCCTATCACAATGGAGAATTCTAATATTGTTATGGTCATTCTTCCTTAAAATATGCTAATAGATAGTTAGTAAGCTATTTGTAGTAATCTACAACTAGATTACTAATTATCCCCTTACTAATAGTTATCACGCCTGTTGTTGGCAGACTTTCAGATGGTGACGAGAGGGTGTACAGGGGCAGGATATATCTGCTAGATGAGTGGTGTCACAGCAGCAACCTTGCACTCAACATCAGTAAGACCAAAGGACTGATTGTGGAAAGGGTAAGATGAGGGAACATACACCAGTCCTCATAGAGGGATCAGAAGTGGAAAGAGTGAGCAGATTTAAGTTCCTGGGTGTCACTATCTCTGAGGATCTACCCTGGGCCCAACATGCAACTACAAAGAAAGCACAACAGGTGTACAGTGCAGAGCATTCTAACTGACTGCATCACTGTCTGGTGTGGGGGAGGGAAGTTACAGCACAGGATCGAGGTAAGCTGCAAAGACTCTCCTCTCTAGTATTGAGGATATTTTCAAGGAGCAATGCCTCAAAAAGGTGGCATCCATCATTAAGGACCAGCATCACCCAGAACATACCCTCTTTTCATTGCCACCATCAGGAAGGAGGTGCAGGAGCCTGTAGGCACACACTCAACCATTCAGGAACAGCTTTGTCTCCTCTGCTGTCTCATTGAACCCATGAACACTACCTCACTACTTTCTTTTATTTTTTTTGCACCACTTATTTAACTGTTTTATATATACATATATATATATATATATATATATATATATATTTACTGCAATTCACAGTTTTTTTCTATTATTATATACTGCATTGTACTGCTGCTGCAAAGACAACTAATTTTACAGCATATGGGTCTTTTAAGAGACTCCTGAATAGGTACATGGAGCTCAGACAATTAGAGGGTTATGGGTAACCCTAGGTAATTTCTCAGGTAAGGACATGTTCAGCACAGCTTTGTGGGCCAAAGGGCCTGAATTGTGCCGTAGGTTTTCTATGTTCTATATGCCAGTGTTATTAAACCTGATTTTGATTCTGAACAGTACTAGGATATCTGATGTTTGTTGTCTGGATATCTCTTAAATGTACTGCTGTAAAAAATCCCATTCATACATCAAAAATTCATCCTCTCATCTTTTAAACTACAATCATTGCTGGTTGTAGATTAAAGTTAGCCAAGACTACAAAACTCTTGTAATATACATTTCTAATTTTCTTGTTTGATACATCCTGGAGATCAGCAACCTCTGAGATACTCACTATTCCATATGGCATCAACACTCATTCCATGGTCAAAGTCATTTAGATCACATTTCTTCCCCATTCTGATGATTCTGGCTGCCCAATCAGTGGCAGGGACAGGCCACAACAACAAGGTTTCTTGCAGGTCAGTGACACTTGTTTAAAAGTACAGAAAGGACAAGTGGGGTGGCCATTATTGGGAGTAGGCCAGCGGTGAGAGTAGAAGTGTCAGGCTTTGGCTCGAAAGTGGCGTTGGCTTTGGGTAAGCTTCTGTTAATGTTCCCTTTTTTTAACTCATACTGTACCTTGTGTAGTAAATGGCTGTTGTGTGTTCTTAATGTCAGATGTTGGTGTCCTGGGAGACCTAGAGTCTCCCAGGGATTTAGTTCTGTATGAAGTGCATCCAGCTGCAGCTCCTTGAAGACAGTGTTAGGGATCTGGATGACCTTCAGTATAATCGATCAGAGTGACAGGGAAGTAGTCACCCCGAAGTTGCAGGATGTGAGTAGCTGGGTGACTGTCAGTAGAAATGGAAATGTGAATAGGCAGTTAGCACAGAGCACCCCTGTGGCCATTCCCATCAATAATCAGTACACCGTTTTAGATACTGTTGTGGGGGATGACCTCCCAGGGGAATGCCATGGAGATCAGGTTACTGGCGCTGAGCATGGGTCTGGGGTACAGAAGGGAAAGGGGGAGAAGAGGCAAGCGGTAGTGATAGGGGATTCAATAGTCAGGGGAACAGACAGGAGACTCTGTGGACGTGAACGGGACACCCAGATGGTATGTTGCCTCCCAGGTGCCAGGGTCAGGAATATCTCAGATCATGTCCACAACATCTTGTAGAGGGAGAGAGCAGCCAGATGTCTTGGTATATATTGGTACCAATGACATAGGAAGGAAAAGCGGAGAGGTTCTGAAAAGAGAGCTTAGAGAGCTAAGTAGAAAGCTGAGAAGCAGGACCTCCAGGGTAGTAATTTCTGGATTGCTGCCTGTGCCATGCACCAGTGAGGGTAGAAACAGGATGATCTGGCAGATAAATGTGTGGCTGAGAAGCTGGTGTAGGAGGCAGGGCTTCAGGTTCTTGGATCATTGGGATCTCTTCTGGGGGAGGTATGACCTGTTCAGAAATGATGAGTTTCTCCTGAACCCGAGGGGGAACCAATATTCTTGCGGGCAGGTTTGTTCGAGCTGTTGGGAATGGTTTAAACTAATCTGGCAGGGTTTGCGAACCGGAGTGAAGGGACTCAGGATAGGACAGGTGGTAAAAGAGCAAAGATAGTGTGCAGTCGGACAGTTAGAAAGGGCAGGCAGATGATAGGACAAAATTGCAGCCAGCAGAGTGAGTATCAGTGCATTAGGGATGCAGAATCAGAAAAGGTAGCAAATACAGCACTCAAAGTGTTATATGGATGATCTTTTTGCACTATTATAGATTGTCAGGTATGATGCTGTGGCCATCACTGAATCGTGGCTAAAGGATGGTTGTAGTTGGGAGCTGAATGTCCAAGGTTACACATTGTATCAGAGAGATAGGAAGGTAGGCAGAGGGGGTGGTGTGGCTCTGCTGGTAAAGAATGGCATCAAATCAGTAAAACGATGTGACATAGGATTGGAAGATGTTGAATCCTTGTTGGTTGAGTTAAGAAATTGCAAGGGTAAAAGAACCTGATGGCAGTTGTATACAGGCCTCCAACAGTAGCTGGGATGTGGACCACAGATTACAATGGGACATTGAAAAGGTGTGTCAAAAGGGAAATGTTATGATGGTCATGGGACATTTCAAAATGCAGGTCAATTGGGAAAATCAGGTTGGTAAAAGAGAGGGTATACAACAGTGCAAAAACTAGTGGTAAAACAGAGGAATAGGTTTTTAAAAGCTTCCCAATCCTCTGGCTTACCACTAATTTTTGCATTGTTGTATGCCCTCTCTTTTGCTTTTACATTAGCTTTGACTCTCCTTGTCAGCCACGGTTGTACTATTTTGCCGTTTGAGTATTTCTTTGGAATACATCTATCCTGCATTTCCTCATTTTCCCAGAGCTTATAACATTGCTGCTCAGCTGTCAGCCCTGCCAGCAGCTCCTTCCAGTTTGGTTTGTCCAACTCCTCTCTCATACCACTGTAATACTGCTACGTCTATGGCACTCTCAATAAATGTCACAAATATGAAAAAGGGAGACCTCCGTGATCCTCTCAGTGGTTTTTACTACCCTCTGTAGGGTCAAACAGTCTGATGCCTTGCAGCTTCCATACCACATAATTACGCCGCCAGCCAGGGCAACCTGTAGAAAGTTGTTAGAATGTGGGTGGGGAGCCTTGCACGCTTCAGTCTCCTTAGCAAGTGTAGATGCTGTTGTGCCTTCTTGACTAATGAGGAGGTGTTGTGGGTCCAGGCTGGATCATCTGTTATGTGCACAACAAGGAACTTTCTCTCTCTCCACAGCAAAGTCATTGATGTACAATGGAGACTGGTTGACCTGTGCCTTCCTGAAGTTGACAAGTATCTCTTCTGTCTTGTCCACATCAAGACTCAAGCCTCTCCACATGCTAACTCATCACTGTTGTATCATCAGTGAACTTGATGTGGTTTGATTTGTATCTGGCAGTGCATTTGTGAGTCAACAGCAGGAACAGCATCAGTGATGAGCACACAGCCCTAGGGAGCACCATTGCTCAGCACTGGGGGAACTTGAGATGTTATTGCCAACTCAGGCAGACTGGGGTCTTTCAGTTGAGAAGTCCAAGATCCAGTTACAGAAAGGGATGTCGAGACCCAAAAAGGACAGTTTACCCAACAGTCTCTGAGGAATGATTGTGTTAAACGCCGAATTGAAGTCGATCAACAACATCCTAACGCGAGGCATTGTTTTCTCGGTGGGACAGGACAGAGTGGAGGGCTGAGGCTGTGGCATCATCAGAGGACTGTTTTTAATGGTAGGTGAACTGGAAAGGATCCATTGGAGCTGGAAGGTGGGATTTTATATGATCCACTGTCAGCAAAATCTCATATTTTACCCAGAAGCAAACTGGTGTGCAATATACCTTTAATATGGGGAGGGAATCTTTAATGGTGTGAACAGGTCCAAACCAATCAGCCAGGTGTCAACAGAGGTTTTGCCAATGACAATTTTGAGAAAGGAATCCTTTAATGAGAAATGAACTCAAGGAACACAAACAGTTGTAATGGCATTATTTTTCCATGAGAGGACAGCAATAGCACATCCTTCATTGAGACTTGAATTTGCATAGTAAACCTACCTGTTGGGGCAGAGCCAGGTTGTCTGTTTTTGGTCCCTGTTGAGAACAGGGATGAAAACTCAGTGTAAACATCATTTATACTACATTGCTCACTCCTCCCCAGAATACCTTACAAGCAATGAAGCTCTTCTGAACTGCAGATTCCCCAGAAAACCAATAAAAACATAAACACAAGAGATTTTACAGATGCTGGAAATCCAGAGCAACGCACAAAAAAACATAAACCCATCCAAATTAGATCAAACAGAAATAGAAGACAAATCAAATGAAACCAAAGACATAACATCCAAACTGAAATTTCCTTTATTTTGCAGAAAAGTAATAAATCATTTGGGAAGATATTTTGAGCAAGTGGATTTCTGCTGTGTTTAAATTTCTATTAATGTTCAAAGGTTTATTTCAAATGTAATGTCTTTCACAATGTCTGGACATCTTAAAGTGCTTAACTGCTATTGAAATTAATTTCTAGAAAAGTGAAAAAAAATCAAATTCAAAGTTCAAAGTAAATTTATTGTTGAAGTACATATACAAATGTTACCATATTCTACCTTGAGATTCATTTTCTTGCAGGCATTTACAGGAAAATAAAGAAATACAATAGAATTTACTATAAGTTACAATATATTGGGAGCCCGCCCCCGCATTTCTAATGACCAGCGCTATTTATTGTTCTTCTGTTAAAATGTTTTCATGGGATTATGTTGGGAAATTCAAGTTAATTTATTATTACATTTTAGCTCGGGTTATACAATTATTCACATGCATGTTTGTGGGTCACCCTAACTGTAATCGTGGGTGTGTAATAATCACCTCCCTGTCTATGTGTGGCTGAGTGGGTTCTCTCCCCAGGTCATAGTTCCCCATCCGTTTTTGTGTTTATCACAATAAAAATGGTTGTTAAATTGAACAGGCTTACTCATCTGACATCGTGGACTGAATGCTTGCTACACCATAGTGCTTACAATTTTAAAATTTTGAACTAAAAAAATCTCTTCCAGAGGGAAGCCAACAGTACAGTCAGGGGAAAAAAATACAACAGAACAGTGGCAGCCAATTTGCACACAAATCCCATCAGCAACGCCGACAGGATTACCGATGGTGATAGTGCCTGGGGTTGAGCTCCATCATCACTGGAACTTTGAACGCAGAAAGAGATTCCGCAGGTAATGGAATTATTCAGCAATGTATACAAAATGCTGGAGGAATTTAGCGGGTCAGGTAGCATCATCTATGGAGGGGTTTAAACAGTCCCATGTTTCAGGCCGAAGCCATTCATCAGGACTGGAAAGGAGGAGGGAAGAAGCCAGAATAAGAAGGTTGGAGTGACGGAGGATTGAAGTACAACCTTGCAGGTGATCAGTGAGACCAGTGAGGGAGAAGGTGACTGGGTGGTGGACAGAACATCAGTTGGTGAGCTGGGCTGGCCAGCAATGTTGTGCCTTGAATAGAAATGAAAGACATCAGTGGCAGACCAATTAATTTGAAGAGAGAGAGCGAGAAGAGTTTAAAAAAGGAGCATTTTATGGGGCTCGTCGGATTAGCAACAGACCAATTGACTTGAAGAGAGAGAGCTTTGCACATGTCGGAGAGAAGAGGTTTAAAAAGGAGCATTTCGCTGGGATCAGTGCATTAGCAGTGGACCAATCGATTCGCAATTCATTAGCAGGAGTAAATAAAAGTAAAGCCGAGCAGCCATTGTGTGAGGGGACCAGTTTAGGAGTGGGAACTTGAGGCCTTGGTGACAAGGCACAAGTTAGTAGTAGCAAGTAAGGATTTTGTAGTGGTTGAATAAAAATTACTAAATTACAGCTAATTAAATAAAGTGAAGATGCAGGATTGGGTGATATGCTGTAGCTGCATGATGTGGGAGCTGGTGGATCCCATTGTGGTTCCTGGTGACCACACCTGCAGCAATTGTTGGCTGCTCGAGGAACTTAGACTCAAATTTGATGTCCCGGAATGTGAGTTTCAAATTCGGTCTGTGGTCAGGGCCAAGAGAGTGTGACTGCGAGTGAGGCAGGTAGTGGGATCCAAGTGACCATGCTGGTGTAGCCTCAGCCCTTGAGTTTGTCCAACAGGTCTGAGGTTCTTGCTCCCTGTGTGGATGAGAATGGGGTTATAGGAAGGATGAACAACCCAACTGTGTCACTGTAGACCAGGGAGCCATTCAAGAGGAGGGAGAGAAGAGAATGGTAGTGGTAATTGGGGATGGTATAGTTAGGGACAGAGCTCTCTGTTGTGAGGATAGAGTGTGCTCAAGGCTGCGATGCCTGCCTAGTACCAGCGTTCGAGACATCTTAGCTGACCTGCAGAGGAATTTGTGGTCCATGTGGGTACCAGAGACACAGGTAGAATGAGGAAAGAAGTTCTACTGAGGGAATTTGTGAAGCTAGGGACTAAATTAAAAAGCAAAAGCAAAAAGCTGAGCCACGTGCAAATTGGCATAGGTGAAGAAGATTAGAGAATTAAATGGGTGGCTCAAGGGTTGGTGTGAGAGAAGTGGGTTTGAATTCATGGGAAATTGACACCAGAACTGGGGAAGGAGGGACCTGTACCAATGGGACGAACTCCACCTGAACTGTAATGGGACCTGGATCCTAGCAAGTTGCATAACTAGGGCTGTGGATAGGACTTCAGGCTAAATAGTGGGAGGGGAGGTGGGTTCAACAGATTAGAGAAGTATGGATAAAGTAAAAAAAGAAAAGTGTGGATAAACATAAAGAAAAAACATAAGATAAAAAAGAGAAAAATGAGTGGAGTGAAGAAAAGTCAAAAGCAAAAGAGTAAAAGATCACAAGATTTTAAAAGCACAATGACTGTAAGGGCACTTTATTTGAATGCCTGCAGTATTTGAAACAAGGTCAGTGACCTTGTGGCACAAATCAGTAGAAAGAGGTATGGTTTAGTGGCCATTACAGAGACATAGTTGCTGAGTGGAGAAGATTGGGAATTAAAGATTCAAGGATATCAGGTAATATGGAAGGATAGGCAGGAAGGTGGGGTAGCGCTCTTAAGTTAAGATGAGATCAGGAGGATAGTGAGATGATATAAGATCTAAGTAGCAGAATGTTGAATCTATCTGGGTAGAGATTAGGAATAGTAAAGGGGAAAAAAATCACTGGTGGGAGTTATCTATCGGTCAATGAATAATAACATTAGAGTGGCACAGATAATAAACAGAGAAATATTTGAGGCATGTCAGAATGGAACAGCAGTTATCATGGGGGACATCAACTTGCACATAGATTGGATGAAACAAGTTGTTCGAGGCAATCTTGAGGAGGACTTCATAGAATGCATCCATGATGGTATAATTCTTGGTTTGGCTAGCAGCTTAATCTAGGGGAAGACAGTCCACGGCCCGGCCAAACTTTCTTGAACCTTCAAAGGAACATGCTATCTTAGATCTGATCCTGAGCAATGAGACAGGTAAAATTAGTGATCACGTCGTTAGGGATCCTCTTGGAAAGAGTGATCACAGTATGACTGAAATTCTCATACAAATGGAGGGAGCAATAGTTCAATCTAAAACCAGTGTATTATGCCTAAACAAGGGAGACTACAATGTGATGAGGGGGCATTTGGCTAGTGTAGACTAGGAACACAGGCTATTTGGTGGGACATTTGAAGAACAGTGGAAGACTTTCAAAGAGAATTTTCACAGTACCCAACAAAAGTATACTCTAGTTAAAAGCAAGGGTAAGGGTGGAGAGACCCAGCCTTGGACAACTAAGGAAATAACAGAAGGCATCAAACTAAAAGCTCGTGCATATGAAGTCGCCAGGAGTAGTGGGTAACTGGAAGACTGGAAAAACTTTAAAATGCAAAAAAGTACCACTAAGCAAGCAATGAAGAAAGGGAAGCTAGATTATGAAAATAAACTAGCACAAAATATCAAAATGGATAATAAAAGTTTTTATAATTATATAAAGCAGAAAAGGGTGGCTAAAGTGAATGGAGGATGAAAAGGGGGAATTGATATTGTGTAATGAGGAAATGGCCAAGGCTATTTTGCGTTGGACTTCATAGTGGAGGACACATCTAACATGCCAAAGAGAGATGTTATGGATGTAACGGGAGGTGAGGACCTTGATATAATAGCTATTACTGAAGAGATAGTGCTGAGCAAACTTGTGGGCCTGAGGATAGATAAGTCCCCTGGTCCTGAAGGAATACACCCCAGGCTACTGAAACAAATAACAGAAGTTATTGTAGAGGCTTTGGTGATGATTTACCAAAATTCTCTGGCCTCTTGGCAGGTCCTGGCAGATTGGAAGAAGGCGAATGTCACACCACTGTTCAAAAAATAATGTAGCCAAAAGGCAGGTAACTATAGGCCAGTTAGATTAACGTCTGTAGTTGGGAAGATGCTTGAAACTATCATTAAAGAAGAAATAGCGAGGCATCTGGAAATAAATGGATTCATCAGGCAGATGCAGCATGGATTCAGCAAAGGAAGGTCCTGTTTGTCAACCTTACTGGAGATCTTTGAGGATATAATGAGCACAGTGGATAGAGGGGAACGGATGGACGTTATTTACTTGGATTTCCAGAAGGCATTTGATAAGGTGCCACATAAAAGACTTATCCATGAGATAAGGATGCATAGAGCTGGGGTGATGTATTAGCATGGGTAAAGGATTGGTTAACCAATAGAAAGCAGAGAGTTGGGATACATGGGTTTTACTCTGGTTGGCAATCAGTGGTGAGCAGTGTGCCACAGGGGTTGTTACTGTGTCTGCTACTGTTCACGATTTGCATTAACAATCTGGAAGAGGGACAAAGTGTAGTATATCTAAATTGGCTAAGGATACTAAATTGAGTGGAAAAGCAAATTGTGCAGAAGATACAGAGAGTCGGCAGAAAGATATAGATAGGTTAAGTGAGTGGGCAAGGGTCTGGCAGATAGAGTACAATATTAGTAAATGCGAGGTCATCCACTTTGGAAAGAAAAATAAAAAAGATTATTTCTTAAATGGTAAAAAATTGCAGCATGTTGCTGTGCAGAGGGATTTGGGGATGCTTGTGCATGAATCACAAAAGGTTGGTTTACAGGTGCAACACACTAACAAGAAGGCAAAAGGCCTTCATTGCTAGAGGGATTGAATTTAAGAACAGGATTTATGCAGCCTCTGTACAGGGTACTGGTAAGTTCACACCTGGTGTACTACATGCAGTTCTGGTCTCCTCACTCGAAGAAGGATATATATACTGGCTTTGGAGACAGTGCAGAGGAGGTTCACCAGCTTTATTCCAGAGATGAGGGGTTAGACTATGAGGAGGAATTGAGTCGCCTGGGACTGTACTCGCTTTAGTTCAGAAGAATGAGAGGAGATCTTATAGAAACATATAAAATTATGAAAGGGATAGATAAGATAGAGGCAGGAAAGTTGTTTCCACTGGTAAGTGAGACTAGAACTAGGGAACATAGTCTTGGTCTTGGTCATAGTCTTGGAATTGGTTTTCCCAGAGAGTGGTGAATCTGTGGAATTCTCTGCCCAATGAAGCAGTGAGGCTACTCAGTAAATATATTTAAGACAAGGCTGGACAGATTTTTGCATAGTAGGGGAGTAAAGGGTTATGGGAGAATAGGCAGCTAGGTGAAGATCAGCCATGATCTTATAGAATGGTGGAGCAGGCTCGATGGGCCAGATGCCCACTCCTGCTCCCATTTCTTATGTTCTTATGACATCTTTGGAATCTCTCCATTTCAATTAGTGAGTCAGGCAAAGCAGTGTAACTGATGTCTAGTGCTTGTTTAGATGCACCTAAGCATGTTGGATATTGGGTCTCTTTGGCCGAATACATTTCTTGTCACATGATTTCCCATCCCACCTTTTGCTCGCCAATGAATAAAAGAAATTTTGAAGAAAACTTTTGCTGGGACTTTAATCTCTGGAGAGAAGGAGGATGAGAGGAGACATGATAGAGGTATACAAGATATTAAGAGGAATAGACAGAGTGGACAGTCAGCACCTCTTCCCCAGGGCACCACTGCTCAGTACAAGAGGACATGGTTTTAAGGTAAGGGGTGGGAAGTTCAAGGGGGATATTACAGGAAGGTTTTTTACTCAGGAGAGTAAGTCAGTGGTGGAGGCAGATACTCTAGTGAAGTTTAAGAGACTACTAGACAGGTATCTGGAGGAATTTAAGGTGGAGGGTTATATGGGAGGGTTGGCACAACATTGTGGGCCGAAGGGCCTGTACTGTGCTACATTGCTCTATGTTCTATGTTCTATGTAAAATGTAAGCACAGATTGTCAGCAAATCAGTTGCCTCACTTTTTGTTTCATTCCTCAAAAAGGAATGAAACAGAGGAATATACTCTATTATAACATCCCCTTAATCTTGCTCCAAGGTTTGCTTGCAAGAGTGCCCTGGGACATTAACCTCTTTCTTCCTGGTAAATCTAGGACAATCTTTTTGGTTTAGTAAAACTTGCTGTGCATAAAGAAAATCCCAAAACACTTGCTGCTTTTTGTGTGAGTTCTACTGTTTCCTCTGAAACCAAGGGTTTTATTCCCACTATGATATACTGCGTGAATACTAATTGGATGGGCAGGAAATAACTAAGGGCAAAATGAGTCGAATGTTATGAGACTTTCCCAGTGGTAATCTGGGCCCTCTGAAGCAGTGATTCACTACAAAGCAATTCAGAGACACAACATACCATAGCTGGAGAAATTTAAAGTGGTGGCTGATAGGTTCTTGGTTAGTAAGGGTGTCAAAGCTTACAGGGAGAAGGCAGAATAATGGGTTTGAGAGGGATAATAAATTAGTCATGAGCAAATGGCAGAGCAGACTTGATGGGCCAAATGGCCTAATTCTCCTCTCATGTCTTATCGCCTTAAATTCAGATTCCAACACTTAATAACGGGAAGAAACATTGCCAATTGTGCTCACAAAATGGCATTATGTTTTAATAACCCACATTTTAGTGGAGGGATAAATAAGCAAGTGACAAAGAAAGCCTCCCACCTCCTTTTTGAGACTTTTGAGATTTTTTGCTTTCACCTTGAGGGTAGATTTGGCCTTTGACAGGCATCTTGATTATGCAGCATCCCCCAGTCAAGGGATTGTCAACCCTCATGTAATCTCTGTGAACCCACAGCCTGGCAACTCAGTGTTTCCTCTGGGCATGTTTCAGCCGACACTTCTAAATCCAGCTATTGTACTGATCCTGTCAGGGAAAGGGAAACAGCTGCACCATAACTACTCTGGGCTTTCATGTCACCGTTTAGACCTGATAGAGATGATGATATCTTCAGACAACAGTGAGGGCTTTAATGTAACCTTGTCAGTTTTGTGTAATTCTAAGAAATTTTAAAATGTTACTGTCTATTCAGATGCACAAGAGAATGCAGATGCTGGAATCTGGAGCAAGAAACAAAATGCTGAAGGAACTTGAAGGGTCTGCCATTATCTGTGGAGGGAAATGGATAATTGACATTTCATGTTGAGGCTCATCATCTGAACCGAAAGAGTAGAGGGACGACAACAGGTATAAAGAGGTGAGGGAGAGGGGTGGGCAAGAGCTGACAAGTGATAGATTTACAGTGATACTCGATTTACAAAAAGAATTGGAACTGGAATTGGTTTCTTGTTGTCACATGTACCAAGGCAGAGTGAAAAGCTTGTCTTGTAGACTCTTCATATAAATCAATTTATTACATGGTGCATTAAACCAGTACAAGGCAGAACAATAACAGATACAAAATAAAGTGTAACAGCTGACGTGAAAGGGCCGTGCAGGTATATGATAAGTGAAAGAGAAAAGCGAGATCGATAGTGAGATCAAAAGTTCATCTTAGCGTCGTAGAGAACCATTCAATAATCTTATAATATAATAGAAGCTGTCCTGAAGCCTGGTGCAATGTACTTTCAAAATTTGATTCTCTTCCTCACAGGAGAGCGGAAAAGACATGAATGTTTAGGGTGGGTGGGGTCTTTGATTATGCTGGCTGCTTACAGAGGCAGACAAAAGTATGGACAGAATCCATGGAGGGGAACTTGATTTCCATGATGTGCTGAGCTGCGTCTGTCAGGAAATGTAGAGGAGGCCTGACCCAAAAGCAGAGCAGCAGAGACAATTTAGCAGTAAACAATACTTTACTGATAAATTGCAAAATAGCAAGCCATGAGGGGCCACAGAACAAGAGAGAGCAGATACTTAACACAACAGGGTAACTGAAGGCTAGGAGCAACTGGATGATGCTGGCTGGTTCACATGCATGAACAAGGATCGTGGATGAAAGCTGGGTTTAATTGGTGATGATTTGGATATGAGTGTCAGGTGATTCCTGTTAGCTGGGTGGAGATTGGGCGATGCCTACCTGTGCAGGCCTGATTGGATTTCCCCCCAGCACCTTACGGCCAGCTCCTGACAGCTCAGGACAATCTGGATGTGTCTGGTGGAACTCCTTGATAAGCAATTGATCCAAGATGAAACTGGATTGCACGCAAGACCATACCCTTCCCAGTCGACCAGGTTCTGCACGCCCCATCCACAATGACATGAATCCATTAACTGGTGAACCATGTACAGTGGACCCCCTTCCACCATTCTTGCTTCCAGAGGTGCAGGCTCAGGTGAGTTGAGTGGTCCATGGACAACTGGCTTGAGACAAGACACGTGGAAGGTAGGTGTGCTCCTGAGGGATGGTGGCAGCTGGAGATGGCAAGTGACTGGGTTGATGTGATAAGTAATCTTAAACGGACCAATGAACTGGGCCAAGAGCTTGCCAAAGTCTATGCATAGGGGCAGATCTTGGGCTTATAGTCCCCAGGCCGGAGTAGTCTTGTTGGCATCGAAGGTAGTTAGCCAAGTGGCAGTAGGTGCAATTGACAGCTAGGATGGCCGTCTGTACCCTCTTCCAAGCTTTCTGTCATCGTCAAACAGGAGCCTTGGTGGACAAAACCTCCACCGTTGGCTCCTCTCTGGGAAACAGCCAGGGGTTGGTAGCCATGAAGCACTTCAAAGGGTCACATACCTGTGGCAGAGATGTGTAGATTATGGGACAGTTCAAACTGAGAGCAGATACTTCATCCATGTGGAAGGGTTAGAGGTGGCAAAGCATTGAAAATTTGCTCCTTCTGACTGTCCATTGGTCTGTGGATGATAGCCAGAGGACAAACTCACTGAGGTATGGAGGACAGAGCAGAAGGCTTGCCAGAAGTGTAGATAAATTGTGGGCCCTGCTCTGACTCAATATCCTGGGGGAAGCTGAGGAGGCAGACTGTATGTTGGTGAAGTGGGGTCTGCCATCTCAGTGGCTGACAGAAGTTCGGGGAGAATAATGAAGTGGCTGCCATTGTCATAGATTACCATGGGCCCTGTCAGAAGGTGGTAAGTCTGTAATGAAATCCATGGCAATGTGGGGCCATGGTCACTGAGGAACCAGCAGGGGCTGCAGGAGCCCAGAGGGCTGCTGGCTGGAGTTATTGTATTGGGCACACTGAGGGAAGGCAGTGATGAACTGATGTACATCTGTGATCATAGTGGGCCACCAGAACTGGCATCGCAGAAAATCCCAGGTCCGTTGTGTGGCTGGATGGCTGGAAAGAAGTGAGGAGTGGGCCTACTGGAGTTCCTGAGAGTCTATGGCCTTTAGCACGTACATGAGGTTGATCAGGTGTGTCAGCTGGAACAGGCTTGGCAGGTCTGGTTCTCAAGGTCACAAACAACTGGGGCGAGGATCTGGGAGGATGGAATGATCGACTGAGGGTTGTTCTCCATTTCAGCTGGGTCAAACTGTTGTGACGGGGTATCCACCTTAGTATTCTTGGAGCCGGGTCGGTAGGAGATGGTGAAGCTGAATTGCTCAAAGAAGATGGCCCAGAAAACCTGACATGGGTTGAACTGATGGAACATGAATGGATACGAGTTTCTGGTGGACAGTCCAGATCAGGAAAGGCTCAGTGCTTCTCATCAGCCAATGCCTCCATTCCTCCAAGGCTCATTTGATAATGAGTATCTCCCTATTTCCCATTCCATAACGGCGCTGTGTAGAGTTGAACTTGCAGGAGAAGGCGCAAGGGTATATCTTTCCATCCAGTCCTCGTTGGGAGAGAATGGCTCTGGCACCCACATCAGATGAGTCCACCTCTACCACAAAAGATCTGGAGGGGTTTGGTTGGCAGAGAATGGGAGCAGTGGTGAAGCATCTCTTGAGCTCCTCAAAGATGCGGTCTATAGCAGCAGACCAGGCTATTTATGAGCCGTGATTTGGCTGTAGTTCTTGATTTGGTTGTAGATGTAGGAGAAGTCCAAGAAGTGCTGTAGCTGTTTGAGGGAGTGTGGTGGGGCCATTCCATGAAGGCACACACTATCTCTGGGTCCATGGTTATGCCTTGGGATCCAGCTGAAAGGATGCAACCCAGGAAAGAAATGACTGGGATGTGGAACTGGCATTTCTCTAACCTGCAGTAGAACTGGTTTTTGAGGAGATGTTGGAACGGTCTTTAGGGTTCTTGGAGAAGACGAGAATGAGGTCAAGGTAGATGAAACATACAGTACCTCCGTAACATGTATTAGAAGATATTGTTGATGAAGGCTTGGAAAACAGCTGGAGTGTTGGAAAGTCAGAGAGGTATTCACAGTGGCCAGCTGGTATTATGAACACTGTCTTCCACTCATCCCTCTGGTGGATGCAGATCAATTTGTATGTGCTCCGTAGACCAGGTTTAGTGAAAATCTTGGCCCTGTGGAATACTTCGAATACACTATCCATCGAGGGGAGAGGATAGCTCTGTTTTTTTTTATGGTGATGGTGTTGAGTCCACAATAGCCAATGCAGGAACGAAGACCCCTATCTTTCTTTTTGATGAAGAATCCTGCACTGGCTGGGGACGGGACGGTCAAATGAAGCTGTGGTGTAACACTTTGTTGATGTAGTCGAGAGAATGAGGGGCTGGGGTTAGATTACCAGATGGAAAGCCCTTGGTTCTACCTGGTGGTGCCATTTTCCGTGACACATTGGGCATTTGATGCATGGGTGATCGGCCACTCCACAGTAAGCACACAAGTTGTTTCTCCACCTGTGCTCACACTCTTAGGATGTTAAAGAGCTCTCCCTAGCTGCCTGGGTTCTGGAGGTGTTTATGATGAGGGTCCTGCAGCCTGCAATGGCTCCAGGAATGGAACTGGAGTTTGGGCTGACAAACTGGAGGGTTGTCAACATGGAGCTGCTTGCCAACACAAAGGGTCAGAGTGATGAGGCTTTCGAGGTCAGTGGGCATCTCCCGATAGGCAGCTCATCTTTCAGGCATTCTGAGAATTATGATGGTAATAGGCCAGCAGTGCTTCTGCATTCTGGCCACATTTCGCGACGAGGGTCCTGAATTCCACGATATAATCCAGTACGGATGGTGAACATTGAAGCAGGTAAATTGTCCAATCCACTGCCTCTCATTCACTTCCTGGATGGTTGAAAACCTGGTGCATCTCAGCGGTAAAATTTTCATATTTATTGCAGATGCTGGTTTTATTGTCCCAGTTAGCAGCAATCTAGGTCGAGCTCGCTCAGTCAAAAGAAAAATGACAAAGGCAATTTTGGCTCAGTTCATAACGTACAGAAATGACTAGAAGTCAAAGTGCAAGGCACACTGGGACAGGAAGTTGCAGCATCGGGTTGGGGGAATCCAGTGGAGTGTTCAGGCACTGGAATCTGGCTCATTGGGGAGAGGTTGACCAGCACGGAGCTGCTATATCGAGGTGGAGAGTTCTTTGAGAGTGGTGAGTGGATTACTGCTCTTGTTGATGGATGGCCTTCTTTAGGCAAGCATACTCAATTGTTGGCTCATTCATCCTGTCACAAAATATAGAGGAGGCTAAATCCAAAAGCAGAGCAGCACAGACGATTTAGCAGTAGATGATATTTTACTAACAAACTGCAAAATAATAATCCATGAAAGGCCACAAAACAAGAGAGAGAAGATAGTTAACACAAAGGTAACTGAATGCTCAGAGCAATTGGTTGAGGCTGGCCAGTTCATATGCACGAACAAGGCTTGTGAATGAGAGATGGGTTTAAATGGGCTGCAGATGATGATTTGGAACTGAGTGCTAAATGACTCCTGTTAGCAATAGACAATAGGTGCAGAAGTAGACCATTCGGCCCTTCGAGCCTGAACCGCCATTTTGAGATCATGGCTGATCATCTACTATCAATACCCGGTTCCTGCCTTGTTCCCATATCCCTTGATTCCCCTATCCATAAGATACCTATCTAGCTCCTTCTTGAAAGCGTCAAGAGAATTGGCCTCCACTGCCTTCCGAGGCAGTGCATTCCAGACCCCCACAACTCTCTGGGAGAAGAAGTTTTTCCTTAACTAAATGACCTACCCCTTATTCTCAAACCATGCCCTCTGGTACTGGACTCTCCCAGCATCTGGAACATATTTCCTACCTCTATCTTGTCCAATCCCTTAATAATCTTGTATGTTGCAATCAGATCCCCTCTCAATCTCCTTAATTCCAGCGTGTACAAGCCCAGTTTCTCTAACCTCTCTGCGTAAGACAGTCCTGACATCCCAGGAATTAACCTCGTGAATCTACGCTGCTCTTCCTCTACAGCCAGGATGTCCTTCCTTAACCCTGGAGACCAAAACTGTACACAATACTCCAGGTGTGGTCTCACCAGGGCCCTGTACAAATGCAAGAGGATTTCCTTGCTCTTGTACTTAATTCCCTTTGTAATAAAGGCCAACATTCCATTAGCCTTCTTCACTGCCTGCTGCACTTGCTCATTCACCTTCAGTGACTGATGAACAAGGACTCCTAGATCTCTTTGTATTTCTCCCTTACCTAACTTTACACCGTTCAGATAATAATCTGCCTTCCTGTTCTTACTCCCAAAGTGGATAACCTCACACTTATTCACATTAAATGTCATCTGCCAAGTATCTTCCCACTCACCCAGCCTATCCAAGTCACCCTGAATTCTCCTAACATCCTCATCACATGTCACACTGCCACCCAGCTTTGTATCATCAGCAAACTTGCTGATGTTATTCTCAGCTGGGTGGAGTCTGGGATGTTTCTGCCGTGCAGGTCTGAAAGTGTCTACAAATCTTTGCAGATACTCACGGTCACAGGCAGAGTAGTTGCCATACCAAACCATGATACACCCAGAGAGTATGCTTTCTATGGTGCATCAATATAAATGGTAAAGGTCAATGAAGACATCCAAATTTCTCTAGTGTCCTGAGAAAGTGGAAGCATTGGTGAGCCTGACTGTGCTGTCTGCATGGTTAGACCAGGGCAAGGTATTGTTGATGTACTTTCCTAGGAATCTGAAGCTATTAACCTTTTTGACCTCTGCACTGTTGATATAGACAGGAGTGTGAGTATCTCCCTCCTTTCTGAAGTCAGCAACCAGCTCTTTACTTTTGTTGATATTGTTGTCATGACACCAAGTTACTTTCCTCTCCATCTCCTTCCTATACTCTGACTCATTATTTGAGATACCGCCCACTAAGATGTTCCTGGACAATGTTTCATAAGCAAAATTTTGTAGGTCAATAAGGATGGATGAACCTCATGATGGAATTATGGTATTATGTATTTCCATGCACTGAGAGTGTTGTGCTATTATAGTGAAAGGTGTTTTCATAACAGGAGGACACTTACTCTGGGGATTAAGGGTACTCTAGTGACAAGCTGTCAATACAGCCATCGGTGAATAGAGGACTGTGAGTTAAACTGAATGAGTTTAGAAGACTGGTGATTCAGGATAATGCTTCACCCTCCAAATAAACTTTCCCAAATTGGTTTTGTTCTTAATGTGATTTGTAACTCTTGGCATATTGCCCACAGGATTTTCCTGTAAGCAAAGTAATTTGTCACGTTTGACTCCATTGCAAGTCAGCCTTTCTTGAGAAACTAGTTGCTGTATAAGGCTTTTCAAAATACTGTTTCTTTAAACTTTGGATCAATGCATGAGCTGAAATTCTCAGTCTGTGCAAATACAGACTAAGTTATGATATGTTATTTATCAACCAAATTCTGACTGGCAAGGACATTGTTCTTGAAACAATAATTAAATAGAATTTACAAGACCAAACCAAGGTATTTGACAGACATAGTCATAAAAGCATTTTAGCACATTATATGATTCTCCCTTCTCCCTTCTGTATCTATTCAACATCTCTTTAAATGCTTCTGCACCATTCACAAACAACTGCCCTTTGTACAAATGATCTGCTGAAGGATCTCAGTGGGTCAAACTGCGGGGGAAGGGAACTGTCGACATTTCAGGTAGAAACTTTGCACCAGGACTCAGGCTGTCTGTGATAGTAAGCTCAAAACTACATCTATCCTTTCCAAACTGAATCAGAATCAGGTTTATTATTATTGACACATGTTGTGAAATCTGTCATTTTGTGGCAGCAGTACAGAGCAAGACATAATTACTGTAAGTCAAAGACAAGGTCAATTTATTATCAAAGTATGTATATTTCACCATATACTACCTTGGAAAATAAAGAAATACAATAGAATTTATTAAATAGATTTTACTATACATTGCAAAAAAAAATAAAAATATTAGAACATAAGAAATTGGAGCAGGAGTAGGCCACCTGGCCCATTGAGCCTGATCCACAATTCAATAAGATCATGCCTGACCTGACCATGGACTCCTCTCTACCCACCTGCTTTCTCCCCATAACCCTTAATTCCCCGACTATGCAATAATCTACCCAATCTGTCTTAAATATATTTACTGAGGTAGCCTCCACTGCTTCACTGAGCAGAGAATTCCACAGATTCACCACTCTTTGGGAAAAACAGTTCCAGCTCATCTCCACCCTAAATTTGCTCCCACGAATCTTGAGGCAATGTCCCCTAGTTCACCTACTAGTCTCACCTACTAGTGGTAACAACTTTCCTGCCTCTATCTTATCTATCCCTTTCATAATGTTTCTATAAGATCTCCTCTCATTCTTCTGAATTCCAGCGAGTACAGTCCCAGGTGACTCAATCTCTCCTCATAGTCTAACCCCCTCATCTCTACAATCAACCTGGTGAACCTCCTCTGGATAAATAAATAGTGCTCATGACTTTAAAATCTAAATTTAAAAAACACTCTCTTCCAGAGGAAAGCCCACAGGGCGGTCAATCTGTTATCTTAGTTATGATGTGGATGCAATACGCAGACTCTTGCAAGTGTCTTGTGAAATATTAGTTAGATGATACGGTGGTGAAGAAGTAGAGCTGTTGTCTCTCAGTACCAGAAGTTAGGTTCAACCCTGACCATCAGTTGCACTGATAGATCAAAGATCTGCTGTAAATTACATGTTCTTTTGGATTATAGCAGGGTTCTATTCCTGAGAATTGTTTTGTATGTCAGAAGTGCGGCTGTGAACTGAGATCACACATGACAGAGATGTCTACAGCCATGCAGCATTTGAAAAATCCACCCCGCTAAATTTCAAAATGCTCACTCCTACATAGTCAGGGGTCCATTATCCCTTGTGTATGGGATGGCAGAGGAATCAGAGAGCAGTTAATGGACATCTGAGAGAGAGTAGGTTACAGGGATCTAAGTGGCGAATGGGACTGATAAAATTGCACTGAGAGCCTGCATGGACTCAATGATGTCCTTCTAAGTCAAAAGCAAATGTTTGAAATAAAAGCAAGACTGAAATACCAGGGTACTCAGAAATTTTGTGACGAAAGATCTGGCTAAATTCCGTGCCTTGGAATTATGCAACATGCCTGGTCAGGTGAACTGTGAGACTGTTGCAAGATTTCTTCTTGAATACTTACAAAAGAAATGCTTTATTTAAAGGGACCTTTGTGCCATTTATGAATGATTAACTGACCTATCAAATATAAAAGCTTTTAATGCCATTTCCAAGTAAACTCAAGGGAAGATGGCTTGTTTTGAAGTCAAAATCTTGTTTTATATTCAGGATCTGGAGTGGAATAACATGAAGTTCATTCCCCAGGAGGAATCAGCAACTAACAACGCAACCAGACATTGGCAAATAATAATTGGCACATTTATACAAAATATTGGAAGATTTGGGTTTCCTCAGTTCCTCTCATGACCTGATGAAATGCTTTAAAACTGTAATCACAGTTGCAACGTGGGCATCACAGCAGCGTGTTTGCGCACCACCCCCCAAAAAATATAATCTGTCCTCGACTGAGGGGCAGTGCAGCTGTCCCTTACCTTCAGTGATCTGGGTGACTTCAAGCGCTGGCTGTGAGAAGTTTGCATGAACGCATGATAACATAGCAGTTAGCACAATGCTTTACAGTGTGCAGCTCTAAGTCCAGGGATTGATTCGCATTGCTTTCTATGAGGTGTTTGTGCTCTCTCCCTATGACGATGTGGGATTCCTCTGCGTGCTCCTATTTCTTCCCACATTCCAAAGGTGTATGGTTAGGATTAATAAGTTAAGGGATGCTGCGCTGGTGGTGTAAGTGAGGTAACACTCGCAGGCTAGCCAGCACAATGCTCATTGATTCGATTTGACACAAATTACACATTTCACTGATGTATGTGACAAATGAAGCTAATTTTCTTCTTCATCCTGTGACTACATGGGATTCCTCTGGGTGCTCTGGGTCGTTCCCACATCCTGTTGGTCAACTGGCCACTGTAAATTGTGCCTAAAATGTAGGAGAGTTGTAGAATGCAGGGAGAGCTAGTGGGAATACAGTGGAGTAATGTAGCATTATTATAATTGGATGGTTGGTATGGAATAGTGGGCTGAATGGCCTGCTTCTGTCTATATCTCCCCATTACTGTAGTTTGTACCTGTTGTTATATCCCTTCCATCCCTTCCAACTCCAAACCAATGATATGGAACCACCTTTTCAATTAACGCAATGTCACAATCATACACGAGCAGTATCCACTTGGAAAACGGTGGGGTTCACAGAAGTTTGTTAATGTGGCAGAAATGGAATTTCAGAGCTGATGGATATAACAAGGGAATGTTTTGGGGTGCAGAGTTAGGGTAATGGCACTGGGGACCCCCAAGTGTCCCATAACATATTCCTATGCACCACGGCCATAACTGAGGGGTTGCAACTGTTGAAAAGTTCGAGTAAGCTGATAGTCCCTTTAGTGGTAAAAAGAAAGATGAAAGTCGGCCCGATTGTAGCATGGTGAAGTGGTGAGGGTGACGAGGTGGGGGGGGGGCAGGGTGCTGTTCATTATGAAGTAGTTGAATAGGATGGACACAGGTACAACTTGCACAAAATTAAGATCTATTCAGGAGAAGCCTAGATGCCATCTTACCTAAAGAATTGTGAATGAGACTTACTCCACATGGAATGATTCAGGCAACTATGTAGTTAAGGAAAAGCCATTTAAGAAAGAGAAAGAGAAAGGGGCAGAAAGCACATTGGTGAAATCATGTGCAGAAGACAATTGTTGACCTTCAGCCCTTGTAGTAGTTGGACAGAATGGCCTGTAAGTGTGCTTTATATTATACCTTACAGAACAGCTGGTGAACATACACTATCAAATACTCAGATGTGTTGTGAATAAAAATGCTTCCTCTGTGCTTCACGCCAGGAAGCTTTGTTTTACCTCTGCCTGCTGGATCTGACATTATCTTCTGGAGACACATGCTCTGGAGATTGGGACCGTATTTCACTCCGCAGTGCTCAACTAGCCACACTGAAATGTTGAACAATCTGCTTAAACCATTTAGGCAGCTCATTTTGACTCCACTTCCTTCAAACTTGATGCAAATCAGTTTTGATTGAGAGGCCATATGTGCTGTATATTGCAACAACTATTTTACAGTTTGATGCACTACAATGGGTGCTTTCCAGTCCTATAAATACAGCAGTGCTTGCAATATTATGAAAGTGCCCACCAGCCTAAAAACATGTAGTCAGTTCCTGTATCCTATTCACTCTGGAACCATTACACCATTCAACATCTCAGGTGAAGAAAATCTTGGCAAAGTTCCACACGAACAATATGTTGTAGTCAGATAAAAGCCCAGAATCTGTGGTCGGTACTGGTCCACCTGATTTATGTGAAAAGATTGTACTAAATGTTTTCCATACTCTCCCACCAAAACCGCAACACCAAGATAGCCTGGAAGTTGTTTTGCACTGTAAGATTTAGGCTCTATGGTAATTGTGCAGTGATCCAGTGGTTGTTTGATCTAGGGACTACTGAAGCAAATTTCCAAGGCACAATAGGATCACCACTACATGTTTTCCGTCATGTGCTACCGAAGGTGTTAGGACTGTCAGAAACATTCAAGGTCTGAGTATAGCATTGACAACTAGCTAAGCAGATCACTGTCAAACTCTTTTTTTGCAGTTTAACAAGGAGGGCTTGTTTTGCTTCATCCCTCACTACTCCCCCACTCAACTCTACCCCAGATCACCACCAGCAGGGATCTATTACACATGGTGGGAGCTTGCTGGATACCAATTGGCTACAATGTTTCCTAGATTACAAAAAAGACATTGTTACAATAATAAAGTATATTGTGATATCAAATACATTTGATAAATAAGAGACTTTCTTTCACCGACATGACTGCATCTAGCTCTCGCTGCCTATCACATTGAGATCAATGAGTTGATTCCAAGCTCCATCAAAATGGCTCCAACAGATAGCTTTCTCCCAGACCCTAATGCTCCTGAAAGCTTCCATTCATCCTGACTTTTGGCACCTCCTTGATCCCTGCTGCTTCGAGATAATAATCAAGCAAACCACTCTGGGAGTGTTTCAGTGTGTTTCTTATCAGAAATTCAGAACTTCGTCACAACTTCTGCTAAGATCACAATGAGAGCAACGGCATCATGAACTGTTCCACAGATCTCAAACATGAGTGTTAATTCATTCTATGAAAATCGCGGCAATGACTCCTATTTCCTTCTTCAAGAATACTGCTTAAATATCCATTCACCAAACATCCCAGTTTCTCATGTGTAACAAACACAGAAAACAGTGGAAATACTCAGCACAAACAAGAGAAAATCTCCAGATGTTGGAAATCCCTCTCTCAGCTTATATCCCTTGCCTGCCCATCACCTCCCTCTGGTGCTCCTCCCCCTTTTTCTTTCTTCCATGGCCTTGTGTCCTCTCCTATTAGATTCCCCTTCTCCTGTCCTGTATCTCTTCCACCAATTGACTTCCCAGCTCTTTAATTCACCTCTCCTAGTTTCACCTATCTCGTGTTTCTTCCCCCCTTCCCCTACCTTCTAACTCTGACTCCTCATCTTTTTTTCTCCAGTCCTGATGAAGGGTCTTGGCCTGCAATGTTGACTGTACTCTTTTCCATCGATGTTGTCTGGCCTACTGAGTTCCTCCAGTATTTTGTGTGTGTTGCTTGAAATACTCAGCATGTCAGGCAGCATCTGTGGAAAGAGAAACTGTGATCCTATAATGTTTTGGGTCAAAGAAGGGTTCTATCAAAGAATCTCTGACCTGAAATGTCAACACTTTGCCTCTTTCCACAGATGCTGCCTGACCTGCTGCGTGTTTTCAGCACCTTCTGTTTTAATTTCAGATTTCCAGAATCTGCAGTCCTTTTGATATCTACATATTTCTGAATTTCTCATTGTTCAGCTTTGACCTCCAGCGTTTAAGATGTTGTCAAATGAGTATTGATTTGTGGCAAATAAATTAAAGAAGACCTGACATCAGTAAAGCAGATCATGCAGCCACCACTACCAGGGGAGCCAGGAAAGGCCTAACATTTATCTACTTCGCAGTGTTAATTACACTTCATACAGAGTTTACTGATTGCAATATGATTTGTGACATGATTGATGCTGTGTAAATCCAATTCTTTGAGTATGAAAGAGAACACTGATATGTTCTGTGTGGATTGGCTAATAATCTGAAATAAAAATATTATCTCTTGATTTGCAGTGTGAGGACATCAAATTGATTTCCCAGTAAGGGGCAAAAGAATGAGCTTAGTCATTAGCGAAGGAATTTGAGGCGTTTGTTTGATCTGGAATTGTTTGAGTCTCAGTGGTGTCAGTGAAACTTGTCCTGACTGGCCTTCCACCTTCAAACTGTAACTGTTACTAACATTAAAGACTTTGTACAGCACTGATCTGACGGAGTTCGGGGAAGTTTCAGCTGACAGACTGCGTTGTTTATTAGCTCTGTTGAGGGAGAGCAGATTATCAAATTGTTCTGAAGTTGCTCAATGCCCTAAAATGGATTTACAAGCAAACGCACGGGCTGAGATGACGGGGCTCTCTTGCATCACATTGATAGTGACCAATAATCCAACTTCATACTGTCACCCATTTCTAGAGGGATAGAATTGAAATGAGGGAAGTCACATTTAACTTGTACCAAATTTTGGTTCCAGTTCTATTAGAAAAGCATACACAGCTCTAGACTCCACCTAACTTTGGTGTATTAAAGTATGGGGTGTTTAGATCTACTGCCCAGTTGAGACCCCTGCAAAAAGTCACAGAACTGGTCAAAAGAACTTCTGAATCAGCACTGTGTTGCTTTACACTGTGAAATGTGTGGTAAGTGAGGCCAACACAGTTCCCCAAAAGGACCCAACAGTTTTGAAGGCATATTCTCCCTGTGGCTGCCAGATACCAACAATGGAACAATGGAACAATGGAGAAGACAGAGATTGCAGGGGAGGTGAGGCACTTCCCATATTCATTAATAGTGAGGGAGATCCTGGAATAAGATCCAGCAATGATGAAAGAACAATGATATATTTTCAAGTCAGGATGGTGTACGACTTGGAAGGGAGCCTGAAGGTGGTGGTGTCTGCATCCCCTCTGCCTCCCTTATCCTTGCCAACAAGATCTATGTCAGAAGGAAGGTCCTGTGCAAACAGACCCAACAGCCTTTCATATGAAGATCCCAACAGGAGGTAACTATATAGAGTCCTCCAAAGTTGAGAATTTCCTCACCCCACACACAAAGGTGCAGGCACACATAAAGGCAGAAAGATATTTCCACTCATCAGAGTGCGTCTTCACTGGGAAAAGTGAGTGCGGCCAGTTTTCACAGAGTGTGTTCAACAATAGACTTGCGCCGTGTGCTCCTCATTCTAAGATCATAAGATAGGTGCAGAATTGGGCTATTCAGCCCATCAGGCCTGTTCTAGTGAGGGGGCCTCATGATGCTCACAGCATTGACTTTTCTGCCCCGTGTCTTTGCTATTTTCTGTGCTTCTTTCAAGGGTTGTATATCAACACTGATATACCAGCTGAGAGAGGATGGTAGCAATCAGGAAAAGGTTTCCTTGCCCGTGAGATATTCAGAACCGATGTTTGTCGCAACCAGGGGAAAATATTTATTTCAGTTAGTATGTGGATTGTATTTTCTTGGTGTAACCTTGTGTGTATGCAGTGTTCTTTGGATTGTTTACCTTTTACATCTAATTGTTTGTCTCTGGACTAGCTCCAGGTTTTCATTTTGTGTTTCAGGCGTCTCATTTAGTATCATGGGGATTGTTAAGCTCTATTTGTATTTATCACTTTTATTCAATTTCAGATAATAGAATTAGTATGGGATTCTCGATGACTTGCATTGTAGTTGTTGTCTTTGGGGTTTATTGTTTCAGCTGGATTCCTGATTCCTTTGTGCTCCAGGGTGTATTTTAAGGGGGCTTGCAAAACCCTCTTTGCTTGGTCATTGTGAATCCTTGTCTGGTGAAAATCTGACCAAGTTCTTCTGTGTATCATGAGTGATTTCATTTCTTCAAGCTTCTGTTCAGTTTGCCTGAGTGCTCATTAGTTTTGCTGGTTAATCTCTGTAATAAATCTTTTGTTTAGTTTGAATTGCTGAAGTCACTGGGATTCCTGCACTTGAGTTCACTGATAACCTTGACGCTACGACCAAGCAAAAAATTAACTCAGCAGGATGCGACGTCCGATCAGATCTGGCAAAGCTGAGGACCACGGTCAGTAGGCATGAGCAGCAACCACAGGAAATGCCTGCATCTCTCTCTTCCATCAAGGAAAATATAAAAGCCGAGGAA
The DNA here is from genome assembly GCF_030144855.1 of Hypanus sabinus. Taxonomy (NCBI): domain Eukaryota; kingdom Metazoa; phylum Chordata; class Chondrichthyes; order Myliobatiformes; family Dasyatidae; genus Hypanus; species Hypanus sabinus. The sequence goes on along the minus strand of NC_082709.1, from coordinate 61,506,280 downwards.
TAAATCTGCCTACTCTGGAGTGCTTTGACAGGAGTCCTGAGTCGTGCTGTGGGATTATAAAATGGTGTTCTCTCGTGTTTGAACTGATGCTGCACAAGTTTTGCTTAGACAAATTGGAAGAATGGGCAAAAAAGTGGAATATGAAATATGGTGTTGGGAAGAGTATGATAATGCATTTTGGTAAAAGAAACAATAGTGCAGACTATTATCTAAATGGGGAGAAGGTTCAAACATCACAGGTGCAGAGGGACTTAGGAGTCCTCGTGCAAGACTCCCAGAAGGTGCATTTACAGGTTGAGTCTGTGGTAAAGAAGGCAAATGCAATGTTGGCACTTATTTCAAGGGGAATTGAATATAAAAACAAGGAGATAATGCTACAGCTTTATAAGACCTAGTCAGGCTGCACGAAGTATTATCAACAGTTTTGGGATCAGCCGTGATGAAATGGCAGAGTGGACTCGATGGGCTGAATGGCCCAATTCTGCTCCTATGTCTTAAGGTCTTACGTTTCCTACCGACTGAAGTAAAGTGGCTTGCATTATTTCCCTCCTCTCAGTAAAGCTCTGGAATAGGCAACAGCTAAGTGAGAGAGAATGGAGCCCAATTGCTTATTTATTGGTGTCCTAAAGAGAGTGCTTAATCACCCCATCGATGGGCAGCAGGCGGCTGCAAGACTTTCTGACATAAGTCAGGGATCAAGGAGCATAGTGGATCAAGGAGCATATTTAATTGTATTCAAAATTTTGGTTCTAGAGTGTGGATGGAATAGTGAAGATCTTGTGGCCATGTTCTACAAAGCCTCAATAATCATCTTAAGGATGAACCGGCAGCTTGTGATCCTAACCAAACCTGCATGGGTTAATCGGATTTGCCATTCGCCTGGACATCCATCTGTCTGGACGGCAGCCAGAGCAGCGCCAGAAGTTCTTCAGCTTCTATCCTACCTACCCTCACACTCCACCAACATTACCTTTTCCTGCTCCAGATCCTTTACTGACCAACTCACATAACGTTGTGGAACCTGTGCAGTTGGGCAGGGCATTCCTCTCAGTTTTTGAAAGTGATAGAAGATATACTATAAAGAGAGACGTTGTTTGTACTGAGGCATTACCCTGCCATGTGCTCAGAAAGACCAGGACAACTCCAGTGGACCATCCAGTGAGGGGAGATCTGTGAAGATCCCTGGGGCTCCTCCCATAAGTACTTCATCACAGTTATACTTACCCTCTGGTTTGATGTGGAATCAAAAGGAAATTCTCACTCGAGCATTTGCTGACATGGGTTCAGCATGTAATTTTTTAGATTTAGGGTAGCACACCAAAGTGGGTCCCTCCCTCTAAGCTTGAGCATCCCTTTCCTGCCACTGCACTGGATGGGAGGCCACACATTTCCAGATCATTGGGCTTTTGGATTAGGAATCCCTATGAAATAATAAAGTTCCACTTCATTCATTCCTCAGATTTCCCCCTTATTCTTGGGTATCCACAGTTGTCCCAGCAGACCAGTGGTTGACTGGTCTGGGGTAGTTATTAGTTGATCTCCTAACTACCAGAATATTTGTTTTTCATCAGTTTGCCAGAATCACGAGTCTGTGTCCCAAGCGCTGTAGGCCAAAATGAAAGATCTCTGAACTTCTCTGAGTTAGAAGATATTAATACTCAGATGTCCTAGCATTTTTTTTGCAAGAAATAAGCTACATCAATGCGGCCCCATTGTAATTATGATTGCGCCATTACCAGCTTCCTGTCCTTCCCGAGGGAGGCTGTTCTTCCTATCTGGTCCTGAGAGATGGGCGATGGATAGTTACCTCAAAGAGGCATTGGCACGCAGGGGCAGTGTTCTTCTTTGTCACAAAAATGATGGCAGCCTGAGACCTTGTATTGGTTAACAAGATTTTAACAAGATTACCATTAAAAATCATTGACCCTTACCCTTGATGAATTCAGCCTTTGATTTACTGCAAGGGGCCAAATTTTCCCTAAATTGGATCTGAGGAATGCCTACAATTTAATTCAGATTGGTCAGGATGATGAATGGAGTTCACCATTCAATACCCCATCGGGCATTATGAATATCTAGCTATACCCTTTGGGCTTTTTAATGCCCAAACTATTTTTCAGGCATTCATTACTGATGTCTTGAGAGAGATGTTAAACAGGTTTGTCTTTGTGTACCTAGAAAATATTTTGATCTTTTTTTCAAGTTCTTATCAGGAACTTTGTAAGGTTCTTCAGTGCTTATTAGATGATAATATAATTGCCAAGCAAGAGACCTGTGAATTTCATGTTGCTAAGGTCTCCTTTATGTGGTTTATTATTTCCCAGGGATACCTATTAATGGATTCAGATAAAACTTGTGCTGCTCGAGACTGGCCCACTCCCACTTCTTTCAGGCAGAATCAGAGACTGTTGGGTTTTGCTAGCTTCTGGAAGAGATTTTTTAAAGAATTTTAGCTCTGTGGCTACTTCCCTGATTAATCTTACCAAAAAAAGATTGGGTTGGATGACAGAGGCAGAGTCGGCCTTTAGTGGCCTTAAGAATAGTGATGCACCATCAATAACTCTCGGAGACAGGAAGCGAACGATAGGCTTTTATTAGCTGCAAGAGACCACCACACAACTGACCACACAGAGGAGACCACACAATCTCCTCCCTGGAGACTGAGGGAGGAGCAGTGCCTCCAATCGCCTTTATACAGGGATCTGTGGGAGGAGCCACAGGAGCAGTCAGCAGAGGGACGTGTCCAGACAGGTATATGTAGTTCACCACAAATAGTTTTGTCACTGCTCCCATATTGCATCCACCCCACCTTGGTCACCCTTTGCTGTTGAGGCAGACGCTTCTGACATCAGAGTCCCAGTTTAGTCCCAGCATTCCAGCACCAATAAAAAATTGCATCCATGTGCTTATTTTTCAAAATGGCTGTTACCAGCTGAATCCAATTATGATATAGGTAACTGGGAGTTGTTGGCTGTTAAACTGGCCTGAGAAGAGTGGCAAGTGAGTCTTGGGCTGGACATTCTGCTCTCTTAAAGAAGGTGAAGCATCTTTCATAGCCTTTCCCTTCCAGGTGTAATCACTGCAGGACCACTGTTCAGCCTGCCATGCAGAAGGTCACTTGTATGTGACCTCACCTATGCTACTGTGCCCATAACAATACCTTCACGTGGCGTCCCTGTTCTTACGAGTTTGCTATGTCATGGCGCGGCCAAGTGTCCTGCAGTATAACTGGGCAGGCAGGCTGGGCCCATCAGCCATAGTTGGCAGCTGGCCTAGGAGAAGGACAACTCTGATTCCAAACCCGGGCATCAAAGAGTGGCATCAGTCTGCGTGCACCAATCCTGACTATAAACCTACACAGCGCAGGCAGGAAGAAAAATCCTACAGTGATAGAGAAGGAGCAAAATGACAAGTTTGAATTCATGTGAAACTGGCACCTGTATTGGGGAAGGAGGGAACTGTTCCAGTGGGCCAGGCTCCTCCTGAACCATGATGGGACGTGAATCCTGGTGTATCATTTAACTAGGTCTGTGGGTAGGACTTTAAACTAAATAGGAGGAGGGGATAGGTTCAACAGATTGGAGAAGTATGGATAAAATAAAAGAGAAACATGTGGATAAAGATAAAGTAAAAGCAAAAGTTCAATAAGAAAAAAGTAAGTGTGGAGTGCAGAAAGTCAAGTACAAAAGAGACAAAGATTACTAGATTTTAAAAGCATCACGAATGTAAGGGCAGTGAACTTGTGGCACAAATCAGTGTAAAGGGGTATTGGCCATAACAGAAATGTGGTTGGATGGTGGAGAGGATTGGGGGTTAAATATCCAAGGTAATACAGGATAAGCAGGAAGGTAAAGGAGGTGGGGTAGCGCTCTTAATTAAGGATGAGATCAAGGCAATAGTGAAAGAGTGTATAAGATCTAAGGAGCAGAATGTTGAATCCATCTGGGTAGAAGTTAGGAATAGTAAAGGGGAAAAATCACTGTTGGGAGTTGTCTATCGGCCACTGAATAATAACATTAGAGTGACACGGGCAATAAACTGAGAAATATCTGAGGCCTGTCAGAATGGAACAGCAGTTATGGGGACTTTAACTTGCATGTAGATTGGGGGAAACAAGTTGGTCGAGGCAGTCTTCAGGAGGACTTCATAGAATGTAGTCGTGATAGTTTTCTTGAACAGCATGTTACTGAACCTACAGGAGGATGTGCTATCTTAGATCTTATCCTGAGCAATGAGACAGGTAAAATTAGCTATCTTGTAGTTAGGGTTCATCTTGGAAACAGTGATCACAGTGTGATTAAGTTTCTCATACAAGTGGTGGGTGCAATAGTTTGATCTAAAACAAGTGATTTATGCCTAAACAAGGGAAATTACAATGAGATGAGGGAGTAGTTGGATAGGGTAGACTGAGAACACAGGCTAGATGGTCAGATGGTTGAGGAAGAGTGAAAGACTTTCAAAGAGATTTTTCATAGAGTTCAACAAAAGTATATTTCAGTTAAAAGCAAGGACAGTAAGGGTGGGGAGACCCAGCCTTGGATAATTAAGGAAATAAAGGAAGGCATCAAACTAAAAGTTTGTGTGTCCAAAGTCGCCAAGAGTAGTGGGAAACTGGAAGACTGGGAAAACTTTAAGAAGCAACTGTTGCAGCCTGGGGAAAAGTACACACGCAGGACAACAAATACTTTTTCAGAATTTAAATCCTTTATCTGTTTTACATGTTTAAGTGCCAGAAGAGGGTCTTAAAACAAAACAAGTGATTTTACAATCAGTTCCTGCCACTACAATGTCCATTTAACCTTCGATTCACACACTTGTGTCTCGACCAATTGTGTATGCAGTATAAAAATACAAAGAAAGCAGCACAAAAGTAATACAGTACGAATACAGTAGTGGCAATTCTGAAGGAACACAATACAAACAACATTAGAATCCCCCAACCCTGGACCTTATACATCACAGCGAAAAATGTAAGCGAGTACATCTCATCTAAGATGTCTACTACTCTTTAGTACACACATGCTGAACCCCCGAATGGAGACTACACACTCACGTTATGTGGTTACGTGCACAATCAGTTGTGATACAATAAAATTAGACAAAAGATACACTTTGGCACAACTTTTACGATATTGCCTGGTGGTTAAATTACAGGAAGACTGACTTACTTGGCCGGTGAGGAACTTTGCAAGCCACGCTATCCAGCGTCGAGTTCTTTACTCGTGAAAATCTAAAGCATCCACATGTAAAACATGTCAAGTTACTGAAAGAAATAGCATAAGTTATAGTAGAGGCTTTTGTGATGATTTACCAAAATTCTCTGGACTCTTGGCAGGTCCTAGCAGATTGGAAGAAGGTGAATGTCATGCCACTGTTCAAAAAAGAATGTAGGCAAAAGGCAGGTAACTATAGGCCATACACACAAAATGCTAGTGGAACTAGCAGGCCAGGTAGCATCTATAGGAAGGAGTACAGTCGACATTTCAGGCAGAGACCCTTCGACAGGACTAATTGAAAGGAAAGATAGTAAGAGATTTGAAAGTGGGAGGGGGAAGGGGAAATCTGAAATGATAGAAGACAGAAAGGTCTCAAAGATCTCCGCTTCTTTTTGGATTCCAGACCTAACCAGTTCCCCTCTACCACCTCTTTCCTCTGTCTAGCAGAATTAGTCCTTACTCTTAATAGTTTCTCCTTTGACTCCTCCCACTTTCTCCAAACCAAAGGTGTAGCCATGGGACCCATATGCCTGCCTTTTTGTTGGCTTTGTGGAACAGTCCATGTTCCAAGCCTATACGGGTATCTGTCCCCCACTTTTCCTTCGCTGCATCAACAACTGCATTGGCGCTGCCTCCTGCACGCATGCTGAGCTCGTTGACTTCATTAACTTTGCCTCCAACTTTCGCCCTGCCCTCAAGACGGCTTAGCTACTGATATCTACTATAAGCCTACTGACTCTCACAGCTACCTGGACTATTCCTCTTCCCACCCTGTCTCTTGCAAAGATGCCATCCCCTTCTCACAATTCCTCCGTCTCTGCCACATCTGCTCTCGGGATGAGGCTTTTCATTCCAGGATGAAGGAGATGTCTTCCTTTTTTTTAAAGAAAGGGGCTTCCCTTCCTTCTCCATCAACTCTGCTCTCAAATGCATCTCTCCCATTTCACGCACATCTGCGCTCACCCCATCCTCCCGCCACCCCACTAAGGATAGGGTTCCCCTTGTCCTCAACTACCACCCATCAGCCTCCGGGTCCAACATATAATTCTCCGTAACTTCCGCCACCTCCAACGGGATCCCACTACCAAGCACATCTTTCCCTCCCCTGCTTTCTGCTTTCTGCAGGGATCACTCCCTACGCAACTCCCTTGTCCATTTGTCCCCCCCCATCCCTTCCCACTGATCTCCCTCCTGGCACTTATCCTTGTAAACGGAACAAGTGCTACACCTGCCCTTGCACTTCTTCCCTCACCACCATTCAGGGCCCCAGACAGTCCTTCCAGGTGAGGCGACATTTCACCTGTGAGTCGGCTGGTGTGATATGCTGTGTCCAATGCTCCCAGTGTGGCCTTTTATATATTGGTGAGACCCGACACAGACTGGGAGACCGTTTTGCTGACCACCTATGCTCTGTCCACCAGAGAAAGCAGGATCTCCCAGTGGCCACACATTTTAATTCCACATCCCATTCCCATTCTGATATGTCTATCCATGGCCTCCTCTACTGTCAAGATGAAGCCACACTCAGGTTGGAGGAACAACACCTGATATTCCGTCTGGGTAGCCTCCAACCTGATGGCATGAACATTGATTTCTCTAACTTCCGTTAATGCCCCTCCTCCCCTTCATACCTCAACCCTTATTTATTTATTTGTTTGTTTGTTTGTTTATTTATTTATTATTCTCTCCCGTCCCTTTTTTTTCTGTCCCTGCCTCTCTCACAATCACTCTTTGCCTGTTCTCCATCTCCCTCTGGTGCTCCCCTCCCCCTTTCTTTCTCCCTAGGTCTCCCGTCCCATGATCCTTTCCCTTCTCCAGCTCTGTATCCCTTTTGCCAATCAGCATTCCAGCTCTCAGCTTTATCCCTTCCCCTCCTGTCTTCTCCTATCATTTTGGATTTCCCCCTCCCCCTCCCACTTTCAAATCTCTTACTATCCTTTATTTCAGTTAGTCCTGACGAAGGGTCTCGGCCCGAAACGTCGACTGTACTTCTTCCTATAGATGCTGCCTGGCCTGCTGTGTTCCACCAGCATTTTGTGTGTGTTGCTTGAATTTCCAGCATCTGCAGGTTTCCTTGTGTTTGCATAACTATAGGTCAGTTAATTTAACATCTGTAGTTCGGAAAATGTTTGAAGCTATCTTTAAAGAAGAAATAGCGAGGCATTTGGAAAGAAATCGCAAGGCATCTGGAAAGATAATAATCTGATTCAGCAAAGGTAGGTCCTGTTGACAAAGTTACTGGAGTTCTTTGAGGATATAACAAGTGCAGTGGATGGAGGGGAACAGATAAACATTATTTACTTGGATTTCCAGATGGTATTCGTTAAGGTGCTACATTGAAGACTTATCCTTAAGATAAGGATGCATAGAGTTAGTAGTGATGTATTAGCATGGATAGGGGATTGGTTAACCAATAGAAAAGCATAGAGTTGGGATACATGGGGGTTTCTCTGGTTGGCAATTAGTGATGAGCGGTGGGCCGCAGGGGTCGGTGCTGGGTCCGCAGCTGGGAATGATATATATCAGCGATCTGGAAGAGGGGGCTGAGTGCAGTGTATCTAAGTTTGCTGATGACACTAATTCAGTGGAAAAGTAAATTGTAGAGAAGATACTGGGAGTCTTCAGAGAGATATAAATAGTTAAGTGAGTGGGCAAGGGTCTGGCAGATGAAGTACAATGTTGATAAATGCAAGGTCACTTTGGAAGGAAGAATGGAAGATCAGATTATTATCTAAATGGTTAAAGATTGAATCACGCTGCTGTGCAGAAGGACTTGGGAGTGTTTCTGCATGAATCACGAAAGATTGGTTTGCAGGTGCAGCAGGCTATCAAGAAGACAAATGGAATGTTGGCCTTTATTGCTGCAGGGATTGAATTTAGGAGCTGGGAGGCTATGCTGCAACTGTACAGGGTACTGATGAGGCTGTGTGCAGTTCCAGAGTACTGCATGCAGTTCTGGTCTCCCTACTTGAGGAAGGATTTATGAGGCTGTGTGCAGTTCCAGAGTACTGCATGCAGTTCTGGTCTCCCTACTTGAGGAAGGATTTACTGGCCTGGAGGTTCACCAGATTGATTCCAGAGAAGGGGGGATTAGACTATGATGACATTGAGTTACCTGGGTCTGTACTTGCTGAAATTCAGAAGAATAAGACGAGATCTTATAGAAACTTATAAAATTACGAAAGGGATAGATAAGTTAGAGGCAGGAAAGTTGTTTCCACTGATAGGTGAGACTAGAACTAGGGGACATAGCCTCAAGATTCGGGGGAGTAGATTTTAAGATGGAGATGAGGAGGAACTGCTTTTCCCAGAGAATGGGAAATATATTTAAGACAAGGTTGGATAGATTTTTGCATAGTAGGGGAAGGGTTATGGGGAAAAGGTGGAGATTGTCAGATCAGCCATGATCTTATTGAATGACAGAGCAGGCTCAATGGACCAGATAACCTACTCCTGCTTCTATTTCCTATGTTCTTTTGCTCTCACATGTTCGATGACACTGGAAGTCACAGTCTCAACTCCTCCACAGTCACCAACGATTGTGCTATTGCTCCTGGGGACTCTTCTTCCCTCTTGATCTTTACAAGTGAAGAACCAGCCATCAGCCAGAAGAGTGGCAGCACTAGAAGGAAGGAGCTGAGCATCCGTTTGTTGTATGGACGGATCATAAGAATTTAATTTATCAGAATGCCAAGAGACTTAACTTAGAACAAGCCTGTTGAGCATTGGTTTTTAACCATTTTAATTCTGTCATTACTTACCATCCGGATTCCAGCAATATATAG